>NC_056679.1:11972884-12277692 GCF_018350215.1 Panthera leo
ATGATCTCGTGGTTTGTGGTTTCCAGCCCCGCCTCGGGCTCTTTGCTGACAGCTCAGAGCCTGGAGCTTACTTTAGATTCTGTGTGTGTGTCTCTCTCTCCTCTCCCTCTCGCACTCTGTCCATCTCTCTCAAAAATAAGTAAATATTAAAAATATTTTAAAAATTGTTGAAATGATAATATAGTCAGCTCTCATTATTCATAGTAGTTATGTTCTGTAAAGTTGCCATGAACAGTGAATTAGCAAATGGTGACTCATTGGTCTGGGGAAATACAGGATGGGGTTCCTGAGAGTCTCTGGTCACATTTTCACCCATCGATCAATACATATCTTTGCTGTATGTGTGTTTCTGTTTAAGACAACCTTATTTAACATATATATATATTGTCCCATTAACATTGAACTCACAACTGATAGCCCTCTAACCCACACCTGAAGGAAGCTTAGCCAACACATTTATTATCTCCATAAGGCACACCCCAGCCTTCTTGCTCTCAGAACACTAGACAGCGCTTCAGCACTATGCTTGGGAGCTGTTTTAACAACAAAATCACCAACCAAAAGCACAAAAGTGCAAAAAATGCAGCACTTACTAGACCACAGAAAGGACACTTGTTTCCTTATGACAGCTGAAACAGGAAGGCAGAGCGCTGGTTTCTCTGACCTCAGCTGGGAATGTGGGTGAACGTTTTTTTCATGAATTCTATTATTATTCCAAAAACCAAATTGCCTCCTTATGCCTTTGATGCTTCAGTCAGTTCCTGCTCATTAATGCGCACAAACACTATTATTTTTCCATAGCAAGACTCTATATTCTCTTTGTAACATGGTCTGGTGTCTTATTAAGTTTCTGGCCAGCTGTCTCTGCTCGGCAGATGTCTTCATTCGGCCGCCTGTGACAATTCTAGGAGCTTTCCCTGTGAGTTTTCGGCAAAGTACAAAGCTATTGGTGCACATGAATGGCTTACAGTTATTTCCCCCCTAAAATGAACTTCCTTGTCTTTGTGAATCTTGAGTCTCATCAGGCAAAGGTGCCCGCCAGGAGTGAGTTTTGCTGCCTGCTCTTTAGGCTTTATGAACAGACTCAATGGTGGTAATTCCACAGATGCTAGTACCTCCCAGAACGGGTCTGAGATGTCCGGGGGGTGGGTTTAGGCCGACCAACCCTGCAATTCCAGCACCACTGCATTCACCCTACGGTTTTGTTTTGTTTTTTTGTTTTGTTTTTTTGTTTGTTTCTCTTTCTGCTCTGATTTCTGCTGGGGCTCTTCACAACAGCAGCCCCCTGGCTATCTTGCAGACTTGATGCAGATGCTTTTTTTTTTTTTTTTTTTAATGTGTGTTCATTTTTGAGACAGAGAGAGACAGAGCATGAACGGGGGAGGGTCAGAGAAAGGGAGACACAGAATCGAAACAGGCTCCAGGCTCCGAGCTGTCAGCACAGAGCCCGACGCGGGGCTCGAACTCACAGACCTTGAGATCGTGACCTGAGCCGATGTCGGACGCCCAACCGACTGAGCCACCCAGGCGCCCCAGATGCAGATGCTTTTAATCAACCTTTTTTTCTGATTGTAAAACTAATAATCTAGAAAGCTCGGACAATAGAAAGAACAGAGAGAAATAGTCAAGTAATTTTAATACTTATATCCTTGCCGCATGGAGGGAACTAGTGTTAATATTTTCCTGCTGGGCATCACTAGCCCTTCATGTGGCTTCACCAGCAGCAGACAATGTCTGGGGCGCAGGGACAGGACGACATGCCGGTGCCAGGTGGCCACTGCACCTGACAGTCAAATACGAGCACATGAGAGGGTCCCTTCTGGAGGAACTTTACAGGCGAGGCCCATGTTCTGCGTGTGCAGACGGAAACAGGAACAGAAACTTTGGCATAGAAATACTAGTGTGACAGCATTTGTGTTTGTGGGCTAGTGACGTCTTCGTTTATGGGCTAGAAGACGTATTTCTTCTTCCCATTTCTCTGTTAAAATGGGGATGTATTCTATGTATACTATTTTGTATTCTGTTCTTTTTTACTTAGTAGTGTAATTTCCCCATGCTATTAAATACTTTAAAAAAAAAAGGCTTAAGCTTATAGAGCAAGTATCAGAAAAAGAGAGACCATCCCTTGTCAGAAACCTCTCCAGACATAAATACTCTGCATCACCAATATTTAGTATATGTGGAAGGTAAAATAGGAAGAGGAGAGAGCATGGAGATCTGTTTATTTGCAAGTAATGGACATTCATAATCAGTGAATCTAGTTACTGAATTCTGACTTTTGTGAGGGATGCAAAAAGAGTAAGAACAGACTTTGTCTTAAGAAACTTCAAGTCTTGGGGCGCCTGGGTGGCTCAGTGGATTGAGCATCCGACTTCGGCTCAGGTCATGATCTCATGGTTTGTGAGTTCGAGCCCCGCGTCGGGCTCTGTGCTGACAGCTTGGAGCCTGGAGCTGTTTCAGATTCTGTGTCTCCCTCTCTCTCTGCCCCTCCCTCACTAGTACTATGTCTCTCTCTCAAAAATAAATAAAAACATTAAAAAGAGAGAGAGAGAGAAAGAAACTTCAAATCTCAGGGCACCTGGGTGGCCCAGTCGGTTAAGCGTCTGACTCTTGGTTTTGGCTCAGGTCATGACCTCATGGCTCGTGAATCTGAGCCCCACATTGGGCTCCCTGCTGACAGTGCGGAGCCTGCGTGGGATTCTGTCTTCCTCTCTCTCTGCCCCTCCCTGCTCACATGCTTTCTCTCTTTCTCTCTCTCTCTCTCCCTCAAATAAATAGACCTAAAAAAAAAGAAACTTCAAATCTAGTTTGGGATACAAGATTTGAACTTATGAAAAATTGAATAATACAGAAGTTAAGTACTATTTAATAGTAGCATAAATATTTCACAGACAAGCTAATGCTAATAAATGGCACGGATAATAGTGAGTCATGAAATAATCATTGCTGGAAAGAACCTTTGGAATCATGTCAGCCAAATTTCTCATTTGTCCCACTGAGCTGGCACACAAGATACTTGCTGGTTGTTTGCTTATCTGTCGCCTCCTCTATGACCCTGCCCTGCCACCCGGCCCCTTGAGGATAGGGCTGGGCCTGGGCCATCGCCGTAGGTCAGGGCTTCCTCATACAGAAGAAAAACTCATTTTAAGCACTCAATAAAGTTTGTGGGAATAAAATTGAATTGAACACGTCAGGTGCACCTTTGTACGCCCACTGGGCTTTCTAATAATAGGTGATCAGTGAGTGAAGACAAAACAAACAAATAATGACAGGTGACTTGGGAAAGAGGGAAGACCATGTACTCTCATGTTCAAAACATGATCCATCACATATTGATTGTTCTGTCTTGGGAAAATTAGTGAATGATTCTGAGTCTTTCTGGTCAGTGTATAAATCTAGCTGGTGTATATTTCTAACCCTAGTATACAGTCATATATATGTATATATGTATATATGCTCCCCTTATTTCTAAACCTGCTTTAAAACACTGCCTTTTCTCTTGTCTTTTGGTTTCATTTCATTATTAATTCGATTTATATCATCGGTAAAGTTCTGATGATATTTTGAAGATGCTTTGAACTTGGGTGACCATGAGACCAGAGGCCACAATAATGGAGTAGGGACGCCAGAAGAATAAACTGGTTTTGGAGGAAGGTCATGGCTTGAAGCTGTGTGAGTTAGCTAGGACTGCCCTAACAAAGGACTAGCTAACAAGAAAAGTGTCCTGAAGAAACCAAGCCCATTCTTTTATTGTCCCTTATTTCACATTCCTCTCTCCTCTCTCACAGTGCATCTTATGTTTGTCAATACTTGCTTATATTTTTTTGATGTCTTGGTAAGGGTGTATCTTGCTTCCTTAATCAAATGCTAAGTCATCTGTGCATTTTCTTAGTTTTTTTTTTTTAATGTTTATTTGTTTATTTTGAGAGAGAGAACAGGGAAGAGGCAGACAGAGAGAGAGAGAGAGAGAGAGAGAGAGAGAGAATCCCAAGCAGGCTCCACACTGTCAGCTCAGAGCCTGATGCAGGGTTCAAACCCACAACTGTGAGATCATGACCTGAGCTGAAATCAAGAATTGGATGCTCAGCCGAATGAGCCACCCAGGTGTCCCTTTTTCTTATGTTTGAGGACACACTGGAGCACTGTAAGGGAACCCTTGCTGGAGGAGTATGGGAAGTTGTCCCCAGCTTGGCCCTCCCAGTGGCAGGTGAATGGAAGGAAGAGAAACCCATCATGGTTCATTGGTCAAGCTTTCTGAAAGAGGGTTTGGCAGCTAAAGTGGGAAGTCTGGTGTAAGCGGTTCCACTCCCTGACCTTGGACAATATGAGGAAAAGCTGTACCTGACAATGCGACCAAGAACAACGTGACCTAGTAAGTGCTGTAAGTGAAGGGCAGTGATGGTCTTCTCAGTGCAGTGCCCTGCTTACCTCCCCCAGTATTCCATTTGGAGGAGGAACACTACACTACATTTCTTGAGGAATTCTTCATTTTTAGGAGGTTCTGGAAAATAAATCTAAGAAGGTATTGGAATGTCCCTCCTGTCCCCCATTTTATACTCTTCGAACAGAACTTTGAAGAGAGAAAGGGCTTAGAATGTCCTATTCTCCAGGATCTTCTCAGACCCGTGGGTTCACCTGAGCCTGGGGGAGACCACCATGGTGGGTCCTGAAGCTGCTCTCAAGTTCTGGGGCTGTTCAGGGGCACCCAACCTCCTAATAGGCTGTACACCAATCCCTGGCCCAGTATGAACAGTGCTGGCATCGCTGGTCTGAGCCACAGTGATGCTCAGGGCTTCATTCAATGCCTTAAAGCTCCTTTCCAATTACTGCCTCAACTTCTCATCAGAAAGCCCTGAAGTCTTAGAGAGACGAAGCCCAGCTGCAGGATGAAATTGCGTGCATGGTTCCATCAGCAGTTCACGCTGCCGCACTTCTAGCTGACTGTATGCCATCCTCTTAATTCCACCAGGGCTCTCTTTTACCCAGGAATTTCATTCGACTCAGTGATAATGATCTTCATGTTGTAGGTACTGCCTTCAACACAGGTATGTCATAAGCTGTGACTGTCCACTCGCAGAAATGCGGTGGGACTTTCAGAGATATGGCCCAGGGACCTTCGATTAGGCTGATGCAGAGATTTGTTCTGGTTTCCCATCTCATGCATACACCGGGCACCAGATAGAGACAGGCCATCAGCCATGAGCATTTCGAAGTCCCTGCTCTCATGGAACCTATATTCTAGCACGATGAGACAGACCGTATACAAGGAAACAAATGAATATGCGCTATAATGTTTGGTATGTTTTAAAGAAAATCCGAAGGGTGCCTGAGTGGCTCAGTCGGTTAGGTGTCTGACTCTTGGTTTTTGGCTCAGGTCATGATCTCACAGTTCATGGGATTGAATCTCGCGTCTGGCTCTGCACAGTTAGTGCAGAGCCTATTTGCAGAGCCTATTTGGGATTCTCTGTCTCCCTCTCTCTCTGCCCCTCCCCACCTCAAAAACAAGTAAATAAACAAACAAACAAACAAAAAAAGAAAATCTAGAAACTGATGAGATGAGGGCTGCTACTTGATATTGCTTCCTTAGGGGAGGACTTCTTCTGATATCAGTTAATTAAAGACTTGAGTGTAGTGTGGAAACAATTTGTGTGGATATATGGATAAACATCCTGAGCAGGGGGATCAGCAAATGCAAATGACTGAAGTCAAGGGCATGTCTGGTCTGTTCAAAGCAGAGTTGGGAGTCCCATGTGGGATGAGGGAAGAATAGCAGGGGTGGGGGTGAGGTTGGCAGGGTCTAGACCACACTCGAGGATTCAGAATTTCTCTGGGCATAATGGGAAGCCACTGGGGGATACTGAACAGGAAATGATTGACTTCACATTTTTAGAGCATCAGTCTGGCTGCTGCTTGAGGAATCAGGGAGCAAGACTGGAAGCAGAGAGAAGGTGATTTCAGTGACCCGGGATTAAACAACATCAGTTGGGGTGAGGGTGATAGCGGTGAATATGGTGAGCACCAGTCCAATTTGGGATAATTTATGAACATAGAGTCCAACAGAGTTTGATGATGGATTGGATTAGGGTTGCCAGAGGGAGACAATCAAGAGGCACTGATATAAATCAAAGTCATTGGTAATCTTCTGATTCTTGGGTTGGGTGATAGGTTTGTGGATTCATTAAATTAGTCTGTGTTACATCTTGCACACATAATTTTTTATATTCTTTTCTATGAATAAAATGTTACATTTAAAAACATTTTAAATTTAGTAGAGAGAGACCATGGAAAGAAAGGAATTGGAGACGGTGGATGCAGATCATTCTCTCAAGGAGAATTGCTGAGTGGTCTCACAGAGGTGTGGAGGGGGGTGTGGTATCCTGTGACACAGCACCCCGAGTTTGTATGTGCGGATGCTGATAGGAATGATGCCTCAGTAAATAAGGAAAAGAATGAGGATGGAGAGGGAATTTCAAGAATGGAGCTCCTTGTTATCGGGAGGGGATGGGGTGAGAAGCCAGTGAGGAGAAGAGGCTGACCCCTGGATAGGGTGGGGCGTTTCTGCATTATGAGAAGATGGGAGGCAGAGTGTAAGCACAGAGCCGTGTGGGATGGGAGATTTGTTGTGAGAGGTTGTGAAGTTTATTTTCCAATCACTTCTGTCTTCTCAATGAAAGAGAAGCAAGGTCAGCCTCTGAGGGTGGGAATGGGGGAGGAGGTGTTAGAGCTTGAAGAAAGAGGAGAAGCTATGAATTAGGAAGTGGAGAGAAAGGACACAGGAAATGTGCAGGGTGGTTGGGCTGGGCTGAAGGCCCACGTGGGACTTGCGGTAACAAATTTTGAGATAATCCACCTGGTGCCTTTTTATTTTATTTTATTTTTTTGCCAGGCTACTACTTTGAAGGGAGAAGGGTAAAGGCATTGAGAAAGAATGCAAGGGCGTGATTAGAATAGCAACAAAGGAATCTCAGCTCTAGAAGGAGGGGAGTGATGTTGTGGGCAGGGTTGAGATGGTAGGACAGTGGCAAGGTAGTAGGGTCAGAGGATTCCCAGTCTTAGTGGGGCCGTCGAGTCCTTGCCAGGCAAGTACTGGTGGGAGTAAGACGGAAAGGTGGCAGGGGGCGGTTACAGGGTGGCGTGCGTAAAACTGAGATGTTAGAGGTGATGTACTTATTGATAATGACAAAGTCTAGGGTGTGGCGTGGATGTCTGTGGAAAAAGCAGGCTGGAGGCCAGGAGCATCAGAGATGAGGCGATCAATGAATTTAGAGGCCAGAGTGGTGGTGAGAGTGCATAAGCAAATAACCTTAAGGGTAATAAAAGTAGTAGTGGAGAGAAGGACCAAGTCAGGTGCTGAGGTCTTCAGTGAATGAGGGGTTGCTTATATGGTTGTCGAGGACCTTCAGATGCTGCAGTCCGATGGCTTTGGAAGCCATCCACCCCTCCCGGGGTCTGCAGGGAGGATAGAGAAACCATCGTCTGGAGGAGGCATAGGAAGAAGGATCCCTCTGCTCAACTCGACGTTCCCATCGTGTTCCTTGTCTGTTTTCTTTCCACTGCTCTGCTCAAGTGTCTGCTTTTGCATTCTGCTTTCACATTTCACATTAAGATTTGAGATATGTTTATTCTTTGAAACTCAACTGCCCAGGGGCGCCTGGGTGCCTCAGTCGGTTAAGCGTTGGACTCTTGGTTTTGGATCAGGTCATGATCTCATGGTTTCATAAGTTTGAACCCTGAGTCAGGCTCTGCACTCACAGTGCAGAGCCTGCTTGGGATTCTTTTTCTCCCTCTCTTTCTGCCCCTCCCCAACTGATGTTGTTTCTGACTCTCTCAAAATAAATAAACGTAAAAGAAAAAAACCTCAACTGCCTTTTGGAAAAGTGAGTAAATGAGTCATTTCTGAGTAAAAGTGTCCATGACGAGGGCTGGGCATAGGGAGGGGCATTAGGCTGTTCAGGAGAACTTTCCTGTGGAGTTAGGAGTGTGGCTGGCTGAGAAGATGCTTCTCTGATCACACGTGGGGTAGTACATTGGGCCTGATGGAGTCAGGGCCTCGAGGCCAACCTCTATGTAGGGAAGGTCCTTAAAAGACTTTCTAAGCAGTTTGAAAAGAAGACTCTGGATTAATAACTAGCAGAGATTGGAGTGGGAGAGACTGATGACAGGAAAGCCAGCTGGGAGGCTTTGGCAGAAGTTATAGAGCCTGAATGGGATGGGGAAGGTGTGGAAAGAAGGAAGCAGGGAAGGAAAGGGCAATTAAAGAAGATATTTTGAGAAAAGAACCAAAATAATCTATTTGATCATTGCATATAGGAGACAAGGGGAAAGAAGAATGAGAGAGGACTCTAAGGTTGTTTTCCTGGAGATGGGAGACTGCTGTCAACCCTGGAAGAAACAGCAGTGAGCAGGTGGGCTAGATTTGGAAGCAAAATAGTTTTTTTCATTTTTGAAAACATTTTTTTTATTTTTTACTTCCCAAAGCAACACAGCCACTGTGTTCTTGTATTATAAAATATAAAATATATTTAGACAACAAAACATAAACTCTTATATAAAATATAAAATAAAAAGAAGTAATTAGAGGTAAAATTTTGGTATACACTTTCCCAAATATGTACGGATATTTGTGTGAGAATTTTAGAGCATATGTTAGATCATATTTTACCTAAAATTGCATAAACTGCTTTTTAATTTTTTATTATTTTTTAAAGTTTATTTATTTATTTCAGGAGAGAGAGAAAGCAAGAAACAGAGTACAAGCCAGGAAGGGGCAGAGAGAGGGAGAGAGAATCTTAACCAGGCTCCACACTCAGCATGGAGCCCCATGTGGGGCTCAAACCCACGAACTATGTCATGACCTAACCCAAAATGAGAGTTGGATGTTTAACTGACTGAGCCACCCAGGCGCCCCAACCTACTTTTTTTTTTTAAACACTTAATATGTTGTAAACCTTCTTCTGTGTCATTGCATAGTCTACTACTCTGCCATTTTGAAAAACCACACAGTAGTCCATTGTATGGATAATTTGTTATATCAACCTTCTCTTGTTGGATATTTAGGGTGTTTCCATTCTTTTGCTACATTCAATGTTTTTCAGTAGCTGTTTTATAGCTAAATATTTGTTCACAGTCATAATTTTTTCCCTGTCATTCCTTTATCCTCCAAATACATATTGAATGCTGAGCCCATGGGATCAAAAGTGAATTCGATCCAGTCTTATCTCCAAGGTTCATGTGGCTCAGGGCGGGGAAACAGACAAGGAAGCAGGCCTACATTTACAAGGCGAGCATTACAATCTAATTCTCTGATTTCTGAGATTATATTGTTTAGAATTTAATTTAAAATCCCTATCTTCAATGCTTTGTAAAATGCCACAATGAGTTCTTTAGGTTAATTTTCAGAAACGAAATTGTGATTCAACATTTTAAGATTTCAGTCTGTGTTTCCCAGTTGCCCTTCAGAGAGGCTGTGCCAGTGATACCCCCCAGGAAGGTGAGGCAGAGCCTGCTGCCCCTCCCCTGGCACCCTTTCTTGCCCTTTTCTAGGAGTAACAGACATCCTCAAGTTGTAGCTGGGCACTTGGCTTCCCAGCTGTAGATTAATTTCCTACTTCCCTTTGCAGCTCGGTATGGCCATATATCTTTGTTTTGCCACATGGGATGTGTAGGAAAGGATGAGTGCAACTCGTGCCTCCTTCCTGTAGAGATGTTTACTCTGGACATTCTCTTGTCAGTTCCCTGGTTGGTGGCTGAGAAATGGCGATGACGGGGGCCATCATGGACATGTGGGCCGAGGATGGCAGAACCAGCTCAAACCCTGGATTGTCTCCTCCTGGACTCTCAAGTGAGTGAGAAACAAACTTCTATATTGTTTAAGCCCCTGTACTGTTGTTGTTACACCAGCTTAGCTGGCCCCAAAGTCATATACACAGCACCTAAGAGCATCTCTTAGCCTAAACCCTGGCTAACACTGCAAATTTAAGGCCAAGGGTATTCTCCCTTTTAATGTTTCTTTAGTGGCCAGAAAATTGTACCTTTTTTTGTTTACATGGCTAATGGTTATGGAATTATGCTGAACTTATTAATTGGGATTTTAACAAGCAGTAACATGGTTTGCTTCCTGGTCGAACCCTATGCTCCTAATTTAATTTGGAGTTAGTCTTTACTCCTGTCTCTCAACCGCACATCTAATCTGCCAGGAAATCCTTGGCTCTACTTTCCGAATAGATCCAGAATCTGACTACTTCTAGCCACTTCTACTGCTACTGCCTCACTTCCAGCCTGCTTACTTCCCATCTTTTCCTGAAGGAGCAGGCAGAGTGATCCTTTAGAAGCCATCCGAGTTCACATCAGGTGAACCCTCATCACCGAGAACCCTCCAGCGGCTTCCCACTGAGAAGCCGGCTTCTCTACTCAGTGAGAAACAACGTTCTCTGTTCCTGCCCCAATGGCCTCCTTGTTGGTCCTGAGTGGGCCAGGTCCACCCTGAGCCCAGCCCTTTGCCCTGGCTTTTCTTGGTGTCATTTGTTCTTTGTCCAGATATACCCGTGGTTCATTTTCTCACCTCCTTCAGGTCTCTGCTGAAATTCTACCCCTCAGCGAAGCTCATCCTGACCCTGTTAACTGCAGCCACTCCATCAGCAGGGCAGTCTTGTTCTCTTTCTTGACTACCTCCCTATAGCACACATCACCTCCTAATGTGCTATGTACTGAACAGTTTGCTTAATACGCTTATTGTTTATTTTCTGTCTTCACTAGAATATAAATGACACGAGGGTAGGGAATTTGTTTATTTTGTTCACTGCTCGATGCCAAATGCATAGTACAATACCTGGCATGTAGTAAGCATATTTGTTTCCTATTGCTGATGTAGCAAATTACCCCAAACTTAGCGGCTTTAGACAACACAAGTTCATTAACTTACAGTTCTGAAATCAGGGTGTTGGCAGGGTTATGCTCCTGCTGGAGGTTCCAGGGGAAAATGTGTCTCCTTGCTCTTTCCACCTCTAAAGGCTGAGGCCATTCCCTGGCTCGTGGTCACACATCACCACCAGGTCTGCCGGAATCACCTTACCTCCTTCTTGGACTCTGGCTTTCCTGCCCTCCTACTTCCAGTATAAGGGATTTCACTGGACCCACCCAAGTGTGTCAGTGTTTCTCCTGAAGGTACTAATCCCATCCTGAGATTCCCCACCCTCGTGACCACAACTAAACCTAATTATCACCCAAAGGTCTCATCTCTAAACACTACCACGTTAAAGATTAGGGCTTCAATGTATGGATTTTGAGGGGACACAATTCAGTTCATAGCACCCAGATAATCCAAGATAATCTCTCTCTCAGGATCCTTAAGGACATCGGCAAAGTCCCTGTTACCGTGTAAATCCTTTTCATATTCATAGGTTCCAGGGATTAGAACATGGGCATTTTTGTGGGCACCACATAACTGCCTATCACAGCAGGTGATCAGTGAATATTTGTTAAATGAGTGAATAAAGCCTTGTGAATATTAAATACATTTCTGGGTTTGGTCTGGTTGCTGTACATTTAATTCTATTTCAGGCCAGACTGTCCTCGCCTCTGGCATTCTAGTGGCTAATTGTTCCCAGGGGACTTTGGCTGTGGAAGTCCTCCCCTTGCCCTGGTCTGGTGACACAGCTCCAGGGCAGCTCTCTGAAACTCTTCCTTGTCAGCTGTCCATCCACAGAACTTAAGTCAACTCGCTGTAAATTGTGAGCTGGTAACAGTTCTCACCTCATTCTCTACTTCTGCTTTTTAGGCCTCTCGATTCTCAAAATATCTTGTCGCCTGTGCCACAATATTGGCTCTCAACACTTCTCATCGTCTCCTCTAACACCATCCACAGGTCACGCTTCCTGAAAGGTGTGGGGAAGCCTCTCCCTCCCCTACTTCGGGGAGCAGGACTGACTGTTGGCACTTTGATGACCCTAATTTGGAGGAATGGGTTTTATAAGAGTGAGTGGTCACAAGCTCAATCGTGTTAGAGTCACTGCAGCACCCAAGCAGAGATGTTTATTCACTCCACCAGTGCTTACTGAGCGCTCTGCAGGGCATGAGGGCACCACGCTCTGCCCTTGAGAAGTTCACTGTGGATCAGATGCTGCAGGAGCACAGATTTGAGTGAGAGATGAGCGAGTGCTTCCTCCGAACCGTAAAGAGTGTGACTCTAAGCTAGAGGCTCTATGTGGCTCTTGGGGACAGAACCGAGACCCTCTGGTAGAAGGTACAAGGAGGCAGACTCTATGGAACAAGTAAGATTTGGTTTGACACTGCGGACTCTTCACCAGGTGGTGATTTCCAGGTCAGAAGAAACGTTCGGGCAGCGGGCAGGAAGGAGGGAGGCAGAGATGACTCCATACCTGGTGGGACTTGCGGTCCTGTGACCCCAAACTTCCTTCCAAGTCTAAGATTCTCTTTCTGATTAGGTTGGGATACCAGGCTGATAAAGACACATGATTAGTACCTGGGTCACTATCAGCTGCAAAGGATGGAACCCACCCTGGCTGGTTTAAGCAGAGAAGGGATTTGGACTTGCAAGGACATTAAGTCACTCACAGAAAGGGATACATTTCAAAGCACAATGGAGGCTGAGCTTCAGGGAACAGGAAACCACTCCCACTCCTGTTGCCGCCAAGAGTCGTCACCCAGATGGAGTGGATGCCCGCTGGAAATGATCTCAGACTCGGCTCCCCTCTCCCCTCTCCCCTTCCTTCACTCCTTCCTTCCTTCCTTTCTGTGCCGCTTGCATCCATTCCTCAACTCTGTGTTTGTTCTTTCTTTCTTTTTTGATATTGCTTTCCTAAGAATACGAGTTCCGTGTTCAGAATTTCTCTTTATATTCCCTCTCTTTTCTCTGGGACATAAAAAGAATTGAAAAGAAGAGGTAGGGAGATTAGTGCTTGTTTCCATTCATACAGCATCACTTTACCCACTGGTACTACACTACTGAGTTAATCCTTAGGTGATGACTTAGCCCACCTTCTCCTTTGTTTCCTTTTTTTTTTTTTTTTTTTTTTTTTCTTCCTCAGAAGTGAGGGATGGGCAGAAAGTATTTACAAAGGAAAAATAAAAGGAAAAAAAAAATCCCCTCCTTCAATTCCATGCCTCAGAGGTGGGACGCATTTGGCATATCTTCAGCCAGGAGATTAAAAAAAGAACTCTAAATTTGTAACATAATTTATGTAAATTTCCCCTATTGAAGGGCATTGGGGATTTTCCTATTGTCTTTGGTCACACACAGTGTTACCAGGCATTTGTTCACATGTATCTTCACCCATTTGTTGCTCTATGGCTGTAGGATAGAGTCCTTGAAGTGGCATTTCTGAATTAGAAGGTGTGGGCACGTGTATTTTTTATAGATAATGACAAATTACGCTCCTCCAAAGTTGCAATATTTATACATTTATCAGTAGTATATGAATGTACACATTTTCTAACACTAAATGTGATTTTTTCCCCCTGCTTTTAGGTGAAAAATGGTTATCTCTTTTAACAATTTTCTTTTGTTGTCTATTAGTTTGATCATTCTTATTTGCTTATGTTTATTGGGAATTTTAATTTTTCCTTTATGACATGCCTCTTCACATTTTTTGATGATTTTCACATTGAGTCGATTGCCTTATTTACGTATTCATTTACAGAGACTCTATGGATCACAGCTATTACCTCTGCAGATATTTTCTTCCAGATATGTCATTTGTCTCTAATTCTAAGTAGTGTCTTTGATCACTCAGTGAACGTTGTCAATCTTTTCCTTTATGTTGTCTGGGTTTTGTTTCATGCTGGAAAAGGCTTTCTTCACTACGACATTGTAAACAAGGTCTCTTGCATTTTTCTAGTATTTTTACACATTATTTCACTTTGTTAACTAGTCGCTTAGGAATATTTTGTTATTATGGTGTAAATTTGGAATCTAACTTTATTATTATTTTTTCAAATGAATGGTCATTTTCACCAGTTTAAAAAAATCACCCCCTCCATTTTAGCTTATGTTAAACTATTGTAAAATTATTATATCTATGGATCTATCTATCCATCCAGAGCTGTTTTATATATTCCAGTATGTTTTACTATTTTTGTAAATGCTTATTTATTTTTTGAGAAACAGACACAGAGCACAAGCAAGGGAGGGGCAGAGAGAGAAAGAGAAAGAGAGAGAGAGAGACAGAATCTGAAGCAGGCTACAGGCTCTGAGCTGTCAGCACAGAGCCCAACGCGGGGCTCAAACCCATGAACCGTGGGATTATGACCTGAGCCAAAGACAGATGTTTAACTGACTGAGACACCTAGGTGCCCCTGTTTTACTATTTTTTTCACTATCCCAGTAATACATTGCTTCCCTTATAGTAGTGAAAATTCTTCCTTTCACAATTTTTGACTGCTCTTGCACAATTTACATTTCTTCTCTGACACTGAATATTTTTTATGTTTATAATATATCTGATTTTTTTCTCCTGTCTGGTCTTTGTGTGCTTTGCCGACTTAAGCATGTTGAATTTGAGACGGGAGCTTGAAATTTCCTGGTTGGAATGCAGGGCAGGCACTGTAGGTATGGAGTGGGAGCAGAGGCAGATCACGGCAGAGATTCCAATTTGTGAATCACCCTCACAACCGCAACGAAGGAATAGATGAGCTCTCAGAAGAAGGATGTTGGGAGAGAGATGGATGGAGGGCCAAGGACTAGGAGATGGGGATGGTAAATAAGGGGAGAGGTGTCAAGTGAGGATCACAAAAGTCACACCATAGAAAAGAAATTATAAAGATCAAAATGCCCAGGCTACATAGAGGTTCTTGTTGAAAAAAAGAAGACTTTCAGGTTCTCTGTTTAGAGGGAGATGGCCCAAATAGTGTGGGTTCAACATCAGCACTGTTGGCTGAGGATTTGTAGGCAACTCAGCTGTCACTCGGTCAAGGGCTCAGACCCTACATCCAAATCATATTAGTTACACTAAAGAGTGATATATTTTCTGCCATTTTTCCATGCTAGTGATATATTCCAACTAATTAATTCACTTTCTGCTTCAACCAATTCCCCTGGTGACTCAGGACATCAATTCAAGCCTGTGGCCAGGGGCAGAGGGACAATGATTGAGTAGACCAAACGATGCTAATTGGGCCCATCCAACTCTGAACCATTGGCCTTGGTCCTAGCCAACAACAGAGACTGGCCATATGCAAAGAAACAGCAAATTCCATTTCGTAATGTATGAGAAGTACAGCTATACATCTCAGTGAGAAACAGGTCATAATATTGTGAATTTAAACACAGGCATTTAGACAACCTGAAGTACTATATCAAATATTTGAGATAAATGTGGTTTAGATAGTTACTTTAAAAATGCATGCTATGGAGCCTTAATCTTGCTGGTCAGCGATATTTTAATCATCTTTTGTTGACTCTTCAGGAAGTTCCCTATGGTGGCTTTGACTTTTTTTCATAGTCCTCCAGCTTGCTCCCTCTTGGCAGCTGCCCTAGCCTTCTATTGTACTAGAAGACAGAAACCATTAGTGTTAAGTTTCATGGCATTCCCCTGCCCACCGCCATCAGCCTGTCACCTCAAAATATATGTGTATGCCTTCGTTTCTGCCTCCAACTCTGTCTGTAGCTGTACCTACCTTTCTTCTTTTCTTCTCTCAAGAAGATATAATCCTTCCTCACTTTGGACCAAAATGTATTGACTTGATATTTCCTTTAATTTGCATACAAATTTAAATGTCAGATAATGTTGAAAGGTTTTATTGTGAAATCACCAAACCTCCTGATTTTGCCCCTTTCAACTCTTCCAGTTGTTTTTTCTTGGTATTTCACCACACAGTTAAAAATGATGTGTATGTACCCCCTTTCTCTTGAGGCATTGATACAATTGCCCAATACAGTTATAATCATAATTCTCTATTACATTCATATAAAGTATAAATAAGTAAAAGTCATTCACAGTGGAGCCAAGTAGTGTACTATAACTTTTCCTTTATCATACAACTTTTAATTTTTTTTTCCTAAGGAAGGGATTACCTCATTTTTTTTCTTTCTTTGAGTGCGGTTCTGATGCTTGTTTTGTCTCCTTAGATTGTGTTTGGTTGTTTTTGCCTTCTAGCATGTAATTTTGTAATGTTTTGTTGAACACCGGACATGATCTATGTGGTCAAAGGAACCGAGAGGTTTGATTGTGAGGTTTTACTTTACTCTGGCTAGGAGTCAGGCTGTGTTTTCCGTTTGCCGTAGCTGTGGTATCAGAAGCTAAAATTTCTTCCAGTGTCTTTGTTATTTGTCTCTCTTATCATCTTTCATTTTTTTCTAGAAACTTCTTTTGTTTTAAATTTTTTTAATGTTTATTTATTTTTGAGAGAAAGAGAGAC
Organism: Panthera leo; assembly: GCF_018350215.1. Lineage (NCBI taxonomy): Eukaryota > Metazoa > Chordata > Mammalia > Carnivora > Felidae > Panthera > Panthera leo. The sequence continues at coordinate 11,989,259 of NC_056679.1, forward strand.
AGAATGTGAGCTGGGGAGGGGCAGAGAGAGAGGGAGACACACAATCCGAAGCAGACCCCAGGCTCTGAGCTGTCAGCACAGAGCCCGACATGGGGCTCGAAATCATGAACCGGGAGATCATGACCTGAGCTGAAGTTGGACGCTCAACCGACTGAGCCACCCAGGTGCCCAAAGAAACTTCTTAGAGTCTGAGGCTCACAGTACTGTTGCTTATAATCCCCTGTTATTATACAGGAGTCCTTTGATGTGGCGGTAAGGTGTGGGGGGAAGGGGAATCATTCTGTAGTCCCATGACTGGGTCTCCATCTGTTACTGAACCTGATTTGGATATATCTCTTCCTCCATGTCAAAAGCTAGTGGGAGCTGAAGTTGGGTATTTCCTGCCTCCTAGGATGGTTAGGCATTGGTAACCCCCGAGTTGGTTAGCTCTGGTAAAGCAGTTTGAGAGCAGGTCTTATTAAGGAGAACTGAGAGGTATGAGCTGTTTCAGAATTGTTACTTTTCCCTCCTCCTGTCAGAAGCAGGAGACGCCTTTTCTCCTGTCTTCACAGTGAGAATCTTGCAGGGCTGGTGGAGGCAAATTTCACAGAAGTGTGGGGGGCCCCTTCAGAGTTTTAAACTCCCAAGCTTGTTCACACTGAATCTTCAGCTATCAATTACAGCTTAAAGGTTGCTGCCTCAAAGAAGAATTGTTGATTTTCAATTTGTTCAAGGTTTTTCTTGTTGTGAGGATGGGAGTCCTGACTTCTAAGCTTTTTACATGTCAGCCTAGAAACCTGAAATCCTTCGCTTTGAATTTCTTGCTAAGCTTTCATATTTCCTCCGAAAACCCTATGAAATCTCTCTCAACAAAGTTTATAAGATATCTACCTTTGGTGCATGTGTTTTGTTTCCTGGAGACATCCCCCTTGAAGCCCTCTGTTCTCCCGCTTCCGTCTGGAATGCTTGAGCTCTAAATTGGCTAAGTCCTGAAGCTTCCTTTTGCTACAGTCTTACAAATTCCCTTCATGTTTTATCTGCCTTCTTACCTGTGTTTCATGCAACTCATGTTTTCTCCTTTTTTGGCTTACTTCCTTGTGTTAGTGGAGCACATATTTTCATAGCTTGGGAAAAAAGATACATTGAAAGCATCTTTTAAAAGATCTTTAGGGGCGCCTGGGTGGTGCAATCGGTTAAGCACTCAGCTCTTGATCTCGGCTCAGGTCATGATCTCACAGTTTGTGAGTTCAAGTCCTGCTTTGGGCTCTGTGCTGATGGTGCAGAGCTTGCCTGGGATTCTGTCTCTCCTTCTCTCTGCCCCTCCCCTGCTTATCCTCCCTCCCTCCCTCTCTCTCTCTCTCTCTCAAAATAAATAAATAAACTTAATTTTTTTTAATTAAAAAAAGATCTTTCTCCTATTTTCTAATGCTTTATTTTTCTTACTAGTTTTAAAGGTATTTTCTTATTTTCCAATACTTGTACCAAATTTAAAGTCTTATTTTTATTTGGCATATTTTTAACTTCCAAGAGTTCTGTTTTGGATCTCTATTGTTCCTATTTATTCTTATCCTGTTCTTGTACCATAGATGCAAAATCTTATCTTACTTGAAAATATTAAAGACACTTTTGACTCTTGCATGAGGAGTTTTCCTTTATATATCTGGTGTTTCTTGGCTGTTCTTTTATATTCAAGAATGAGTCACTATAAAGCTGTCTGGAAGCTTTATGTGCAGAGGCAGGGCTTGTGGCAGAGAGAGCTTTACTGCCAGCTGCTCTGATGGAGTCCTGGAGCCAGCTTGGCGAAAAGGGTTGCGGGTCCCACTCTTGCTATGCAGAATTTGATCTACTTTCCTAATTGCCCCACCCGTGCTCTTCTCCAAATGTGCTGTCCCCAAAGCTGCTGCCTCCTTGGATCCATTTCTTCAGAGAGAATAAGTTCCCTGTAGGGCTAGAGAATGGGTGGTGGCAGACTGTGTTAAGAGTGGAAAATTGGAATAATTGATCCCGTTTTCAGGCCTCCAGCTGCCTGTTCCTTTCATAGTATCTCAGACCTTGAGCCTTTCTGGAGCGATGCCAGGCGAATCATCTTGTTTCTCATACATATCCTCCTCAGCTAATTTCACAGACCAGTCCTTCATTTTCCTTTCCTTTCCATATACCTCGCTCAATTTCAGTGAAAGCAGATATGCCTTTCATCCTCTTCATATTGAGGGTAGTTTTGAGAGAAAGGGAGCAAGGTATCTTTTTTTTTTTTTTAATGTTTATTTATTTTGAGAGAGAGAGAGAGAGAGAGAGAGAGAGAGATAGCATGAGTGCAGGAGGGGCAGAGAGAGGAAGACAGAATCCCAAGCTGGCTCCCCACTAATCAGCACAGAGCCCGACATGGGGCTCCATCCCACGAACCGTGAGACCATGACCTGAGCCGAAGACAAGAGTTTGGAGCTTTACCAGCTGAGCCACCCAGGGACCCCCGGGGAATAAAGACATCTTGACTCCAACAACTCAGTGCCCTCAGCCCCCGGTGCCATGCTTCTTGCTTCTAGATATAAGCCTTGTGTCAGAACATGTTTAATTGGGGTGTAAATTAGTTCCAGACTATGGAGGCAGCAGTGTCACTTAGAAGGACACGGTGGGGAGGGGGAGGAGGTGCAGGATTCAAGCCCTCAGGCTCCCTCTGCTCGGAAGAGATGGAACCATCCAGAAATGCTCAGTGTCCACAGGCTACAGAAGCAGCCAGAGCCCAATCTAGTGTCTCCATGAGGTACTTCAGCTCTAGAGAGTTTGGCAGGGCTTCAGCTTCCCAGGAACCCATTTGCTGGCGTCTTGAAGCCTTCATAGAGTTCTCTTTGTCACCCTGGTAGTAGCTTTTGGTCCACTGCCCTGGGGCACTTGCATAGGCTGCCTTCTCCATCTTTTGAGCTTTCCAGCTGCATGCTTTTGTTTCTGTGGTCTTTTTACGGTCTCCCTGTTTATTTTGCTGGGACCTTAAAAGTCTAGAATCATCTACTATAGATCATAGCTGGTGCTGCACAGTATTTTGCTTCATCGAAAAGATGAACTCCCAGACTCCCAATTCTCCTTCTCCTTGACCTTTCCTCCTCTATGCACAAACAGGTGCAGACCTCCTCACCTTGAAAAAGTTTCTCTGTACTCTGTGAACCCCCCAAGTGACCATCTTCTTGCACTCCTTCCACTGGCCAACTCCTCAGACGAGGAGGTACAGACGGCCTTTATCTCCTCGCCTCCCACACTCTCTGATGCTTCACACCGCAGTCCAGCTTGAGCCCTCTTTAGTTGTCTTTTCTCAACAAGTTTGATCATCTCTCCTTTTTGAAGTGTTCCTCTCCTTAGCTTGAAACGCACATTATCCTGGGACCTCTGGCACTCCCCTGTGGGTTGTTTTTCTTTTCTTCTCCTTTCTTATGCCACCACCTCTCCTCATAGATGGATACCCTTACCAACAGTCAGCCCTTGGCTTTTGGTTGTTTCTTTCTTTCGGAACACCCTTATCTTATCTGCCATCCCAGCATCAGAATGTCTGGTCCAAATCTCCAGGCTGCATCTGCCCTTTTAGTCTATTTCCCTGCACAAATAGGTGTTTTTACCACAAATACACTGTGAGCCCTCTTTTCTTCATGTTTTGCTTTTCTACTATCCTTGCCTCCAGATCTCCTCGTAAATTTTATTCTGTAAACCCCAAATATTGTCACATTTCTTATGAAATTAAAAAAAAAATTTTTTAATGTTTATTTTTGAGAGAGAGAGAGAGACAGACTGTGAGTGGGGGAGGGGCAGAGAGAGAGAGGGAGACACAGAATCCGAAGAAGGCTCCAGGCTCTGAGCTGTCAACACAGAGCCCGACGTGGGGCTCGAGCTCACAAACTGTGAGATGATGACCTGAGCTGAATTCTGGCACTTAACTGACTGAGCCACCCAGGTGCCCCTCTTATGAAACTTTTCCATCCAATTCAAAATAGGATAGTTTCTCTTTCCTCTGAATTCCTGGAACGGGTATCATGTGTGTCATTTGTGAACACTCAACAACATACTATCAACATTCTTTATCCTGTTTCTCCAATGCAGTATTGTCTTTGAAGGCAGGGTGAGGGGTCAGCTACGATTTGAAGTCTTCAGCTCCTCATGGTTGCTTTGCCCATGGTTGCTACTCAGAGAGATTGTTGGTGACGATATCCATTCCTCCCCATAGAGGCTGAATGTCGTGGCTGAGGAGCTGAGAGCTTGTGAGGTTGGGGTTGTGTTTGGGCCCATGGAGGTCAGTGGACTTCCTTCTGCTCTCTTGCCTGGCATGGGCTGACAGAGCACACAGAGAAGGACTTATAAGAAGGGACTGAAGGGTGAAGGAATGTGGATGATGGGTGGCTTGAGAACCACCTTGTGGTTGTTGAAAATCATCACCGTGACAGATCTCAGTAAGTAAATGTTAAAATTTCCCTTCCTTGGATGCATCAATAACTTCACCTTCATATTCAAAGCACAGCAAGTAATTAATCTCTTGTTTGCCAGAGAACAAAGCACTAAATGAAACCCACATTTTAGAATTCGAAGGTGGCTGTGAAAGACAAGAACCAAAATAAAACTGAACAAATGAGGGGCAATGCGAGCAGTTACTCACACTTCAGGAACCCGCCGGTCAATAACCACAAACAGAAACTTGATAAACAGCAAGTTCTGGAAATAACCTTAATTATCATGAATGTTCACCTGGGAATATCTCTGCAAATTCGGAGCCTTTGATGTCCAACTTAGGAGAGATGAACTTCAAATGTGAGCATTAATCAACTTGGTCATTCTTTTTAGCCACGGCTCCAAAAAAAACAAAAAAACAAAAAAACAAAACAAAACAACAACAACAACAACAAAAAACCACTTCTCTCTCTCTTTTTAAACTGTTGGTTAAATAAAAGTAGCAATAAATACAATCTGCCCTGAACAGACCATACATCAATAAGTGAACACTTAGCCTAAGCTACTTTTCCAGGAGACCCATGATGCATTTCTAATTGAAACTTAACAAGCTACGATCCAGCAAATGTTCTAGTCGTCAGCTCTAGAAGGGAAATGTGGTCCTGCATGCAGACATAAATGCTTTTTGATTTAGCGGGGAGCGAGTGTGCCTGCACAGTTGTGTGGTATAATTTTTTTAACTGCTTAAGTGTCACTGTTTGTTATTTCACATTTATTGAAAAATGTAAATGCCACATGTAAAAGAATAGCAGTATGTCTTGTTCCAGTCCGATGGCTTAATCTTACTAATCACGATAATATATGCTAGCTGGAGTTGGGAATATTTAATAAAATATTGGAATAAATTTATTGTGCTAACATTTAAAGGAAATTAATAAAAGCACCTGCATTTGCAATGTTCAAAACTTCACCAATTTTAAATGTGTAAGAAACAGCACAGGGATGATCATCCCACAAGAACAGACGTACTCATACCTCGGCGGAGATCTTAGTCATTCAGCACAGGCACAAGTGTGCTGGGAGTGAGTCCCACGGTACTGGAGGGGGAGGGAGATATTTGCAGGATCTTACATTTGTCTGCGTTTTCTGTGATGGAGTCATCTGTGTGCACATTTTTACGTTTGCATTTCACAGGCCTCAAAGGTGGCAGAGCAGACACAGACATCTGCATTTTACATACGAGAATCTTAAGCCTTGGAGAAGAGATGGTTCCAAGATCACAGAGGTGGAGCCCAGGTCGCTCCACCCGCCACCAGATGGACATCAGTTATTTGTAGGTCATGTATACACATCTTCAAATGGATACTGTGTCCCCACAACCTGTCAAAAGGGCTCTCTCTCAACTGGGTTGAAGTCACCAATCTCTTTTGTTGTAGTGGGTGGGAGTGGTTGCTTGGGCTAAATCCCTCCTCCCCTTTCCCTTCTCCGTTCAGGAGGCATTGGTGGGACCCTGGGACCCTGGGCTCCAGCAGAGCTGCGTGCAAAACTTTACACAGATAAGTGACTTGATAAGTCAGAGCTGAAAGCTAAACCGTGATTATTCATAAAAGGATTTTTTTTTTTAATAGGTAAATAACAGTTACTCAAAGTTGAAACCTTGGTACTTCGTTTGTTCTTAAAAAACAAAAATGTGTAATAAGAACAATCAAAACTGTCGTGACAGGAACTCGCCACCTTTCCCTTCCTTTGGGCCGTGGGCAAGTAATTCTGCAACGTCTAACTCAACAACCGGTGCTGGTTTGAAATGGTTACAAGATAACCGTATGAGGGAGAGTAAAGCAAAGTGTCAATGCAACCCACGCGTCTCCTTTGTCTTCCTTGAAGGCTTTCTACACGGGTCCCTGGGGACCGACCCTCCGTCCCTGCACGTCCCTGCTCTCCCTAAAGACTCTAAGAAAGGCCGCCACCAGTCGCTGTCTCAAGGCATTCCGAGTTCCCACCTGGCTTTCCCCACCTTACCCTCCCAATCGGTTTCAGGCAAACGGCTCTAACAATGTCGGCCTAAAGCTGTTCTCGGCCTTCGAGTGGAGGCCACGAGAAAGCAGGTGCTCCCCCACCGCCGGGCTCCGGGAGGGCAGGCAAAGAGCCCGCGCTGAGCTCGGGGAAAGTTGGTGGGCCGCCTTCCCTCCTCGACGAACACCCGCTCCGTGGCTTCTCCCAGGGGAAAGAGAAGGTGGCCGGGAGGCCGCGTGCGTCGCCAAACATCCCCCCGCGCTCCTGGGAGCAGCGAAGGACAGGTGCCTTTTCTCCGACGTCCCCGAGAGGCGCCCGCTGCACCTCGCTCGCTGCCGCGCCCCCTCCGCGGCACGCGCTCGCCCTCTGCGCCCCGCGCCCTCCCCATTCCCGGGAGCGGGGAGGCTCCGGCTCGCAGGTAATTATTGCCAGCGGGGCCCGGCGGGGAAGCGGGGGTGGGCGCGGCGGCAGGGGCGGGCGGCGCGGCGGGGCGCGGGCATAAAGGGGCGCGGCGCGGTGCGGCGCCCCAGCGCCCGGCTCCCGCGAAGCATGCCCGCCCGCGCCCCGCCGCGCCGCCCGCGGCCTCTGCCGCTTTCGCTGCTGCTGCTGCTGCTGCTGCTGGGCCTGGGCGGCCGCCGCCTGCGCGCCGAGCCCGGCGACGGGGCGCAGACCTGGGCCCGCTTCGCGCAGCCTCCGGCCCCCGAGGCCGCCGGCCTCCTTCACGACACCTTCCCCGACGGCTTCCTCTGGGCCGTGGGCAGCGCCGCCTACCAGACGGAGGGCGGCTGGCGGCAGCACGGCAAGGGCGCGTCCATCTGGGACACGTTCACCCACCACCCCCCGGCGCCCGCCGGCGCCCCCCCGGTAGCCCGCCCGCCGTCGGGCGCCCCGTCGCCGTCCCCGCCCGCTACCGGGGACGTGGCCAGCGACGGCTACAACAACGTCTTCCGCGACACGGAGGGGCTGCGCGAGCTCGGGGTCACCCACTACCGCTTCTCCATCTCGTGGGCGCGGGTGCTCCCCAATGGCAGCGCGGGCGCCCCCAACCGCGAGGGGCTGCGCTACTACCGGCGCCTGCTGGAGAGGCTGCGGGAGCTGGGCGTGCAGCCCGTGGTCACCCTGTACCACTGGGACCTGCCCCAGCGCCTGCAGGACGCCTACGGCGGCTGGGCCAACCGCGCCCTGGCCGACCACTTCAGGGATTACGCCGAGCTCTGCTTCCGCCACTTCGGCGGCCAGGTCAAGTACTGGATCACCATCGACAACCCCTACGTGGTGGCCTGGCACGGCTATGCCACCGGGCGCCTGGCCCCTGGCGTCCGGGGCAGCGCGCGGCTCGGGTACCTGGTGGCGCACAACCTCCTCCTGGTGAGTTCGAGGGGCCGGGCGGAGGGCCACGGGGGGAGAGGGCCTCTGGAGATGCCAGGGGCGAGTGGGGGGCCGAGCCTTCAGCCTAGAGGAAGTTCCATTTGAACACATTCCTGAAGTCACCTAGGGTTGGCATCTTGGTGGGGGGGGGGGGGGGAGCTGAGCAGCTGGGGCTTTCCTGGGAAGCCAGGCATTTGGCAACGGGGAGAGAAAAAGGAAAGTTCCTTTCTCTGGGTGTATGGGAATCCCTAGAGGTAAGGAGGGGACGATTTCCCAATAGTAGCTAAGGGGAGAGTGAGGAGGGTGGATGAAAGAAACAGGTTTGTTAGGAAGAAGTGCAGGTGGCATTAATCTCTGCTAGTTTGTGGAGATGTCATGGGTTCAGTGTTACTCCAGTAAGATCTGGTGTGTGTGTGTGTGTGTGTGTGTGTGTGTGTGTGTGTGTGACAGAGAGAGAGACAGAGAGAGAGAGAGAGACCCATGTTCACAGTGCAGCAGATGCAAAGGTCTCAAAATGGCATCTCCTGGAGAACTGAGCTTAAACTGTCTTTGGAAGTTCTTTCTATGGCAGGCAGAACTGCGCCCATCAACCATACTAATCATCAGGGCAGTGAAGACCCCTTGGACAATCTTAAACAGGGCTGTAGCCGTAAAAATACAGAAGCAACTACAGGATGATCTAGATTGTGCCCTACAACAACAGTATTCCCAAGATCCTTTCTCCGATTCAGAGGACTCCTTGGTGATGAGATGATCACTAGCCTGACGAAATTGATTTTGACACCCCTGTGCAGAAGGCTTAGTACATCCTGACAGCAGGAGTTCTTGATATGCCATGATCAGGTTGTCTCTCAGTTCTTCTTCCTAGTCCTTCACTCAGTGCTCAAGATTAGGTCCCACTGATTTGAGGGTTCCTTTATGATAATGTCAGTCGTTGGCACATTTTGTACAGAGTTTTATACCATGAGAGAAAGAGTTTTTTTCCTGCATATGTGCAAACATTTTAATAAAAGTGTTTACATGTCTGACTTCTCGTACTCTATTTTGGTGACTAGTGGGGCTTACGGAAGACCTATTTTAAATTGAGAATTAAGCCACAGATTTTGAACAAATTCAAGATGAAAACCACTTCTACACACTTTTCATGGAAGCCACTGAGGCAGAACAGGACTGGGTTGTTGAGGTGACTAAGCACTCTGAGCTCCTGGTAATGTTGTAATAATGGCTAAATAAGATTGGATGTCAGCTCCTGTGTGCTACCACGGGGCACAGAAGAATGTTGGATTTGTTTGACAACAAAATTGTGATTTCAGATTGATACATATTCTTCTCGTTAAGATACTTTAGGGCAATAGTAAGAAACTCTATCAGTCTGTCAATTCTTTAAGGAACCAAAATACCTTAAACACCACCTGTTCATTGTTGGTGATGGAAAAGGTATGGGAAGAAATGGTCCCTCTTTTGAAGAGAACAGAAGCAAATTTTAGTTCATACCAGAAACAAACAAGAAATTTGTAGACCAGTTGGAGGATCCGATCGACCATTCCTGCAAAATCACTACTTTAGATTTAAATCATACAAGTTCTATTTTTAGAGTGCATGTATTAAACTCTGTATGTATACAAAAAGTCATCAGTTTTTATTGCAGTGACTTACGTGATCCTTTCACGTATAAAATCAGGACTGGGGACTGAAGGAGCTTTCTAGTAGACTGGTATTTGAAATGGTAAACATGCTTTTTTTTGATCCTTGTTCCCACTCTTGGCCCTCTGATTAACTTTTCAGTTATATTTTTGTGTCTTTACACACAAAAAACTTGACAAACACTAACCATCCTTCCCAGAAACACAGTGGACTTTGTATTCATAAGAAATTAGTTAGCAGGTGGACATTTGGTTTTGCTGAGGCTGCAAACAAAATGCTAGTAGCTGTAAAATATTAATTTTGCTTTCAAATTTCTTTGGTTTGGAATGTAGCCATTCTTACATACTATGAAGAGGTAACTTGTCGTTATCAAAAACAATAGCTTAATTTTATCATATGAGATATTTTCATTGTGTTTTCAATGTTCTTTCTTGGTGGCTGTGTTAGGGAGAGGAAGGTAGGGAAGTTTGGACCTTATTTGAAAAGGTAAGACATATTGTGCATATATGGATAATAGAACATTTCAGCGAGGGCTTAGATATTGCTGTTAAGGTCACTAAGCCCCTAGCATATTCTTTTGCATTTGGGGATCTGATGCTGGTGAAGGAGCAAAGTGGCCAGCACCCCTTCCCTGCCCCATTGTGTGCTTCCACTAATTTGCAGACTAAAGAGACCCCCCCCCCCCGGGGAGACTGGGGATTTGAACCAACCTTCTCTCCTAGCCGCCCACCCTCACCCCTGCACTAACTCCGAGTTCAAGAATCCAAGAATCGTTGTCTGATGGCCTGGAGGACAGGAGGCAGGTCAAACAAACAGCAGGTTGAATAATGGAGGGTTCTGCTCAAAATGGAAGTCTCCATATTCTTTTGGGTTCCTGGTACTGAGATAAACCTTGAAAAAATTGTGTGTGTGTGTGTGTGTGTGTGTTTAAAAGAGAGCCAGAGTCAGAGACTGGGAGAAACGGAACTAAAAGGTTTTCCCCAGAGAGCTCTAGGACCCCGGGTTGTTTTGCTCATCTGAGTGTAACCCAGAAAGAGGACACACCTTTTCTCTGTGACTTATAGAGAGACCGCTATACCTTCACAGCTCCTGATGTCCCCTGAAAAACTAGCATTGAGGCCTGTAGTTGGGGTTCTGGCCCCAGCAGTGCCTCTGAGTTTTTATTCTGCCCATGGGTTTCTGAGAGGGCCAGGACCGAGCTGAAGGTACGCGTGGGCCTCCCATGTGGGAGTCTTGCAAATGTTTGTACAGGGAACCTGTGGAAAAAGACACTTTCTTTCACTTAGGACGTGGGACTAGGCGAGAATACTTGGGATGCTAATGGGTGGTACAGACACGATTGGCATCGAGCAGGCTATGCGTTAACATCAAAGCTCACATCTTAGCCGATCTGTCTGCAGCATTTGTCTAGACACTGTTCTCTTTCTTGACACACTTCCTCAACTTGACTCTCTTGCTTCCCCTCTCAGCTCACTGGAGATTTCCGTGTCCTCCTCACCTTGCCTCTAGATATTGGAGGGCCCAGGGCTCCATCATGGCACCTTTTCTCTAGATTCACTCCAGGTGAACTCTTTGAATGCTCTAGATCCTGATGACTCCAAGTTTGGAGTCTCCAGCCAGAACTTGTGCTCTGAGCTCCAGACGGTCCTGTGCTTCCCATACCCATTATGGCAACTCTGAACTTTCAGTTGGCCGGGCCCCAAGCCTTAACTCTTCCCTTTCTCTCACATCTTACTTGCAATCTATCAACAAATCCTACTGCCCTACCTACCTTCAAAACGTACCCAGAATCCAACCACTTCTCCTTCTATCTGGAGCTACAGATCCAAGTCCCTGTCAGATTCTGCCTGGATAATTGGAATAGACTCGTAGCTGATGCCCTTGCTTATGCCCTTGCGCCCTGTGGTGTTTCATGATGGACATTCTCAAGGATATCGTCCTGTGTGAGCAAGACAAAGTCCCTCATTTATTAAAATCCCACCTTTCCTTGAAGAACCAGTTCACATTTGAACTGGTCTTCCCTTTGGTTCCACACCCAAATGCCGTTATCTTCCTTCCCTGGAACCCCACTGTGCCTCATTTCTGATGCCTTCTACCACACGCCTCCTTCATGTGACCATTTCCTCCTTTCACTGCCCCACTGGCTGGGCAATTCCTTAAGTAAGGAAGTCATATTCACTTGATCTCTCCTAAAGTGCCATCTTGTCCTTGGTAGGTGCTCAGTGAGTGCTCCTGGCCATTTAATAGCCTGACTTTGCCTTTATAATCTGATGCTGCTAGGGTTTTCTTTCTTTGTCAGTCTTTCTAGCCACTCTCCAATGGGATGAGGAGTGCCAAATCCTAACTGTGTAGAAGATCAGCAAGCATAATGGGGCAGAACGTGACATTTTCAGTAAAAATTTAAGGTTCATCAGATTTATGATTCCATTGTAAAGATTACCAAACAATTAAAAACTATAGTCCCTATGCAATATTATGAAGAAGTTTCCAGAATTGGAGGTGGGGGAAATCTCCTGGCTGGCTTTAGTAGTGTGTTGAAGTAGCTTTGTTATCTAGTTGAGTTTTCATTTCCCAAGTAATAGTGGAGGCAATTTATCTGGCAGATACATGCTCAAATTATATATGCCACGTACTTTTGGGAGGCACTTTACCAATTTTCTTCTCACTGAAATATATTTGCTGCATAGATGGAATAATCAACTGGGTTGAACATTAAAGTATTTTATAGAATACTGCTGAATTCCTTAGTGTGTTTAATCATAAATAGTTAAAAATATCTCCCAAAGAGCTTGACTCACTCTTCTTTGAATAGCTGACTGAACACGGTGTTTTTTTTTTAAAGGTTACAGTCAAGTCCAAGAAGAATTTTAAGAATAGAAAAAGGACTATAATTTCAAATAATTTCAAAATGGTAGCAATGTTTAACAGTGTTAATAAAAAAGAGGAAAAGTACAAACTACTCAACCTTCAAATAATGTCCACGTGTACTTCTTAAGTACAAAGTGAATGAATGTTCAACTGTGTACCTGGCTGTGTAGTTAGTCATGACTTTGGCATATAGAAGTCTTATGAGTTCTATTAAGTGTTCAGACAATATGGTTGCTCTAAGCCAGAATTTTATTATAATTAACTCGTACAAAATGTGCCTTTCTTTCCATGAATGTCATCTTTTCAAGGCACCAGGGAAAGTTTAGGTGTAGGAGGAGAATAGAATACATGCTTAATGGGAGGACAAGAAACAAAGAGTGGATGAGTAAAAATACAGTGTTAGTGAGTCCCCCAGGGTCCACACCTCCTCAGAAACTACTAACTTACACTTGTCACTCGTACTTACACAGAGAAGCACCGTCTACCTTTTGTATGCTCCATCTTGCTACAGGGTCAATCTGAAGGATCACTCTACTTCTTTGCCGCTCCATCTTGGGACAAACTGTTATTTAGCCTTCAAAGACTCCACGCTGATATTTCCGTTACGTGCTAACAACAGGAAGAGTGGATTGTTTTACTCATTTGTGACTCCTTGAGGTCCCAGACTGTAAGATCATATTTATTTTTCAATTTTTAGTGCTTACCTCACAGAAGAATACGATCGATAGGATTTTTAATGAAGGAATAAATGTAGATGTAAAATCATCTCTACTTATTTCAGTATGTATGTCCTTTTTTTCTCCCTTCTAAATTGAATACTTAAAGTCTGTTTTCTCACACAGTGTCTGGGGAGGAGTTTAAAACCGTGAGGAAGAACAGGGAAAAAATTCCTGCCCAGATAGGTGTATGACCTTTGTGCATTTCCAGGGCAAATAATACCCGCATTTCATCCAGTGACAAAGAAAGAGGGGAAGGGGAAGAATGTGGCTGTGTAAGTGCCCCACCTGGAGGCTGTATGTCCTTTCTACTCACATCGCGTTGGCAGAATTCAGTCACGTGGTGTAAGGAGCCTGGGACTTATTGTCCTGCTGCATAGCCAGGAGCTCAGCAGATAATTCTAGTTGTGTTGAAACCAGGTGGAACCAGATCTTTCAGGCAACCAGGGGTCTCTGCCACACCGCCTATCTCCCAGGTATATTGTGAGAAGGAAAACAAAATCATAAATGTCAACATGTTTTGAAAAATGGAAAGAACTCTACAGAGGTGAGGTATGAATTTATTGTCAATCACAATAATAAAAAAAGCAAAACCACGAGCTATTTAGGAGAGAGGAATTAGACAAATACTTTAGAAATTGTTGCCCTACTTAACTTCTTCACATGCAACTTATAGCACTCAATGGAACAAAATTTTCACAGTTATTGCAATAGCGTTTGACCAAAGATTATTCAAATCATTTTTGGAATAATCTATTTTACCCAAAACACATTACCAACTACCTTTGTTTGGACCCAGTTTGGTGTTTGAAAGAAATATACTCAAGTTTACAACTGCTATAATTTGATATGTTGACCAAACTAAAGATAGCTATTTCGTGAACTTTTGTGGTCTCAGTCTGAGTAGATTTTTTATTGATAACATTATTGTTTAAAGTATAGATGTCAGAACATCATCCATGAACCATTATCTTTGTGGTTTGATGAAATACTCAAAATAAACTAAAAGTTGTGACGTACGTTAAGTGAAATACAGTGGTTAAGCAAATACTATTTCCATGCCTGTAGTGCATCTTTATTTGATGGTTAGAAGGTTAGAAATATAGGGGCGCCCCGGTGGCTTTGGCTCAGGTCATGATCTCGCCATTCTCAAGTTTGAGCCCTGCGTCGGGCTCTGGGTTGACAGCTGGGAGCCTCAAGCCTGTTTTGGATTCTGTGTCTCCTCTCTCTCTGCCCCTCCCCTGCTTGTGTGTTCTCTCTCTCTCTCTCTCTCTCTCTCTCTCAAACATAAATAAACATTAAAAAAATTAGAAAAAAGGAAAGAAATACAAGGGGCTGGGGAAATCCCAGGTCACATTTCTTCTCAGGACACACCACTCACAGTGACTCTCCTGGGGTCCTCTAGCTTCTGCTCGACTATTTGCAGGAAGAGGAACTCAGTTCCTCCCAAGTAATGCACTCATTCTCATCTTTTATATTGAGTGGGAAGCCTGTCTCTTCATTTTAGGACTTCAGTACAGGACTTACTCCTGGTTGGCTCTTGGCCTTTCCAAATCTCAAAGAATAAAATGAACTGCTTTTTGATGAGACAGCCTTTCAAATATCTGAAAAGGCCACTTTGTTCTTCCTAAGTATTTTCTCTTCATGGGAGAATTAGAGGAAGCCGGACATTTAGCCAAGGCCCCCTTCTTGGGAGCCTGCCATGTGGCAGGCAGGCATGTTGTTGAATTCTGAGAATGCAAATATGACCCTAGAGAGGCCTCTGTATCTTCTCACACTTGAGGATAAGGTCGAGTGGGAGGTGGAAAAGTTGACCCTCCTGTTTCTCCAGGGGTGGGAAGAAAAGCATGGTCTTCAAGGAGCAGAGCCCTCCAGGGTTGGTTGTCAGACCTGCGTGTGTCCCACCATCCTCAACAAGGGGCTGGAGATGGGTGTAGATGTAAGGGGCCGGAGGTTTCCAGACTCCGGATCCTGCCGAGAATAGGGACCTCTGGCTGTATTTACATGTTCTTTTTGTGAGGGACCAGGGGATGGCTCCAAAGCCACAGGGGAGGTGAGGGGTGGTAGGGAATATATGTCATCTCCAGGCGCCTGCAAATCTTTGGGGGGGTGCTCCTCCTCCTTCCTGTCTGACACCCCCTTCTCTCTGGATTCCTCATCATTTGGTCTTTTCCCTCCAGCCCCTTCCCCTATCAGTGACATTACTTCTCTCCTGGTGCTGGCCTCTCTTTACTCAATGTCAGGCCTTTCTGCTGGGGCTTGGTAGAGGCAGGGGGAGGGAAGGGTGGCAGGCTCTTACGTTCTGGGATCAGGTACATCTTCCCTGAAGTGATCTGAAGCCAAACGGAAGTCATAGCGCAGATATTTTCAAAGTACACTCTTTGGGCTGCGTGAGAGATTCAGCTTCCTCTTGTTTACCTAACGTGGGCTGTGTTTACCCTGAACCAATCGCTTGGCCCTTTCCACCCTTCCTGGTCAGGGTGACATGTCACAGCCTCCCTGGACCCACAAAGGACAAAAACTTCTCTCTGAGTCTGCAGGTCTGCTCCAGATATACGAGAGGCTGTGGCTGGGGGGAGTGATGGCGGTTTAAGGGTTTAAGGGAAAGGCTCTCACATTTCCACAAAAAGAAGGATAAGGTAAGACCCCTGCCCTCATGTCCCTTACAGATTAGTAGGGGAGATATGGTTGTCAAATAATTACATTGAAATGTGTAAGTGCCTTCATAGAAGTAAGTACCAGGGACAGCGCGGGTGCCAAGAAAGGAGGGATGGGTAAGAGTTTTGGGGGTAGTCGGGGAGAACTATGCTGGTGAGATCAGGGGCTGGCAAGCACTTCTGCAGAGGGCCAGGTTTTAGGCTTTGTGGGTCATGCAGTGTCTGTCACAAGCACTCGCTTGTGTCCATGCAGTTAGAGGGTGGCCATAAGCAACGTGTAAATGAATGGGCACGGTTCGTTTACAAAAATAGCTGTGGGCTCCTATTGCTGGGGCTGGTGTGCAGGCACCCAGCATAAGAAGGGCTTGTGATGGTCCGGGAGAGCGGCATGCGGTTGGGGTAGGTGGCAATTCGCCCCACAGGATCAGTCGTTGGAAGGGCTGAAGCATTGGGGGGAAAGGAGGGAAAGAAGCTGGAAAAGCAAACCTAGAATTTTTCAAGTCCTCTCTTAGAATTTGAGGTACAGAACCAATTGTAGCTGCCCCAGATGTTTAGGGCGCATTTCTTTTCCTGGACGCTGACTGAGGATAATGCCATCCAAGACTGCATTAACCGTTTTGGCTGTCACTTCCCCGTGGGCTGGCTTAGTTTGTAGTCAGTTAAAACCTCTCGGGCTTTTTAATGTTTCCCTGTGTAAGTTGCCGTTAAGCCAGACCTCTCCTGAAATCTTTTGTTGTTTATTTTTGACCTTTTAATCTTAGTAAATCTCATCTTCACTGTGCAACAAAGGCAGTTACCACCGATGGATGATTCAGTTAAAGGAATAGCGGGACGTGCATACAGTGGAATAGTATTTGGGTATTAAAAAGTTGATATATGGTGATTAAAAAGTTGCACATGGTATGTTGTTAAGAGAAAAATGCCAGTTGTATTATGCTTCTTACATAGCTCTCCTGATAACTACATGTGACTAAGTAGTGAGCACTTTACAGTTCTTGGGCTGTGCGGGGCTCTCTCTAGCCCCTTCCTGACATAACCAAAACTAGATTTGGCATTCCTGCTTGGTGCTTCCATAAAATCCTGTATTACTTCTCTAACCACACTTGACCCATTTTACTGAAGTGATTTGTTTGCTTGTCTTCCCTCGACAGACCTCAGCTTTGAGGTGCCAGGGACCATGTTTATCTTGCTGTTTTATACCTGGAGCCTCACAAGGGAGGCATGCAAGGGAGCATGCAGATGTTTGTTGCAAGAATGAGAGAATACACCCCCTCCAAGAACGGGGAAAGGAAAAAAAGTTAACAGTGGGTTATTTATGGATGGTGGGATTACAGAAGACTTTTAAAATTTTTTATTTTTGAGAGAGATAGAGCGTGAGCGGGGAGGGGCAGAGAGAGAGGGAGACACAGAATCTGAGGCAGGCTCCAGCTGTCAGCACAGAGCCCCACGTGGGGTTCAAACCCACGAACTGAGAGATCATGACCTGAGCCCAAGTCGGATGCTTAACCACCTGAGCCACCCAGGCACCCCCAGATGATTTTTTTTTTTTGCTTTCTGGTTATCTGGATTTTCTAATTTTTCTATAAGCAAAATGTATTACTTTTGTGATAGAGAAATAGTAAGTAGTATTTCTGGAAAAAGATGGCAGATTGAATTTACCCACTAAAATTTTTTTCTCTTCCTTGAAACCCCATGAAACTGTAGTAAGGAAACTGCTAAAGAATGAAGGTGGGGGAGGAGTAAGGGCAGGAGAGAAGGAGGGAAGGGGGTGGAGACAAAGACCCACACAGTGGAGACAGCAGAGTAGCAGCAAAGCTTCGGAAGCTGAAAAGCAGATGTACGAGTGTTATTGACTGAGCAGGCCTAAGAAGGTAGACTGTCGGCAGTAGGAGAGGCCAAGAACAAATCCTAGGATTGCAGAATCTCCAAGAGGCTCCGAGAGTAGCAAGACCAAATATTCTGGATCTGGAGGAGAAGGGAGTTAAGTGCTCACATGAGGAGAACCGGCTGAAAGTTATTTAAGAAAGAACTAGATTCCTAGATCACCCCCTTCTCCTCACTGCTGGGCATCTGCCCCTTCTCCACTCAGGAGAAAACTAGAGGTTAATTTTCTAGAGAGTAAAAAATGGGAAGTGTCTGGGCTTAGGGACATCAGGCACATTTGAGGGCATGAGTCCTATACTGAAAATAAGGAGTAAGTGAACATATGCAGCTGACAGCTGAGACACCCCCAGCCTTCCCCCCACCCCGCCCTCCATCTTCCCTACCAGGGTCTCAGAAGGCTGACAGTGTGGCCTACTCTCCAGGTAGAGATTGGAAGAATCTTCTCCGGGGAATCTGATGAGTTCATGTGGAAAGACCTCAGATACTGATCCTAATGTTTTCCACAACAATTAAATGAGACAGATCCCCCTACAGTGAAACTCAAAGTCAGCAAACCCCACCTACACTGTAGCTCAGAAATTCCAGTCAGGTTTTTTGTTTGTCCTTCTTAAATATGAATAGACAGTCAAAGATCAACAGACATCTGAGGAAAGCCTCTAACATGAAAGATTGAGACCCACACAAATAAAGAAATAACAACAGAACGATCAACTAATTTTGAAGGAAACTTGGAGAAACCAAGAATATGCAGGGAGAAAATGCTCAAACCCCCCTACCAAACCCTCAGTCAAAACGTACAAACTTCCAGTTATCAAATAAGTCATGGAATGTAATATACAGCATGGTGACTATAGCTCATAACATTGTATTGTATATTTGAAAATTGCTAAGAGAACAGATCTTAAAAGTTCTTAACTGAAGAAAAAGAATTGCAACTCTGTGTGGTGACGGATGTTAATGAGACTTATTGTGGTGATCACTTATAGTATACACACATATTAAGTCACTGTGTTGTATACCTGAAACTAACATAATGTTATATGTCGGTTATAGCTCAATAAAGAAAAACAAATGTTAAAACCCCCAATGGGAGTCTGAGATAAGAGAAGATACTGAATACAGGATATAAGAAAAGGATAATATAACACGATGGCGGGGGGGAACACTTGGAAATGAAATACATTATAACAGAAATGAAAAATTTAATAGAAAAGTTGGAACATAAAGGTGAGGCATGAAACCTAATAATGTAGCAAGAAGACAGAGAGATGAATGGAAAAAAAGTCAAAGAGGTGGGAGATAAAGGTGTAACATTCAAATAATGAGAGTTCCAGAAAGAGAAAGCATGGGTGCAGTAGGGCGTTAGGCTGTGGCCCTCAATGAACCATGCTGGCCAGTATCCATGATCTGTGCCTCCCCCTTCCCGGACTGTGGGCTTGACAGCAGATGTGTTTTGTTCCATGGAACATAGTGAATGTGAAGCAACCACAAGTTTAATTAAAGTGCATTCACATTAGAGTCTTTCTGGATTGCTCCGTCATGAGAACCGGTGTCAGCACGTGGGCTGGTTTACTGAAAGGTAAAGACAGACTTTGGAAGATCAAAGATCACCCTGGATGTTCTCGCCACTGGTGAGATCCCAGCTGAGTGCAGCTATATGCGTGACCTCTGCTACATCACATGGAGCACAAGAACTGTCCAGGTAAGCCCAGTTAACCCACAGAGACCAGAGAAATCATAAATCCTTGTTATTTCAATCCCCTGACCGGGGTGGTTTGTTTTATAGCAATAGATAACTGATAGAGAAGGCAAATGATGAAGTAATTCCAAGATATTTCCTAGAACTGGAAGGTGTGAATTCCCATACTGAACATGAGGTACTTGGGGAGTCATTATAGAACAAAGCTGCTGTGGTACAGCAGGGCCAATGGGTCCATGAGCAAGGTATCATGGCTTTTTATTTTGCCACGTTCTATTAAACATCTTCACAGCTCCATGTGAAGCGTGGCAGTCTGCCCAGCCATGCCAATACCACGTTATGGCAGTTGTGGCCTCCTGGCTTCTGGCTTTAAGCACCACCCACTGCCTGGTCTCTGTTACTTCAGGGTGTCATGGCCTCCACGGATGATAACAAGCCCAGCTCTGTGATGGCCTCTCCAACCATCAGCCTTGACCTGCAGAGAACTGCCACCACACCAGTGATGCTTGTGCGCCCTCACTGGCATATTCCCAATAGACTTGGTGCATGGTGTCTCTCCCTCTGGCGCTCAAATGAAACGCCAAACTCTAGTGGGTTGTTTGGCCTTACATAATATCCTCATTCCAGTACGCCTATGTCTCTCAGCTTCTTGTATTCCTTCCTTTCTCAGCTGTCAGGGAAACTCAAGCATTTCTGCCCACTCAGTGCTGGCCATCACTTTTTCTAGGCTTCTCAGAGCCATTCGAGCAGCAAGTTTGCCCTGGCCAGAGCATTAACACACATTTCTGGAGAGAGTGCTCCCTAGTCAACAAATTCTGTCTTGTCTTGTCTTACATTCCAGTTCTGGAATCCAGGGCCCTCCAAATTCAATCCCGGTAGTACTCCTTGGGTTCTTGCCACTACATTCTAAATCTTTTTTTTTTTTTTTTTTTTTAAGTTTATTTATTTGACAGAGAAAGCACAAGTGGAGGAGTGGGCAGAGAGGGGGGCGGAGAGAGAGAACCCCAAGCAGGCTCTGCTCTGTCAGCACGGAGCCCTGACGCGGGGCTTGAACTCCTGAACCGTGAGATCATGACCTGAGCCGAAGTCGGACGCTTAACCGACTGAGCCAGCTAGGTGCCCCACTACATTCTAAATCTTGAAGCTACTTTGGCATATAATGTCTTGCCTCCTCTGTAGGCCCAGCTGCCTCCAGGTTTTAAACCTGGGATTTAACCCTACTTCGTGGCCTGTCAACTTCTGAGGGAGGCACCTGCTGTCTTTTAAGGGTGAGGCCTCTTCAGCATAGGGAAGTGCTATCTCTAATTAGGCAAGGGCCGGCCACCTCTGTAACCCCCCAGGGTTCCAAGGGTTCTGAAGATCCCAGCAACTATGGCCCATGTTCCAGAGTCCTAGGTTTTCCCAACCAGGGCTCTGACCTTGGCATGACAGACCCACCTTAACCGAGCATTTAAACATCTCTGCAGCTCTGCATCTCTACCAGGTCCTAGGACTGAGGCTAAGCTGTGTGTATACTTCCACTTCAGCAGATAAGCTACTAGTGAAACCCTCTGGCTCTCATCTTGAGTCTTTGCTTCTTAAAGGCCCTTCGTTCCTCGTGATCTCTCTGCGGAGACTCAGTACAGTATGATAGGAACCAGTCAGTTCGCCCCTCCTTGTGGGCACTGGAATGCCTGGATCATTGCACCTACGATGCATTCCCCTTCACCATGACGTTTCCCCAGGTTCCACTGGTGAAATATTTGGCAATTGGAACACCGTCTTGTGCCAGGAAACTATCTGCCCCCTTAATATTACCCAGAATGGCATTTTCTTTCCCTTCTAGGTAGTGAAGCCTGACTTGTGTTTGTTTAGGTCTTCTGAGATGCAAATGTCAGAACAGGATTAGATATGTAAAACATTTATTGAAGGAAACAACTGTGAAGGATAAAGAGGAAGGAGCACAGAAGGCAGAGCCTTTAGACCATGACTTGCCTGACATCTGTGAAAGAGAGTGGGCAAGAAGTAGGTTTAGGTGGGAAGAGTCTCAGATGGCAATACAGATCTAAGAAAGATACAGCCAGGCCAGTCAACATTGCCCTATTAGAGGGGTCCCCATCCTGCAGGAATGGGTCTACATTAGTACCCCTGCTATGTTCAGTCATAAGGGAGTAGCCTGTGAGAAGCATGACCTCAGGGCCAATGAAGCAGTGGGTCCAAAGGGGTAGCAACTGGTGCTATGGGTCAGTTATGCTTCTCAGAACAGGAAACTGAGCAGTGCATTTTCATGGCTACTACAAACACTCCAAACACCAGTGAGGAATGCCACTCCCAAGAGGGGAATTTCCAACCAGAATTTTTCTAATATATATTTCCAACCAGATTTTGATATTTATTTAAACTATCAATCATTTATGAAGGTAAAATAATGAAATTTCAAACTATTCAAAGTCTCAAAAGCTAAATCTTCCATGCACCCTCCATCAGGAGCATGATGGAGACAAGAAGGAAGAAGGAAGAAGACAGAACAGTAAATCTAATCCAGGAACGTGACGGTGAATTGTAGACCCAGGAAGTCAACTGTGCAGCAGAACTAAGAGCAACCAGTCCAGAAGGGGAGAAGATTCTAGAAGTGTGTCTCCAAGCAAAATATTGGAGGCTGATGTGAACTTGTAGAAATTTATGCTGACAGGCTGTTGGAAAGTGTGGGAAGAATTAGACACAAGCACAAAGAAAACCAAGGAAATGAAAAAGCAATGCAATTAGTAACTTTAAGGAAAACAAAAATAAGAAAGAAAACAGTCTTAATTACCATGTTATAAAGCCCAGCTGTGAGTAATAGTCACATTAGCAGCGTAATGTCAGTTATGGAACATTAGTCTTTTAAACCAAACTCTGCTGTATAGCTAAGTCCTCACCTACCATAACAGGAAGTCAGTGGATACTGCCTAAAGTGTGGAAGTATGGAAGTGTGTAAATGTCAAAAGTTATAAGAGTCAAAGGTATTAACTTCTGCCAAGGGGACCTGGGGAGATTGTAGGGGGTTGGAGAGTAGGCAGAACTGCAATTATTGTTACAAGTTGCATAAAAATTAAAAAAAAATTTATCATCGCTTAAAAAAATTTTTTTTAAATGTTTGTTTTTGAGAGGCAGTCAGATTGTGAGCAGGAGAGGGACAGAGAGAGAGGGAGACACAGAATCTGAAATAGGCTCCAAGCTCTGAGCTGTCAGCACAGAGCCTGACACAAGGCTCGAGCCCACAAACCGTGAAATCATGACCTGAGCCGAAGTCGGTCGCTTAACCAACTGGGCCACCCAGGCGCCCCGAAATTTTTATCATCACTTTAAAACTTAATTTTGTGGGGTGCCTGGGTGGCTCACTCAGTTTAGGGTCCAACTCTTGAGTTTGGCTGAGGTCATGATCTCATGGTTGTGAGATTGAGCCCCACATTGAGCCCCAGGTCAAGCCTTGCACTGGGCTCCGTGCTCAGACTCTTAAGCAGAGCCTGTTTAAGATTCTCTCTCTCTCTCTCTCTCCCCACCTGTCTTCCCCACTCTCTCTAAAAAATAAATTTTTAAAAAGCTTAATTTTGTTAGTTATAGTGCTTATTTGTAACATTTTGGTCTGTAGAACACTTTTTGAATTGAGCTTGGCAGAATTTCCAAATTTCCAGATTAATGCTTTGTGAATTTTCATCCTTTTGATGATAAAAATGTTGAAAAGAAATAGGACTGTGAGTAAACTCTGTTTACTTGTTGTTAGTGACCTTGCCTCAGTGGGACAGCTCCTATTAATTAGTGTTGCAAACACCTGTCAGTGTTAGACAGGAAGCAACCAGTAAGTTTTTGCTTCATCAATGGATACTCTTAAAATATAGCTTTCAAGCATCAATTATTCAAGAAGCAACAATACTATCATATAAATTCATTTCTGACTAGTTTTTAAGTACTTTTCTCTCAAATATGAATGGACAGCCAAGCATCAAAAAGTATTTGAAGAAAGTGCTCAACATGAAACAGAATAAAATAAATAAACAGAAAAGCAAACCAAGAGAAGCAAATTGTGCAGGAAATTAAATACACACAAACTGCAAAAAGAACAGAGAATATTAAAAAAAATTCTTGGACCTCCACAACGTGATTGTTTAGTAAAAAGTTTGGAGAGTAAAGTAAAAGAAATGCCCCCAAAGTAGTGCAAAATGACAACGAAATGGAAATGTTAGAGACAAGGGAAAAGATTGAAAAGGTCAAGTACAAAAGTCCAACATCAGACCAACAGGAGTTTCAAAAAAGAGAATATGGAATAGAGGGCAGGAAATTACTAGAGAAATAACATAAGAAAATGCCCCAAAACTGAATGTGAGCCTTCTGCTTTAAACTGAGATCCTAGAACAATGAATGCACAGTTGTAGAGGGATTTCGAAAGCTTATCTTCAATGTAATCTGTTCTAAGACTCTAATGGAAGGTATGCACCAGCAAAATTACAGAGCAAATAAGAAGAAGAAACTGGATCCAGAAGAGTATGGCTCCCATCCATGAGAAACAGAGAAAAGTCCTAGGACAAGCACAGCTCTAGGCAGCATCTAGTCCAGGTAAAACCATGAAGATGGAAAGGTCTCGCAGAGCAGGTGGAAATGTACTCAGTGGAACAGGTGGTATGGCAGTGAATAGGATGGAGAATCATGAAAGCGTTTAAGCGCACGGAATATTTTGCAGGTTTAATAATGAGGTGATTGTTTTTTCAGGGGAAAATAAAAAACTGTCCAAAAAAGGCGGTGGGGGGCAGGGGGATATTGTTAGTGTCCTATTTGGCTTTGCAACGACCAATATTTATATAAAAACCTTGAACTGATTAATGATTTAAATAACAACAGACATTTGGGAGAATAAAGGAAGAAAGTTGGGGAATGTAAAAGTGCCTTCTCTTCCATATCATGATGCTGTATTAAATTTTGGAAGAAGCAGGTCATTTAGGACCATGATGGTAATTGCTGGAGGAAACCAGCTAAAAGTTAAATGTGGCTGCCTGCAGGGAGCAGGAGAGGGAGTTTGAGGGGGTGTGGAAAACACTGTTTTTCATGGTTGGCCTTTGGTACTATTTGATTTCCAGCTACATGAATGGATTTATGTAATTAGAATAATTTTTAAAAACCTGTACCACTGAATAATGCTTTATGGAACTTGAAGTGCTCTTGTGTATATTGGGGGGGCAGGTAAATTAGTTGAGAGGCTCAGAGTCTAGCTGACTTTCCCGTGGCTGCCAACTGGGATCAGAACCCAGCTTTCCTGAACCGGTTCCCAGCACGCATTCCATTAATCCAGGCTGCCTGAGCACAGTTTCATTTGGGGGTGTGCTAGTGAATGTCTAGACTGAGAGAAAGTTCCCTTCTTGTCCACATATTAGCACTCTGAAATGGAGGAGAATGTGAGCCCTAACTTGTCACCAGTGTTTTTTACCTTCATTAAATATCTAGAGACTCACCATTACTAATATTTAAAAAAACTCTAAACCATATACATCAGCTCCACTAATTATCGCTACGTCATTCCCCAGGACTTACTCGATTCCACATGGTGGGTTGGGATTAGGGAAGTTTTCTCTGCAGTCATGTCACTTCGACCGGGCTGGGCTCTCGCACGATGGGCAGTTAGTGCACAGTTTGTGAGCCTCAAGTCGGTCACATTTCTTATGTGGAAGCTAGCTTCAGCTTAGCAAGCACCCCAAGAGAACCAACTAGAAGGAAGTGGTGTCGTGTAGCTTCACTTCTGTCGGATCAGTCACAACCCCCTGAGTCAGGGGGAGGGGGAACATAGACCCCTCAGGGGGAGGAGTGGCAAGAACATAGACCCCTCAGGGGGAGGAGTGGCAAGGTCACGGTGTACTGGATCGTGGGGGATGTTCTGTCTTTGAAAAATATGAGTTGCCACACATCACAGGCTTTCCAGCTCCCAGTGATCTGTCTGAAACGTCTTTTTCCATCTCCCCGGGACCTACACATCTTTCAATATATGGTTTGGAAATTACCTCCTACCTGAAGACCTCTCCACAGGAAGGAGTCTTCCTTTTCTCTGAAGCTCCACTGTATTTTTTTTTTTTAAATCCTTCTTATGGCCCTTTCATTCTCTTTTTTTTTTTTTGAAGACCTTATTTATTTGAGAGAGAGAGCGTGCGAGAGAGCGAGCGCAAGTGGGGGCAGTACAGAGGGAGAGGGAGAAAGAGAATCTTAAGCAGACTCCATACCCAGTGTGGAGCCCCACCTGGGGCTCGATCCCACGACTGTGAGATCATGACCTGAGCCGAAATCAAGAGTCGGATGTTTAACCTAACTGACTGAGCCACCCAGGCACCCGGGCCCTTTAATTTTCCATCTTATGTCACAATCATTTTGTGTATGTGGGCTTTGATCCCACACTATCTGCCCTGCACAAATTGCCTGTTGCTTAAATGTTTGCTTGGTGAAATAATGATTACACGATAACACATATAATAGTTGTGAAAAAAGTGTGTTTCAATTCAGAGGTCTTGTTTGATTTTCCTTTGCAATTCTAATTTCAGAAACATTGGAAGGAAGCAATCTCTCAGGAGTTACAGCAGAAACTGCCTAAGGCTGCCTCCCTGTGTTTATTGCTAATCTGTGAGAAACAAGGGGTGGGGGGGGGGGTGGGGGTAAAAACCATGCCATTTACAATTTGATTAAAAAGCTTCTTTTCGTTTCATGTTTAATCCCCTTTAAATTTTCCCTTTCGTCACAGAGGGGGGCTAGATCAGGCATTTCCCCATTCTGGAAACACTCTTGCAGGCACTAACACATTTGGCCTCAACTCTAACTCCTGCCCCTCACTCACTGTCCTCCAGTCCTGCTGAAGGTCTTGCTATTATGCCTTGGGAATGTTTCTCCCATCCCACCTGACCCCCAAATCCACAGAAACAGCTTCCTCACCTGTTTTAAGCCTATGCTCAGAAGCCACTTTCTCGAGTGAGGCACAGCCTGACCACGCCGTCCAAAACTGCTTCTCCCAGAGAGACCTGGCCTGTGAAGGAAGTAGAGAGACCCACTTCCTGGCTCAAGAAGTACATCCCGGGAGGCTTGTGTAGAGGGCCGTTCGCCAAATGTGTAGGTACTGCAAATGAAATGTGTGAAGAAGAATTTGGGGGGCTTGGCTTTTAGCTTCAGAATAGAAGACCCTATAAGAGCTATTAACAAACAAAGCAAGCAAACCAACAAAATCCCTCTGGCATAATAGCGGCTATTAAAAATGCAATCTTCCATTTCTTATGCAATCCTCAGAAGCTCCAGGCCTAGTAGTTGTTCGAGTGTCATATACATACTAATTAATACCCCTTGAAGATTATTGGAAGGTCTCTAGATCATAAATGAATCCTACCAAAGCCCAAGGAGAGCAGTTTGGGGAGGGGCAGTGGCGGATAAAGAATACTTTTTGAGGGGTGCGCCTGTGGCTCAGTCGGTGAAACGTCTGACTTTGGCTCAGGTCATAATCTCATGGTTCACAAGTTCGAGCCTCGCGTCGGGCTCTGTGCTGATGGCTCGGAGCCTGGAGCCTGCTTTGGATTCTGTGTCTCCCTCTCTTTCTGCCCCTCCCCCCCACTACCTCTCAAAAATAGATAAAACACATTAAAAATTGTTTTAAAGAATAATCTTTGAGGATTATTTAAGATCACAGACAAATTTTCCTAGATATGGGAATGGGGCCAAATGACTGGGTATCTTCCTGAGCTGAGGCCTGGAGCTGGCCTACCCGGGTCAATCCCATTCTCTGATCCTTATTTCCTGGTGTGCCTTTGCTTGATTTGTTATTCACTATGGATTAGGGGTACTTTAAGTTCTGTGAGGGTAGATGTTAATGGAGATGATTCTTACCCAATAAGAACACACATGGATTTTGCCCTATAGAGATGTCAAAGGAGACTAACACCACAACATATTTAATGGGGGAAAAAATGAAAGATTGTTGCACGCACCACCAAGAAAATGCATCTCCTCTCCTTGGCGCCCAGACCACCCTTATTTTGTTCTGAATTTTCTGTACCACTTACCACCTTCTAACATTCTTTATAGTCACGTTTATTATGTTTGCCCTTTATTATCTCTTCTGCTAAAATAGAAGCTCCATAAGGGCAGAAATTTTTGCCCAATTTGTTTGCTGTTGCCTCCCCAAATGCTAGAACTGAGCCAGGCAGGTAAATAAATGCTTAGTATATAATACATATTATATAATAAATAAATATACAGGCAGCTCAAAATTACTTGCAGGATGAGAACATCCCTTAACTTAGACCAGTGATTTTCAGGTGCTTGGAACTTGACCCACGGTAAAAAATTGACAGAGTCGTAACTGAAACGGAACTTTCACGAAGCAGCACTTACCTACCCTTACTCTACACGGCACACTCTGATAATTTCTAATGAGTCCTAGTCTAGGTTTTCCAAATTGTTGTAGCTCGTCATAACTGGATGCCACGACTGGACTCTGCCGTGAAAAAACGACAAGGAACTGTGGTAGAAATTGCCACCACATGAGGTAAATGGGAAAGAGGGCGGAAATGGAGGGGTAGTAAACTTCTACTGGCTACTCCACAAAACATATTTTATATTTCCATAATCTTACCCCATCTGACAACACAGAAACCCTCGCACGCTTACATGTCACTTTTTCTTTGGGTGGAAAGTGTTCTCTACCTGCGAGGGGAATTGAGTTATTTTGAAAGCAAAGAGCCGTAAATGAGTCTGTGAACTGATAAATGATCTTAAAGTCTCAGAGAGAGTCACTCAGTTGGCATCTGCTGTTGATAATTCAGAGCAGGAGAATTAGGAGAAGAGGCAGAGGTAAAACATTTAGAAAGTAAAGCTGACTATTACGAGGAAAGTACTTTTCTCGGTTGTGTGGAAATTGGAGAGCAGCTGTGTCATGAGGGTATTATAGATTTACGTTGGTGATTTTAGTAATGGATGTTTACTGAAAAGATTCTAGCTGATGGATGAACCACAGGATGCTTTTGCTGACTGTGTGATAAACATCCCTTATATGAGTTCTTTATCTTCTTGTCCCTTTTTCTCATCTAGCCTTATGCCTCCCTACCTGTTCCTTCACCATTCTCATTTTGTTGCTATTAGAAAAACAGAGATACAAAATCCAGGGATTGGAACTCCTCTATGTCTCCGATAACATGGTGATTAGTGGACTAGGTGGGTTTTGGTCACAAGCCAGATATTTTGTTAACAACCTGGCATCAGTGGTTTGGAAGGATTTTTAGAGCAGCATGATTTAGTATTAAGTAGAATGAATTAACTGATGTTGATTAGTTCTGTACAGATAAATGAGGCAAGAAACTTGATCTCTGATTTATTGATGTATTTACTCAAAATGAGTTATGAAATGCCTTTTACTTCATTTGAAGGAAGTTTATGCTTAAAAACAAATGAATAAGGCCTTTTATGTAACGTGCTTTGGAAAAATCCAGACAAAATGCTTATAGGTAACAAAACTCCAAAATCATGCCATGATTTAAAAAATCTACCTTGGCTTTTGTCTTGACTAGTTTAAAAGCATACCTTTACCTGAGTGAGGTCTTATAGAATCTCAAATTTGGTTATATGTGTATTTAGGGATTCTATATTTGCAAATGACCAACCCCAGCTAAAACTAGATTAAGGAAGAAAAGAGATTTTAATAGAAAGACACTGGGATAATTCACAGAATTGGAGAAAAGCTCCAGGGACTTTAGGAATTGGACTTTCAGGTAATTATTACCATGTTGGGGGGGTGCTGAGGGTGGCAATCTCTCTCTCCCTCCCTCTCTCTCTCTGTCTTGCACTTGGGTTTGCTTGGCTTCTTTACATCTCACTGCAGAGGGTCTCTTCCTATACCAACAACCCCAGATTTACTCCAGAAGGAGGGGAGAGCCTTGCCTCTACTACAGCAGAAAAATCTCAGGGAGAATCTCTCATTGGTCTGCCTTGGGTCATTCACCTTGAAGTTGAAACTGAATCCTCTTTTATGTCTATTTATTTCATATAAGTACAGATGAGTCCATAAACTAGGTAATACTACACAGGCTTTATCTGTAGCTAACTATAATTTATGAAAATTATTGATGATCATTTGTTTTTTGATGATCATTTGATTATTTGCTAACAAATAATTTGTTCCATTTAATCCCTCAGTCCTGGATTATTTCAACTAATCCTTATTGTTTTCCCTTTAGATTGTTTCACCTAATCTAAGAACTATGTCTGACACATAGTAGCTACTCAATAAATATTTGACTAAAAGGATAAATAAATAATCTCATATTGTTAGATGTTCAGGCTGGTTCAATTCAACTCTTGTTGATGAGGAGTGTAGAGCCTTGCTGAAGAGCCACTAATTTATGAAGAACTATGAAGAAGCATGGTTGTACTCCAGCTACATATGTTCAGGGTGTGGTGGGAAAGGAACGTCTAAATGCATCCAGGACGCCAAACAAGTCTTCGCAGAGGAGAGGAGAATTGAGCTGAATTTGGAAGGAGTGGACTTTTACAGAGAGTAACTCAGGAAAATATCACTAATAATTATGAACTCTTCTTAGAAGAAACAAATTCAAAACAGGAGGCAGGGAGGGCCACAGATAACAGAGGAAAAGTAGAATGCCATTTCAGGATTGACCTGTCATCCAAGGTAGAGCCCCGGGTGAGGGGTATCGAGAAATTGACTTCTCTGTGGTAAAAGAGCTGGTCGGGAAGGGATGAGATATGAACCTCATATGGATATGAAACCATACTAGTCCTACTTCTTAACTTGTGAGAGGCCATGAGGCTTGGTGCTCAAGCTAGAAATTCTACTTCCTCGGAAGTCCGAAGTGAAGGCGAGAAAGGCCAGCGGCTGCTTATTACCATACATGTATCTCACTGGGTGTCAGGGAAGGTGGAGCTGAGGCCCTGGGCACAGGTCGGGACTCGGATGGTAGAGTCAGGTCCTGAGCAACATTTGAGGAACCACACACAGAGACTACTGGTCCCGGTATTTTTGTGGCTAAACATTTTAGCGGGTTATGTTTGGAAATTATTTTTGTGCTCTCTTAAATTGTTGTTTTGTGGAGGCTGCTTGAAATTCCATCTGTAGTAACAACAGTTTATAATCCACAGAACTGTGCTCATAGAAACAAAAGGATTAATTTGGTCTACAAACACGAACACTGGATAGTTGGCATACTTGTGTAACAGCACAGGGTGGCAGTGACTTTTAGGAAAGTCCTTAGACAAGTGATCGTGATACTGTTCTTATAGTAAAAGGATGCCAAAAGGAGAAAATAGCAAATCTCTGGGGCTCTCCAAAATTTGTCTAGTCCTTTGACCTTTCTTAAAAGAATGTACCTCTAATTTAGAACTACACAACACTTCGAGGTCTGTTCTTGGGTGGAAAGTAGACAGATATTAGCTGCTTGAATTATTTTTTGCTTATGGGCTGCATTTCAGTTCTTTAGCCACTGGTCTCAGTCAATTTAATTATGATTATTTGTAGGATTAAGTTAATCTGTTAAGAATTATTCCATTTCATTTTTTAAAAAATATATCTGAGGAATGATAGCCAAAAGTGACCCTGTCAGTGTTACCTCCGAAATGTATTTGAATGATTGTTAATACCATCCATGTCTTCTCCAACTTTCGACGCATACACCCAGCCATCAACCAGGCATCTTCACCCAAATATCAGACCCACGGTCCAAACAGAACTTGATCACTTTCCTTCCCAAGTCCCTTACTTGTTGCTTTCTCTGTTGTCCTTGATTCTTTCCCTGCCTCACAAGTCACGTGTAATTCATCGGCTAGTTCTACTGATTGATTCCACCTTCAGTGATAGCTGAAATCTGGCCACTTCTATCTACATCCTTTGGTCCAAACCAACATCATCTTTTACTGGGACCACAGCAATAGCTGCCTAACTGCTTTCCTTGTTCCTATGTTGCCCTCCTGGAGTCTGTTTGCCACGTAGCAGTCAGTGATCTCTTAAAAATCATAAATTAAATTCCATTACTACCACACTGACTCATAAACTTACCCGATGGGTCACAATCATAAGTTTTTTCATATATTGACTTATTTAATCCCCGTAAGGATATGAATATAAGGTGCTATACTTGTTCTTATTTTACAGATGAGGAAACAGAGGCACAGAGAGTTAGATTATATGTCTAAGGTCACACAGCTAATAAGGGTACAGATTTAGAACAGTCTGACCTAGCCCATGTTCTTAATCACTCAGCTTAACTATCTAGTGAATTTCACCTAACTTAGAATGAAATCTACCCTATGACACAGCAATTGCACTGTACTAATAGGTATTTACCCAAAGGATACAAAAATATAGATTTAAAGGGGCACATGCATCCTGATGTTTATAGCAGCATGTTATCAACAATAGCCAAACAATGGAAACAGCCCAAATGTCCATCAACTGATGGATGGATAAAGAAGATGTGGTGTGAGTGTGTGTGTGTATGTGTGTGTGTGTATGTGTGTAATGGAATACAACTCAGCCATCAAAAAAAAAAAAAAAAAAAAAAGGAAATCTTGCCATTTGCAATGACATGGATGGAGCTCAAGTGTATTATGCTAAGTAAAATAAGCCTGTCAGAGAAAGACAAATACCATATGATTTCACTCATATGTGGAATTTAAGAAACAAAACAGATGAACATAGGGGAAGGAAAAAAAAAGAGAGGGAAGTAAACTATAAGAGACTCTTAACTATAGAGAACAAACTGAGGGTTTCTGGAGGGGAGGTGGGTGGGAGATGGGCTACATGGGCAATGGACATTTGTGATGAGCACTGGGTGTTTTATGTAAAGGATGAATCACTAAATTCTACACCTGAAACCAATTTTACCATATATGTTACCTAGCTAGAATTTAAATAAAAACTTGAAAAGAAAAAAAAATGGAATAAAATCAAACTCTTCACTGCGCCCTATGAGGCTGAGACAACCGCGTCCCAGCCTGACGCAGGTCTGGCTCCCCAAGAAGCAGATCTTGAGTCAAAAGTGCTTGCAAGAGAAGTCAGTGAGGGCATGAGAGCAGAACAGGGAAAGGGAAAAGACAAGCTACGTTGCCATTTCAGCTTGATCCCTTGCGGGACCTCTGGACTGTAAGTTGTATCCCACAGTTGCCTTTCAGGTGGACTTTTGAACTCCCACACCTGTCTGTCATTGCCAACAGCCCACTCGGCTTGGAGGTGGGAGGAGTGGGGGCTCAGTGTCTTGTCTGATCTTCTCTTTGAGGAGATTCTCCCTTTGCCTTCTGTACGGTTTACCTCCAACCTGCCACATGCCCACAGGACCCACAGATCTCTACACTGGCCCCATCCTCTACCCAGAATGCTTTTCCCCTCCTGGGCTCCTTTAGCAGCCTTCATTTGTCATGTTATTGATAGACCTCTCCTCAAACATCCCTGCTCAAAGAAGGCTTTCATACTGTACTCCCCCGTCCTGACCCCTGCCACCTCCGATTCTCTTACTCAGCTTTATTTCAAGGACCTCTCTTCCTCCCTAGAATGTAAGCTGCATGATATCAGAATCTTATTTTGAATCCTATTGATTTCTAGAAACTTAGACAAGTGCCTAGGACATTTGTTGAATGAATAAATGAGTGAGTGAATAAATGAGTATTGATCCCCTTAATTAAAAGCTAAATAACTACAAATTAAAAAAAAATTTTTAATGTTTATTTTTGAGAGACAGAGCATGAGCAGGGGAGGGACAGAGAGAGAGAGGGAGACACAGAATCTGAAACGGGCTCCAGGCTCTGAACTGCCAGCACAGAGCCTGACACAGGACTCGAACTCACAAGCCATGAGATCATGACCTGAGCTGAAGTCGGATGCTTAACCAACTGAGCCACCCAGGCACCCCAGCTGCAAAATTTTTTTAAGCAACAAATTACTACTGTAGTTTCAGAAATAAATTAGTGTTTCAGAGAAAATCAGTTTTCTCTTGCCATGTAAATCTTAGATAACTCTATTTCTGTCCCCGAAATAGCTTCGCCTATGACTAAGGTTTTCTTTCTTTCTCTATAGATCTTTAAAATTGATGCACATATTTTAATGTATACTTTGATAAATTTTGGCAACTGCATACACTTGTGTAACCAACATTCCAATGAAGATCAGAACATTCCCATCACCCCAGAGTTTCCTTGTGACTCTTTTTTTCTTTTTTCTTTTGTTAATGTTTATTTATTTTTGAGAGAGAGAGAGAGACAGACGGAGTGTGAGCAAGGGAGGGGCAGAGAGAGAAGGAGACACAAAGTCCAAAGCAGGCTCCAGGCTCTGAGCTGTTAGCACAGAGCCCGACGCAGGGCTTGAACCCATGAACTGTGGGATCATGACCTGAGCTGAAGTCAGACGCTTACCCTACTGAGCCACCCGGGAGCCCCCTTTGTGACTCTTTCTAATCAATTTTCACCCACCATAGGCAGCCACTGTTCTGATTTCTATCACAGCCGGCTAATTTTTGAATTTTATGTGAATGGAATCACGCAACCATAGGCATGTATTCTTTGTGTCTTGGTTCTTTTGCTAAATATAATATTTTTGAGGCCAATCCCTATTGTTGCATTTAACAGCAGTTCATTCTTTTTATTGCTGAGTAGTATTGCATTGTAAAAACAGACAGGATTTATACATACTCCTGTTGATGGACATCTGTGTTATTTTCAGTTTTTTGCTATTGTGAATAATGCTATTGTAAGCATCCTTGAACCGTTCACTCTTGTTTTTATCCTCACATTGTGTCTTTTTGTGGACCTATTTTGTCATTTCTTTTGGGTAAATACCTAGATGTGGAATTTCTGGGTTATAGAGAAAGCCCATGTTTAACTTTATAAGAAACTGCCAAATTATTTTCCAGAGTGGTGGTACTAATTACACTCCAAGCAGCAATGTATGAAAGTTCCAGCTGCTTTTCATCCTTGTCAGAATTTGCTGTCAGTCTTCAGCTGTGGCATTCCTGTGCATATGATAGCTCACTGTGGTTTTAATATGCATTTCCCTGATAATGTTGGTGTTGAGTACCTTTCCATGTGCTGATTGAACATTGGTGTAGATGTTGTTGTGAAAATGTCTGCTCAGATCTGTTGTTCATGGTGGCGATATGGTTGATTTCTTTTTTTGTTATGAATTGATAGGATTCTTGTATTTATTTTGAATACAACTCTTTTGTCATATATATATATATACATATATATATATATTATACATATACATATTTCTCCTCAGTGCTTTGTCTTTTTTGTTAACTTTTTTGATGAGAAGATTTTAATTTTGATGTAGTCCACTTCATCTGTTTTTTCTTTTATGATTAGTGCTTTCTGAATTCTAAGAAATCCTTACTGTGAGATCCAGAGGCTATGTTTTATTCTGTGAGTTTATAGTTTTATATTTTACATTTGGGCCTGTGGTCTATCTCAGATGAATTTTTATGCAAGGTGTAAGGTTGGGTTCACTTTTCCCCATAATGGTTTCCCAATTGTTGCAAGAGAGTTTGTTGAAAAGGCTTTTTTTTTTTTTTTTTTTTTTTTTGCCATCTAAGGATTTGTTCAAAATCAATTTGCATTAGGTCTATTTTTGAATTCTTTATTCTTCTCCTTTGATCTATTTGTCTATTCTTATGCCAATATCACACCATATTGAATATTATAGCTTTATAGTAAGTCTTGAAATCAGGTCCTGTGAATGTTTCAACTTTGTTCTTCCTCTTGCAATTTATTTTAATTTATCTATGTCCTCTGAATAATCACATACATTTTAGAAACAACTCATTAATGTCTACAAAAAAAATGTATTGGAATTTTGTATGGGATTGTGCAGAATCTAGAGATCAGTTTGGGGAGGATGGATAAGTTTCAGTGTTGAATCTTCAAGTGAGTAAACATGGTGTCTCCCCCATCCAACCTTGTACCAGAGATCTGAGCCTAAACAATAAGGAAATCATACACCGAAAGGCAGAACTAAAAAAATAAAATAAAATTTAAAGAAAGTGATATCCTTCTCCTTTTTCTATATCTTCTTGAGCCATTTTTAGTACTTTGTGTATTTCTAGGAATTTGTTCATTTCATCTAGGTTATCTCATTTGTTGGCATACAATTTTTACCATCTTTCCTTATAATCCTTTTATTATGGAAATAGATATACAGAAATGATCAGTAATAGCGTCCCCACTTTTGTTTCTGATTTTAGTAATTTGAGTCTTCTCTCTGTTTTTCTTAGTCTAGATAATTTATCAGATAATTGTCTAGACACTCTTCTCTATCTTGTTTCTATCTACTCTAATCTTCATTATTCCTTTTATTCTGCCAGCTGTGGGTTTAGTTTGCTCTTCTTTTTCTTTTTCCTTAAGGTGGAAGGTTAAGTTCTTGCTTTGAGGTCTTTCTTTTTTAATATAGTATTTACAGGTATAAAATTATCTCTGAGTACTGCTTTTGCTGCGTCTTCTAAGTCTTGGTGCATTGTGGTTTTGTTTTTATTCAGC
This sequence comes from Panthera leo, assembly GCF_018350215.1. Classification (NCBI taxonomy): domain Eukaryota; kingdom Metazoa; phylum Chordata; class Mammalia; order Carnivora; family Felidae; genus Panthera; species Panthera leo. Next base: position 12,025,015 of record NC_056679.1, read on the forward strand.
TTTTGTTTTTATTCATAAGTGTTTCCTAATGTTCCTTGTGATTTCTTCTTTGACCTGTTGATTTTTAGGAGTGTGTTCTTTAATTTCCACATATTTATGAATGTTATTGATTTCTTGTTTCACTTCACTGTGGTCAGAGAAGATACTTTGTATGATCTCAATCTTTTAAAATTTATTAAGGATTGCTTTGAGTCCTCACATATGGTCAATTCTTGGGAATGTCTCATGTGCTCTTGAGAAAAATGTGTATCTGTTCTCGTTGGGTGGGGTGTTCTGTGTGTCTCTTAGCTCGGATTGACTTCTAGTAATGTCCAAGACCTCTGTTTACTTGTTAACCTTCTGTCTAGAGTTTCTGTCCATTATTGAAAGTGGAGTATTGAAGTCTGCAACAGTTATTACCAAATGATATATTTCTCTCTTCAATTCTATCAATTTTTGTTTCATTAATTTTCTTTTCTTCTTCGTGTGCAAATGTTTGTAACTGTTATATATTCTTGAAGGATTGACCCTCTTACCCATATGTAATGTTCTTCTTTGTCTCTTGTAACAATTTATTTATTTATTTATTTATTTATTTATTTATTTTAATTTTTTTTAATGCTTATTTATTTTTGAGAGAGAGAGGGTGTGTGAGCAGGGGAGGGGCAGAGAGAAAGGGAGACAGAATCCGGAGCAGCCTCCAGGCTCTGAGCTGTCAGCACAGAGCCTGATGTGGGGCTCGAACCCACAAACTGCAAGATCATGACCTGAGCTGAAGTCAGACACTTAACCAACTGAGCAACCCAGGCGCCCCAAGTCTCTTGTAACAATTTTTGACTTAAACTATATTTTGTCTCATATTAGTAATGCCATGCCATTTCTCTTTTGGTACATTAAAAAAAACCTTTTTTTAATGTTTATTAATGTTTAATGTTTATTTATTTGAGAGAGGGACAGAGAGACAGAGTATGAGCAGGGGAGGGGCAGAGAGAGGGAGACACAGAATCTGAATCAGGCTGTGCTGTCAGCACAGAGTCCCACATGCGGCTTGAACTCATGAGCTGTGAGATCATGACCTGAGCCAACATTGGGTGTTCAACTAACTGAGCCACCCAGGCACCCCTCTTTTGGTACATTTAAAAAAATATTGTTGTGTTTGACCTTCAGTTACTTTTTGCATATCTATTCCAGGGATGTTTGGTTTCTAATTTTCGTTTCTTAAATTTTTTGGCAGATTTTTACATCACTGTTACACTAACTTCACAAGTTGAATTGAGAACGACCTCTCTTCTATTTTCTAAATGAATTTTTGTGGAATTGGTATATTTTTTCCTTAAGTCTTTGATAGAACTCACTAGTGAAATTACCTGGGGTTAGAGTTTGTTTGTTTTTTTTTTTTTTTTTTACGTTTATTTATTTATTTTGAGAGAGAGAAAGAGAGAGGGCACATGCACATGAGCTTGAGTGGGGAGGGGCAGAGAGAGAGGGAGGGAGAGAGAGAGAGAGAGAGAGAAAATCCTAAGCAGGCTCTGTGCTGTCAGCAGCAGACACTGTCTTTTACTTGGAGCATTTAGTCTATTTTCATTTGAGTAATTATTGATACGATTGGGTTTGTGTTTACCATTTTGCTGTTTGCTTTCTATTTATTTCATTGGTTTTTGTTTGTATCTTTCTTTAAGCATTCTTCTAGGTGAATCAAATATTTTTTAGTATTTCATTTTTGTTATCCTACTGGCTTTTAAGGTAAACATTTAATATATTTTTGTGGTTTCTTTAAAGATTATTCATCCTGGGGCACCTGGGTGGCTTAGTCGGTTAAGCATCTGACTTTGGCTCAGGTCATGATCTCACAGTTCATGAGTTCGAGCCCTGCTTTGGGCTTTGTGCTGACAACTCAGAGCCTGGAGCCTGCTTCGGATTCTGTGTCTCCTTCTCTCTCTGCTCACGCTCTGTCTCTCTCTCTCTCTCTCAAAAATAAAGAAACATGAAAAAATTTTAAAATAGAGATTATTCACCCTAATTATATAGCCTATGTAGAATTAATATTATTAATCCCCTTTGATAAAATTTTCACTTTATATATTTTACTTTTCAGTTCTAGAATGTCATGCTTTCTTTGAGTTTCCGTTTCTCTGTTATATGCGGTTATTCCACATCATTCACTTTCTATATCTATCTTTTTCTTGAAATCTTCGAACATACTTGTAATAGCTATCTTAAAATTCTTTTGGGTCATCTTGGCTTTGGTTTCTGTCCTTTTGATTTTTTTTTAATTAAGATTTTTATTTCTTGCTTTTTCAATGTCTAGTAATTTTTTTTATTAAGCCTGGACAATATAAATAACACATGATAGGAAGTCTGGCTTATGCCACTTCCTTTAAAGGGTGTGGTATTTTGCTCTGCCAGGCAATTACTTTACCAAGGATTCTCTTGAACCCACTAGGCTTGGATGTAGTCTTTGTTAGAGCTGGTGTGTCTTAGTTTTGTCCTTATTCCTCACGTATGACCTTTATGGATTTCGGTTGAATGTCTGAAGTATTCAGCCATGTTTCTCTATTGTGGCTCTCTAGGTACAGCCTTTTGTATTCAGCTCTCAGACCTGTGGCGTCTGCTCTTTGTGAAGCCCTGCAGAATCTCGTCTTCTTCATAGCCAAGGACTGCCGGAAAATCCTCATGCAGAAATCTGGGCCCTCCCTCTGTGCCCTTCTCTTCGACATGTGGATCTTCAGCAGCCCGTATCACTGAGCTCTGCCTTCTCAGCTCAGTGGTGCTGCTGTGTGTTCCAAGTCTGGAAACCGAACCACGGTAGAATGCTGGAGTGGACGTGGGGTTCATCTCCCATGTTTCCCGTCCCTCACTATTTTTAAATACCCAGTTTGTGTGAAAGTTTTCGTTGAGCTCTGTGAAGGGTACAAATAGGTAAATGACAAGGAGTCATTTAACCAGAGAGAAAATGTTTATATGTGTTTATGGAATTCAGAATATTTCAGTTGACTTCTAAAATGTGGTGATACTAGCTGATTGGCAGAAAGAAATATAAGATTAATTTTTTTTCTTAGATTTTTCAGAACGTAGATTACAAAATCAACAATGAGGCTAGGAAGGAAGTGGAGAGGACATTATACACCGTGTCATATGCCCCACTTTAGATCATTAGCACATCTTGGGACTATGCAGTATTATTCTTAAGAGCCTACTATGCCAAATCCATTCTAATTTATTTTTGTGATGGTGTGCACCTGAAAGTTTTCTGTCTTTCAAGGTCTCAGAAATAAAATACAACCAGGGTATATGATGAGAGTTTTCCTGTTCTGGCTCAGAAAAATATTTGCTTGTGTCGACACTCTTTGGTCTGTTTTTCACTGCCAGACTTCATTCCTCCATATTTGTTTGTTATTCTGCCCCAGACACTTTGCTAGAATCTGGGAATAGACACATAAAAGACCTAGTCAAAAACTTGGAAACACCTACAATCTAGACACGTGAATGAATGCAACCCAATATGGTGAAGGTCTTTTAATAGAGGGCAGCTGTGGAGACACATGGAGTGGACACTTCAGGGCAGAGAGAGGGAAGATGTCAGGGAAGACTTCCCAGAAGGGTGATGTCTGAGCTGAGTTTTGAAGCGGGGTGGAACTGGAGGGACTGGGGATAGGAAAACTTGAGAGAGATGCACCCATGAAGGCATGGGAGCCTAGCGATTTCAGACCTTTGTGGAGAGTTCCATGCACCCGGGATTCAGGACTTGAGGCAGAGACCATAAGGCACAAAAAAGAAAAATTAGGCAGGGGTTATTTAGATCACGGCTTTCAAATTACTATCATGGACAGTTCAGCAGGGCCAGCCATCCAGCTCCTATGAGCTATTTTTCATTTTTAAATTTTAAGTAAAAAAACCCCACAAAACTCTAAAGCAATACATGTGTATGGTAGGAAATGAAAAAATATAGATAAGCAAATTGAAGAGAATTATACCACCCACAATCCTGCTACAAAGCTCTTTTAACAACTTATAAATCATTTCAGATTTGTATGTGTTTTCCTTTAATAAAAAATTCTGTTAAACTCTACTTACTAGTTTGTAGCCTGCTTTTCTGTTCAGTTAGTATTTTAGAAACAGTTTTAACATGTAAATGGACGTTCTTCCGTATTGTTTATAATGTCTGAATAGTAGTATATCTTTAGTCATACCATAATGTGTTAAAAAATGCACGTATGGGTGTGAATGTATTTGAATATTGGACATTTCAATTATTTCAATATTTCGCTATTGGAAATAGTTCATAGATAAACATTCTTACATACACCCTTAATTACTTCCCTGAGTCTATGTCAATAGCTATATTAAATGTCAATCTTAAAATAACAAGTTTGTAAGATTAACGTACCTGGAATAATTAGAAAGCAACGCAAAACCAAACATAACCATGTGTCCCTCTTAATTGTCCTTAGTTGTTGCCACACCTTTAGTGACCATCCCACACCTTGCCTTATAGTAGTCGACTACTCAAATCTACCATCAGAAAATGGAATGAAGGTGAATGAAGCAAGGTTCAGTTCAGTTTAACAGGCAATGGAAGGGGATGAGGGAAGCCAGGGAGCTCAGTCTGGTGAGGAAGGCATCATTACCTGCAGTAGATGCAAGAGAGGTATGCCTGAGACTCAGAGAGCACCCAGAGAAGGGACATGCAGCCCAGTGTGGCAGGTTGGGTTGGGGTGAGGGTGGGGGGCCTCCATGAGTGGGATGACCACCAAGTTGGGCTGTGGTGGAGAGCAGTCAAATAACAGATCAAGTAAGGGTTTGGGGAGTAGGGTGAGTGGTTAAGACAAGTGACATCCAAGATGCTTTCTATATTTGTTTGCAATCTCCAGAAGAATAGTTCACCCTTCCTTCCCTTTTTGGTTCTCTTCAGCCCCTCAATGCATGGGTTGATGCCAGTCCACATTGGTGAGGGTGGTCTCCTTTACTCAGCCTTCCGATTCAAATGCTAATCTCTTCCAGAAATATCCTCATAGACACACCCAGAAATAATGTTGTTATGGTTTTGTTAAATTAACATTTGTTAAGTGGAGCATAGTGCTGTATGGTGAGCCCCAGTTCAACAACAGAGCACAAGAGAACTTGAAATAGAGAAGTCTGTTACTCACAGGTCCTGGAGGAAGTACTCGGCCTTAAGGGGCCACATGGGGAGGTCAAGGCAGAGTACAGACAAAGAGAGAGGCAGAACCCAAATACATGGCTTGATTAGGGTTCTTAGGCAAGGGCCAGATTGGTCAATTCAAACCAGAAAGAGGATTTTAGTAAGCTCCATGGTGGTCTATCTAAAGGGCCCATAAGGCATACAGGGGCTGGGAGCAAGGGGAGATTCTGGATCACAAGGGCGGTTAGGGAGGTCATGTCAGGACCTTAAATTTGATTGTGACCCTGCAGGCTGCTGTCTAGGGCATGCACTTGCAGGAGGGGCTGATGTCAGGTCAAGGTCCCTCAAGGCTGCATGGCCAAACAAAATGGCTGCTGAAGCAGCATTACCATGGCATAGTTTAGCTAAACCCTTGACAAGCATTTTACCAGCTATCTGGGGGGCCCTAAGGCCAGTCAAATTGACACATAAAATTAACCATCAACTTCCCAATGCTGCAAATATATACTTCTCTAAAATAATAAACTACTTAGTAGACATTTTTACTTGCATCATATCACATGATCCCCATCGTGTCCTTGCAGGAGAATAGATGCTGTCCCCATTGATACTGAGAAGTACCTGAGGCTCACACTGGTAATGGATGGGGGAGATGGGATCCCAACCTAAGCCCTAAGCCTCTTCTAATCCAAACCCCAGGTGGTATCAGTACCTCACTTGGGTGCTCTTGGGCTGAATTCCTTAGCAGGTGATATTCCCTGGACCTGCTATGCTTTCCTTTTTTTTTTTTTTTTTTTTCTGTTCATCCTTTAAGGAGAGAAGGAGTAAGCATTCATGGAGACCTTATTGAATGCAGACTCTGTGTTAGGTGTTTTATGTAAATTATTTAATTGTCATAACATCTCTGTGAAAGACACAAGGAAGTTAGTCTCACCTGCCAGGTTAGGTAGTGTGGTCAAAGGCACCCGAAAATGTGACAGGGCAGGAAGTTTATCTGACATTAGAGACCACGTGTACATTTCTGTGTGGCCCAGGGCATTGGTTTCCTAGCCAGACTTCCTCTGCACCGTGTCAAAGTATCCAAGGTTAGAGGAGTGGTCCATTAGTGTAGGCTATTCTATGGTAGGACTCCTACTTCTGCTACCTGCAAAACTGACCCAGATTAGGAAATTCTTGGGTTGCTCTCACTCTTGCCTGGCCTCTTATTTCTATCACAGCAGCTGGTCTGTCGAGGTGTGTCTGTTAGACTTAGAACACGAGTGCCTGTGGGCCTCAGTTGGGCCAAGTTAGGAAAGTGCCCTGATCTGACATTCTGAGGACTAGCCTGAGATGTTCCTTTTCTTTTCTATTTAACTGTTAAGCGACATGACGAGATGTCTTGACAATGGGGAAGAGAGATATCGGGTGGTGGAGGGGAGGAAGATAAAGGTGGGGGACACCACAAGACCAGCAGCGTAGCATGACTGAGCCCCCCCCTTGAACCACATGGGTGAATGCTACTATTCTTCTGATCAATCTTTTATTCTCCCTTTCCTTCTTAGCATATGGGTAGATGCTTCAGGTCATGAAAAAATATATTCAGTGGAATGAAACATAGTAGATATTTACTAAGAAACTAAAAATGAAAGTTAGACATAAACTATTTTATTCCACTGAAATATTTGGCTGAACTCATAAGAACAGTGATAAGATCATTCTTGGACACCTGCACTGAAATGAACCACGAGAAGAGTATTTAGGGAAAATGAAGAGCATATTTGGCATACTGAGTGAAAGAACTTCTTCAGGCCCAGGGAGCGGGATGAAATTGGCATGATCATTTCGGAGAATATGAGTCAAACAGAGAACTGGAATGAGGTTTTCAAGGAGGATATATTAGGGGAGTAAAAGGCCAATAAACAGCCCTTGTGTTTGTAGAAAAATATGGAGAGTAAATCAAGGAATTCAAAGTGAAGAGAAAATTCAAATAAGGGAGGAAAAACCCTGTAATCCTCACTGGTCTTCATAAATACAAAGAAAACAAGCGAAAATGAGATATCAGAAGTCAGTAAGATTTTATGGGAGTATAAAGTTAATCTTAAGCAAAGCCCATTTCATTGCTGTAGGAAACTCCCAGCTGAGTGCTGACTAACTATGGACAGCTGATCTCCTCAAAGCCAAGTTTGGGTGATTCTTGCTCTTGGCTCGTACCCTCGCACTTCTGGGTCCTGTGCGAACCAACACTGTCCCAGAGTTCCAGAGGGTGGGCCGAGGCTAGATATTGGAGTTGGCCCTTTACTTTATTGTGCTGATTCTTCTTAGGGAAGAATAAAAATTAAGAATAAAGGGACACGTGTTAGAATTTTAGCTGTGAGAGATGAATACAAAATATCAAATTGACTCCAACAACTTGAGTCACCTCGAAAACTCCCAGTCTCTTAGGATAAAAAATATATAATCCTATTTAGAAATTCCTGGTGTGATCATAATGCAGGATTGGTTCTTTTCACGAAGCCTATTAATTAAAAATTACATAATCCAAAGTCAATTAAGTAGTAAGACATTATAACAAATTCTTATTTCATTAACTTCTCAAAGTATGAATAACGACTTCAAGACAAGAAATTCACATTTTCCACTGGCTACTGAAAAACAATAGAAATAATTCCAGTCGTGGTAGCAGCTCACTGTGGGCTGACCTACCCCTGAAATAATTTATTGTTTCCAGGTGACTTTTACATTGTGGGGTGATTCATTAAGTTAGGCTTGATGTGAAACAGACACCAATAGAGTTGAGGATTCAGAAATGTATTACATATTTCTTCTTGCAATCAGAGAGAAATTCACCATGGCTTTTCTTTTATAGGCTCATGCCAAAATCTGGCATCTCTACAATACTTCTTTCCGTCCAACTCAGGGAGGCCAGGTCTCCATCGCCCTAAGCTCCCACTGGATCAATCCTCGAAGAATGACCGACCACAGCATCAAAGAATGTCAAAAGTCTCTTGACTTTGTACTAGGCTGGTTTGCCAAACCCATATTTATTGATGGTGACTATCCTGAGAGCATGAAGAATAATCTTTCACGTCTTCTGCCTGATTTTACTGAAGCTGAGAAAAAGTTCATTAAGGGAACAGCTGACTTTTTTGCTCTTTCTTTTGGACCAACCTTGAGTTTTCAACTATTGGACCCCCACATGAAGTTCCGCCAGTTAGAATCTCCCAGCCTGAGGCAACTCCTTTCTTGGATTGACCTTGAATATAACCACCCTCAAATATTTATTGTGGAAAATGGCTGGTTTGTCTCAGGGACCACCAAGAGAGACGACGCCAAATATATGTATTACCTCAAAAAATTCGTAATGGAAACCTTAAAAGGTAGGATTGGGGATAAAATTCTAATTTCTTGCCGAAAGCAACAGGAAAATCTTTCAGATAATCTGTAATAAACTATGTGAATTTATAGATTTTAATTGTAATGAAGAAATTCATTTTGGCAATAGTAGAAATGCACTTATGTAACACCTTTCTCATTTGGGGACTTGAGGAACTTAAATTCATTTTTAAACTCATTTTGAAAATGAGAAACTGGGTTATAATGTGTGAAAACACTTGACTTTCAGAGTTAGTACTCTAGAATTTTAGATTATATTAAGGATTAAGTGAATCCCAGGACATCTAGATCTCTGTACATGTTTTTGGGTTCTTATTATTTGCACTGAATAAAACAATTTTTAAAGAAAAAAGAATATCAACCCTTTCTGAAGGAAATATTAAGTAGTTTATTCTTTTAAAGATTGTGTTCACTTATTGTGGCAAGCACAATGCTAGGATAGAAAATGGAGCAAGACCATCATCTCAGGCCCAAAGAACACCTACTGGAAATAAAAATATTCCAAGTAAAAACATACTGGAGATAAGCATGTTGGTGAAGACATTTGTTTGTAGAATTACCCAAGTGTGACAGCCTTTCATTAGTAAGAAAGGTCATTGGTTTACCAAACAGTGACCATTATACGCAACTTATTTCCGTAAGTAGTAAACCCCTCAAATGCTCTTGACACATGAGGCCAGTGCCTGGCTAGGGGTCACATTGTTCTTGTCCTCTCTTCTCTTTGCAGCCATTAGGCTGGATGGGGTGGACGTCATTGGGTACACGGCCTGGTCCCTTATGGATGGCTTCGAATGGCACAGAGGTTACAGCATCAGGCGTGGACTCTTCTATGTTGACTTTCTAAGCCAGGATAAGAAACTGTTGCCGAAATCTTCAGCCTTGTTCTACCAAAAGCTGATAGAGAAAAATGGCTTCCCTCCTTTACCTGAAAATCAACCTCTAGAAGGGACATTTCCCTGTGACTTTGCTTGGGGAATTGTTGACAACTACATTCAAGTAAGTCAGCTGACAAAACCAATCAGCAGTCTCACCAAGCCCTATCGCTAGTAAGTAGTGCTTCCTTATTAGGTTGTCATGACACATTGTCCATTCTTTGGGCCAGACGTGATTCCTTAATGAGAACATTAAGGGCACAATTTGGAACATTGCACCCTTCTCTCCACAAATCTTCCTAGCTTCATCTTGCACTTTAAATCAGTCCCAAAGGAGGAACAGATTTAAAATATATGAATATTTAATATCTGAAAAGATAGTAAAACGATAAAAATACTCCCTTTTAATACAGTGGTTTTGGATGCTTTTTAAATAAGCAGTTGAGTTCTTCCATAACCAAGATAGGACAAACAACTTCAAATTTTCTGAGATCTCAGTGGAGCTGCTGAGTCTGAGGCAGGAACATTAGGCAGAGCCCTGCCGGGGCTTGGCTGCACCCTGTTGCAGAAGCATCTCAAGCGGTGAAAACTCTTGCTCCAATGGTTCACTGCTTGAAGTTTCATTTCTAGAACTAGTTATCGAAAGGGTAAGGAAGTTCTTCAAAATGGTCAACCAATATTTATGGAGCACTTACTATTTAGTTAATCCTCAGTATATTTTTAACTTCCCAGTTTTAAAGGAATTTGTTTTCTGGAGCTTGATGGACTATTTTAGGAGGCACTTATTGGGTGCTTAGCATGCACAAAGCCCTGTGTTCATTGCCGGGGATGCTCCGTTGAGGGGAGTGCACACTGGCATGGGTAAGATTGACCCCTGATTTCAAAGATGTCTACTGCTGGGCGCCTGGGAGGCTCAGTTGGTTAAGCATTTGACTTCGCTTCAGGTCATGATCTCACAGCTCGTGATTTAGAGTCCCGCATAGGGTAAGCTTGAGCCCCGCTTCAGGTGAACACAAGCCCTGCTTCAGGTGAGCCCCTCTTCTCTCTCTCTCTCTCTCTCTCTCTCTCTCTGCACCTCATGGGATTCTCTCTCTCTCCCTCTCTCTCTGCCCTCGCTTATTTGCAGCCTGTCTCAAAACAAAAACAAAAAACAAAAAAACAAACAAACACCTCATAGAGGTCTACTGAGGGAAAATGATTGATGTACAAATAATATAATAGAGTGCATGGGGCATGGTGTTAAGTGAGCAGGTGCTGGTGGGGTGTTGTTGAAAAGTCTGAGTGTGAAAATAGAAATCAAGACAGAGACATGGGCGCCTGGGCTGCTCAGCTGGTTAAGCATCCGAATCTTGATTTTGGTTCAGGTCGTGATCACTCAGGTCATGATCTCACAGTTCGTGAGTTCAAGCCTGTGTTGGGCTCCATGCTGACAGCACGAGCCTGCTTGGAACTCTCTCTCTCTCTCTGCCCTTCCACCACTTGCACACACACACACACACACTCCCTCTCTCTCAAAATAAATACATATTAAAATAAGAGAGACAAAGTGTGGTATCCATAGACAAGCAAAGGCATTTGGCACTTAGCATGCTGTCAGATGCTTCTAGCCAACTCACTGGTGCAGTAGGAGAGGAAAATCACTTTCCCTCTACCCTTCTGAGTTCTTTAATTATAGGGAAAATTAAAAACAGACTAAAAAGAGAAACACAAGCAGGAGTATATTAACATGTGTACCTGATATATACATGAGAGATACTCAGACAAAAATGAGTTAAGTCCTTGAGGTGACTTAGAATTCAGGCTTAAATACCAGCTTAATAGAAAAAGCTGGAAGCAGAGGTAGGATATATGTCTCTTAGGGAAGAATAAGCAATTTTTAGGAAAGATGGATGGGCCCTTAGAAGGATAGATGGGAGCCACAAGAGTTTCTAACAAAGTCTGTCTGGGTCTTATGGTGGCCTCTGGTCTCCTGTGACGTGACTCGATCTTCCCTGGGTGATGAAACTCCTGGGAGGGATTGATGAGAACAGAGTTCCTTCCAGAGCATCTGTCTTTAGGCAGGTAAGGGGAGTTCAGAGAAAGCCTTTCCCTGCATGTTATTATTTGAGTGCCTACAGCTCAAAATAGTATACCAGAGGGGCATATTTTGGGCTGGCAGGCCCTGAACTATGGTCACATTTTGGGGTGGCATATTCTGTTACCCTTCAGTTCAAAACAAGTATTTGGAAGAATGGTTGGATCTGAGGGAGGGTCTTTCAGTTGAGCTGGGTTGCTGTTTTCTTGTAAACATCAAATGGCAGTCCTTTATAAGGAAATAAATAACACATTCCTTCATACATTTTTTGCTGGGTTGTATTATTCTTATGTCTTCTGAAGACCTCAGTTTAAAAGACTTAGTTTTAAGGCACCTGGGTGGCTCAGTCAGTTAAGTTTCCAACTTCAGCTCAGGTCATGATCTCACGGGTTCGAGCCCTGTGTCAGTCTCTGTGCTGACAGCTCAGAGTCTGGAACCTGCTTCGGTTTCTGTGTCTCCCTCTCTCTCTCTGCCCCTCCCCTGATTGTGCATGCCCCTTCCCCCCCAAAATAAATAAACATTTAAGAAAAAACTAAGTTTTAAGTCTCAGTCTTAAATCCCTTCTTACATTTAAAAGGAGACTGAGGGACATGTATTAGCCAGGATGTCTGAGTGTAGCTCTGCCCTGTTGGGTTTGGGGTTTTCCGCCCTCTTTCTCTCTCCTCCCTCAGCCTCTGCTCCTACCTCCTTTTCCTAATTTCTCTCCTGCAAGTGGGAACCACAGTGGGCTTCAAACAGGGTCTGGAGGTGCAGAAGTGGCTGGTGAGATGGGCTCCCCATCCTTCCTCCCTCCCCTGTATTTCTGCTCTGGACAGGTTAGTCCCTGGTCTTTGTTCTCTCTCATGACCTTGTGCCAGGCCCGGCTCCCTGCCAGGCTCTGTGCCCTTGGTCACTGAGGGCTCATGCTCCGCCCTGATGTCTAATAGCAGGGCAGGTAGTTCCCGCTTCAGTTTTCCGCCAGCACCTCTGTGCAGGCAGCGTGAACTTGGGAGGGACTGGACATTGGAGGGAACTCCTTCCCTCCTGCTCTGCTCCCCACCCCAGGACTGTGTTTGCCTTGGGAACCGGTAAGTAGTGAGAAGGTTTTAAGAGGACCACCTATTTCCTCAAGAGAGCAGGGAAACTCTAGGCAGATGCAACAAGTATGGCAGGGAGGAGGAGGGCAGAGGGGGAGAGAACTGCTTTTTCTACCCCTCGGGGGCAGTTGTTTTCAAATCTGATCTGATGCCAACGAGACATTAGCCCCGGACCCTTCCCCTGAGGCTGCATTGCCATTTTACCTCATCACTTCCGGGGTTGTGGTGGTGGTGGTGGTTGGGGGGGGGGGGGGGTCTCTGTTCCTCCACCCACTGGAGCTCCCCAGTCTCTCCCACACCGAACCAGCCCAACACAAAACAACTCACTCTCAGACCCCCGGTGGGTAAAACTTCTCCAGAAGCTCTCTAGTGGGAAAAGGTTGCCACTGCTCTTTTGTTCTTCCTGCTTTTCACCTTGAGCTTGGCATTATTTTGGCAGGGCCACTTCCTGAGGGAACTTCCTAACCGACAAAGTAAAATTAGGGCAGTTCTGAGGAGTGTGTGCCTATGTTTTCATTTACAAGCTGGTCTCTCTACTTTTCGTACATTGAATTAAAGTCCTGAGAAGTAATTTTTAAACCATTGAAAGTTATCTTTTCCCTCCTGGCTGGTATTTCAGTGACTCCCAGGGTCACTGTCCCTGGACAACCACTAATGCTCACAGTCAATATAGGTACAGAACCTGCCACATGCTGGGGACATAAAGCCTGTTTAACATTGGCCACTAATAGGAGAAGGTTTCTTCCATGATAAAGGAAATATATACTTTATATCCATTTCTGAAAGGCTGCCCTTTATTTTTTCATTTTTTTATTAAGAAAAGTTGACAAATTAATAGAGGTTAGATAGAATTGTGCCTAAGTACTTATTTCTAAGCGTCCTGTAGTTTCAAGAAACAGATCCCCGCTTCCCCCCTCCCCCCAGAAATTGTACCTTAGTCTCTCATATTTATTTGCAGATGGACTGAATAAAACCTGTTGTTTTGGAAAAATTGTGGTAGAAAATGTATAAGTTTAGTCAACTCAGAGCTCTATAAAAATAAGCCAAAGAACTCCTTCAAGCTATGAACACTTTCACTTCAAAAGAGCATGCAAATATTTTCTCTTGCAAAGCTGAGGAAACAAGATTTGCGGGTGCATCACAGTGGAAAAATACTTCTCACAGCATTCCCACCCTACTAGGGGACACGCATGCGTGGGTGATCTGCAAGAGACGGTTCTCCAGAGGAAGCCATTTCCCTCTGACACGCTGGGTTTTTATTACTTTTCCTTTATAAACACAGCACTGACCCCTCCAGAGGAACAGCAACTCAGGCCCGCAAAATGCAACAAAACTTCTGCTAGAGGTCCCTAAACGGAGTTAGACCCCAGCTTGCATACAGAGGGTCAAACCAAGGGGCCTGTTTGAACAGGATTGTTTCTGAGGAGAAAACTGGTTCCATCAAGTGGTTCCTTGGGATGAACTTTCAGTTTGCATTTTCCTCCATGGTTTACACGTGGAGGGAGGATTTTATGATTTCAGTTTTACAACGCGTCTGCTCTTCCTCAATACTTATTTCCATTTTGGAGGCTTATGGATCAGATGATCGACAACCATTATTGTCATGATCATCACAGAAAAATAATGTAGACAAACTTAAAAACTATGTTAAAATAGCCCGATATGTGGAAATGACAACATCGTTCCTCATTACCACATTCTCTGTCACTTTTACCATCAGATTGAATTGGTTAAATCTGGTCTTTGACACTAAAGGCAATAAAAAGCAAGTCACTGGTTTTTAGCATGGTCTCTACCTACAGCAAACTTCAGTTTGGAACATGATTTTAAGAAGTACAATTTAGTTTAATTTTTTAAATTTTTTAAAATATAAAATATATATATAAATATATATAAATATAAATATAATATAATAAAAATAAATATAAATGTTTAATATAAATATATATTTATATATAATATATATAATAAATATATATATTTATTATATATATTATATATATAAATAAATATAAATAAAAATAAATATAAAAAATAAATATAAAATATATAAAATATAAAAGTTTTTAAAAACTTTTTAACGTTTATTTTGAGAAAGAGAAAGGGGGGGATGGGCAGAGAGAGAGAGGAAGAGACAGGGGATCCTAAGCAGGCTCTGTGCTGTCAGCGCAGAGCCTCTCACGGGGCTCGAACTCAGGAAACGTGAGATCATGACCTGAGCCGAAAAGTCCCACGCTTAACGGACTGAGCCACCCAGGCCCCCCCACGATTTAATTTTTTAGATACCATTCTGCATTTTCTGATGCTAACTCAGGTTTTAGGCTTTATCTTTTCATCCATTTTTTTTTTTTTAAATTTGGGAGTCTCATAATATTAGTAATTTTTTTTATATTAAAATGCAATCGTTCAAACATGCTTGCTTAACACAGACCCGAGGTGTGTGAGAAACATCATCTGAAATGATCAAGAGTTAGAGCTAGGGGTAAAACAAATATGCATCAAAGAGTGGAATGTTTTTTGTTTTTGTTTTTGTTTTCCAGGAACTTAACGACTTGGGAGGAATGGTTGAAATGGGTAGGGAGGCTCTATTTTTGCCCCTCTTGCTTGTTAGTTTCGCGGAAGGCATTGCGTGGAATTTCGTGAAGCTAACGCTTACTCCTCTGCTGGCAGGTGGACACCACTCTGTCTCAGTTTACCGACCCGAACGTTTACCTGTGGGACGTCCACCACAGTAAGAGGCTAATTAAGGTGGACGGGGTTGTGACCAAGAAGCGGAAGTCCTACTGCGTGGACTTTGCTGCCATCCGGCCCCAGATAGCCTTACTCCAGGAGATGCACGTTTCCCATTTTCACTTCTCCCTGGACTGGGCCTTGATCCTGCCGCTGGGCAACCAGTCGCAGGTGAACCACACGGTCCTCGACTACTACCGCTGCGTGGTCAGCGAGCTCGTGCGCGCCAACATCACCCCGGTGGTGGCGCTCTGGCGACCCGCGGCCCCGCACCAAGGGCTGCCGCGGCCCCTGGCCAAGCACGGAGCCTGGGAGAACCCCCACACCGCCTCGGCTTTTGCAGAGTACGCCCGGCTGTGCTTCAAGGATCTCGGCCACCACGTCAAGTTCTGGATCACGATGGGCGAGCCGTACACACGGAACATGACCTACAGCGCGGGGCACAATCTTCTGAAGGCTCACGCGTTGGCCTGGCGCGTGTACGATGAAAACTTTCGGGGCTCTCAGAAGGGGAAAATATCCATAGCCCTGCAGGCCGACTGGATAGAGCCGGCCTGCCCTTTCTCCCAAAAGGACAAAGAGGTGGCAGAGAGAGTTTTGGAATTTGACATTGGCTGGCTGGCCGAGCCCATTTTCGGCTCTGGGGATTATCCGCGTGTGATGAGGGACTGGCTCACGCAGAGAAACAATTTCCTTCTACCTTATTTCACTGAAGATGAAAAAAAGCTGATCCGGGGTTCCTTCGACTTTCTGGCTGTAAGCCATTACACCACCATCCTCGTCGACTGGGAAAAAGAAGATCCAATGAAATACAACGATTACCTGGAGGTGCAGGAAATGACCGACATCACGTGGCTCAACTCCCCCAGTCAGGTGGCAGTAGTGCCCTGGGGCTTACGCAAAATTCTCAACTGGCTGAAGTTGAAGTACGGAGACCTCCCCATGTATATAATATCCAACGGCATAGACGATGATCCGCAGGCAGCGCAAGACAAGCTGAGGGTGTATTACATGCAAAATTATGTAAATGAAGCTCTGAAAGGTAAGGAGCCCCGGAAACAGCAGCCCCTCGAAGCGTATGTCACGCGAGGGCGTGGTACTCCATAGGCACCCTCAAACGAATACACCCACTGTCGCCTGGGAAGCAAAGTGCCTGCTATCCATTCCTTGCCACACTGAAAAAGTCCAAGAGAGAGTATTTTCCCTTCAGGATAATGGAGTTTAGCTAAAAGTCGAAGACCCTAGGCTGGGGGCGGTGGGGGGGGGGGGGGGGGGGGGGCGGGGGATGCCTAGCACCTGCTGGGGCCTGTAAAAGCATGGACTTTCTTGTCCCCCATTTCAGACGGCTTCACAGCAGTCTTACCTCCTTCATCGTGCATGAAGATTTAACCCAAGTACATCATAGTAGGTTTACTTATGTAAAACCTTCTACGTTAACTGTAGCTCAGTGTTTGTCCTCGCATGAAGGAAGCCTGTTGTGATCAAACTTAATTTAGTTTTATTAAATAGTATTGAAATTTTCTCCGATGCACCAAGGCTGTGTAAAAGTGAAGTGCTGCGTGCAAAAAAATTTAATAACTATTCTGTCCTTTTGTTTTTCTAGCCTACATATTGGATGGTGTCAATCTTTGTGGATACTTTGCTTATTCATTCAATGATCGCACAGCTCCAAAGTTTGGCTTCTATCATTATGCTGCAAATCAGTTTGAGCCCAAACCGTCCATGAAACATTATCGGAAAATGATTGACAACAATGGCTTCTCGGGTCCTGAAACTCTGGGGAGATTTTGTCCAGAAGAATTGACCCTGTGCACCGAATGCGGCTTTTTTCATACCCGCAAA
Organism: Panthera leo; assembly: GCF_018350215.1. Classification (NCBI taxonomy): domain Eukaryota; kingdom Metazoa; phylum Chordata; class Mammalia; order Carnivora; family Felidae; genus Panthera; species Panthera leo. Next base: position 12,042,100 of record NC_056679.1, read on the forward strand.
TCTTTACTGGCTTTCATAGCTTTCCTACTTTTTGCTTTTATTATTTCTCTTTCTCTGATTTTTTACTACTCTAAGAAAGGCAAAAGAAGTTACAAGTAGTCCTGACCTTTTTCCTATTCATTTACTTTGAAATGATTATGGACACACATCAGCTGTTCACCATTTGCACTTCTCAGTGTCTTAAGACTGGATTTCACTTATCTGACTTCTAGAAAAAAATGTGTGGCGTATGACAGAGGTATGGAAGTGAGCATAGGTGATTGTAAAATACTGAATAATGTGAATAGTGCCTGGATTTGTTCTTTCTTGGAGGATGATCAAAAACGGTTAGGGGCCATCATCTCTGCAACACATTCTGTAACAAATGTATGGGAAGTGGGACCCATTCTGGAACATTTTTATAGAAATGGAATAACAAGATCAGTGCCCGTTCCTAAATTATCTTGAAGTAAAACAAATGTGGAAATAAAAAGTTAAGTCCCAAATAACCATCTCTAAACTTCCATGATATGCCTAATGGTCTCTGTTGGACCCAGTTTCCCTTGAAAAAGAAATGGTAGAATATTAGAGACATGACAGAGGGCCCTAGGCTAGAACGTTCCTTTTAAAAGCAGTGTTTCTATCAAATGCTGCTAATATTAATTTACATATCTGGTTAATGATGTACTTAGCAGAGCAAATTGTAGAATTTTATTTTATGTGACTTTCAAGGCGCTTTTCAGGCCCTGGGGTCCTTGAGGGCTTTGTGTCACTGGGGCCTTGTCAAGGGTCTGTACATAGAGGGCTTTAAATATGTGCAGAAAAATAAATATGAATCATGAGATGTCGGACTCTTCAGGAAGCATAAACTGATCGTGCAATTCATTATACTGCGTGGCGAGGAGGAAAGGAGGAAAAAGGGCATATTATGAGCAACAGTATGATTAATTTGATTAGAAACCCTTTGATTTTAGAGCACTCCTTTCCATGAATGATGTGACCTTTCCTGAGTGAACAAGAACGAAATAATCACTCATCCTATGAAGAGTGACTTCACTTGCTGTTCTTTAGAAAGTGCCCTGATTTCTTTGAATCGAGTTTTTAAAAATTCTTACTAGGTTCGCATTTGGTCTGATAACACTGGAAGATTTATTTCTGTGATCGCTGAGGTTTATTTTCTATTTTTGCTGCACCTTCTGTGGAACTAGCTTTGAAGTAGTTTTGCTTTGAACTTTCACACTGAAACATGCTACTGATTTCTAGAAAGGGCTAATGAGGTCTTATCTTTTAATGCCCCTTAAACAAGTTTTGCTGATTTTCAGACAGGGGTCTTTCTATGACACTGGAGTTGTGGACGATCATAATGTTTGTTTTATAGATAAGCCAGTATCGTATCAGGCAAGGTAAACCACTATCGTAGCAGGCATAACTAATCTTGCCGACACAGGGTTATAGTGTATAATAAAATGTTGTACTGTATTATGTATCATCTTTAGAGGTGGTATGATTTTTTTCCATGAAAGATAAGCTTTTGTTGGTATTCTTTTAAAAATGGGACTTATTATTAAAATTAGAAACTAGAGAACAATAGTTTCTCTTATGTATATATATTTTTCTGATTATAAGAGTAATATATGTTCATTGTAAAAAAATTTTAAAAACACAGAAACTCTACGTAAAGAGAGAAAATTACCTGTCATCGCACCCAGGTAGTCACTATTACCGTAGCCTGTGTATTTTATTTTACATAATTAGAGCCAGATCATATTGTAAATAGTTGTGTATCTTTATTAATTTTTATTGTGTTTCCTTTGTCATTAGTCTTCAAAAACATGATTTCTAATAGTCGTAGAGTAATTCCACTATACAAATTTATCACAAGTTATTTAACCATTCCTATCAGTTGAACTAGTTTCTTATTGTAAATTACTGTTAAATAATGTTGTTTAAAAGTTTTCTTGCTACCATATTAATTTTCATTCCCTTGAGTGTAGACAGAAGCAATTCTGTCCCTTGATGAAGTATTGTAATAAATCTGCCTGCAACTTTACTGCTTTCATAATCATTTGACTGGCTGCTGGATGAATTTCTTTAAAAAACAGGTTTTTGAGTTGACTGAATTACATAGGCTATGAGCAGTGAAGAAACGGGTGGACAGCCAGGGTGGAAGGTGGAAGGGGGTGGAGGGTGCCTCGTGCTCATCCCTGTGGTTGAGCGGAGACTTTCAGACACTGAGAAAGCAAAATAGAAGAAGAGCCGAAAGAGACCAAACAGACATGCCAAAGCCTCAAGGAGAAATGACATCTCAAAACCATCCACAGTGAGAGCAGCATATTAACATTGAGTCCTCACTGACCTTAGGAGGAGGTCAGTGGCTCCCTACAGCAGCGGGAAAGGAGCAAAGGTCCGCCCAGACCGCGGGAGGGGGGAGGGATAGGGAGGAGGCGGAAGGGGTAGGGAGGAGGGGGCGGGGCCAGGGGCGGGACTTCCTGTCCACCACTCTCCTTCCGCATCAGTTCTAGTATTTTACTCACTAGTGCTGGGTACTTCACCACTTTGCATATTTTCTTGAAGGTAGAGACTCTTCCCCTGGAACTCCTACACCTCTCATTAGGTTGTGGGGCCAACTCTGCAAGGGCATTAGGTGGTACTGTGGTTTTCTGAGGCCTTTGGGCTAATTTCTGCCACACTTGTATTTGCTCTGCCTTCGCAGTTCCTTTCTTGGACCCCGGTGTACCCCTTGCACTTCTGCCCAGTTCCTTTTGCCTGGGTTTGCATGGACGGTTTTTCAGATTCAATACGGACACTTTTCATTTTATTTTCATCTTCCACAGACAAGAATTAGAATCTATTAATGCCTTGGAAGCTTTTCCTTTATACTGTTTATACCAAATACGGTCCAACACAGAGATAATGCAAGCTGCATATTTTAAATTTTCTACTAGTCACATTAAAAAATTAAAAATGTGGAAAAAATAAAGATTAATGGTATACATTATGTTTCCAACATCATCAAAATATTAACTTCAATAGGTAATCAATATAAAAATGATTAAGATTTTTACATACTGTTTTTTTTTACTAAGTCTTAGAAATCTGGTGTGTGTTTTACAAGTATGGCACATCCCGTGCTCAATTTGGATTAGCCAGACTGTAAGTGCTCAATAGCCACGTGTGGCCTAATGGCCGCCCCACTGGACAGTGCAAGTCTGTAAAGAAAGCCTTGCTCTGCCAAGTCAATTACTAGCATAATTAAGATACCCCAAATATTTAACGAACTATAAGAATAAACTCTTCAAGAGTCTTCCAGCTCTACAGTCCATGGAAATAAATTGGCAAGTAAGTTTACAATTAAGCTAAACTATTGATTAAGACAAATATTTTTAAACATCTTCAGGGAAGGGAGAATTCCGTAACTAGTTCTGAATCTTGCAGTATTTCAGGTGGTGGAATTCAACTGCTCTTGTTTCTACATAAATCTACAATTCCATTTTTTCTCTCATTCAAATTGCCTTTTTCCAAATGAATAGAGCAGTTATATTGTCTTGTAGCATCGCCATTGAATATTTAATATTGAGCAATGCTGCTCAAAATTTCTGCCTGGGAAGGAGAATGTTAATTTAGATGACATGGACCAACCTTGACAGAGAGTCTTGGTTCTAGAGGGAAATCAGAGGCCATGTCTTCTTGTTTTGTTTTGATTTTTAGTATTTAGCCCGGAGCCTCCTATAAAATATTGTTCAGTAAATGTTGTTTAGTTGAATAAATGTATGAATGAATGACGGAATACAGGAATTAACAGAATTAGCTCCCTGACATCACCTTTGTCCAGAGACACATTTAATAAAGACTGTCAAGAATCCGAAATTGCCATGTGTTAGATGCCACACAGCATCAGTTCTGTGTATCCAGAGGAAGGAACACAAGTTTCCATGTGATAACCTTTGATAGCCTTTCTAGGTAACAAGGCAGTAACACGGCTTTTCTAAGTCATCACCCCTAGACCAATCACAGAGTGAGAGGATTATAACTTGTTTCCTTTCTTATTCACATTGTCCCTTAGCCAATCAGTATTCTATTTGCAAGTACTGTTATAGGTTAAGTTCTTTATATGCAAATAAGTACCAGGGTACTCCTCTTCTAGCAGGAACTCCTTTATGTCATCTTGAAATACAATTTCCAAGAATATGTTGCTTTTTTCTCAGATCTGTTATATTTTTCCATTTTTATAACCATTAAGTATTGTTAGAGTTTTGTTTGTGGCAGTGCATTTCCTGGGACATTTTTGTTTCATACATCTGTGGTAAATACCCGTTGTTTGATATCAAGGAGAAAGAGGTCAAGAAAAACCACAAGGAACCTTGAGTAAATGGTGGAAATACTCTACTGCCTGTGATAGGACGCCTACAAATGAAATTTATTTTGTGATGTAATTGCTACGTACCAGAAAAGGCTTGGTGACTGATACTCCAGCCTCAGTTTCAGAAATAGATTAGAGAAGAAAACAGATTAGAGAAGGAAAAAATTTCAACCTACCTATTAATTGATGCAGAAAGGCAGACAGAAAAGAGTCAGTAGACCTGCCTCCAAAATGTCACTGAGCCTCAATTTCTTCATCTTTGAAATGGGAATGTCTATAATAGCAAAGTGCTGAGCATACTAACTATTCAATAAATAAAGCACCTCCACTAGACATGTTTTTCTGGATTGATTCCACTTATTTTTAATGTGCGTATGATTTTTTGTTAATCAGATATTCAGAGCTCAGTAAGTAAGACCCTAAGTAAGACCAGGGACTGTTACAGTTAATACAATTCACCCTGAAGTCCCTTCGTTATTTCGTTTGTGACTTTGAATAGACATCGTCCTAGGATGCCCATGGGTGAAACCAGACTAAAAATACGAATCCCCACAGTTACTTAATAATACCAGATTACTTTCTTGGCTGTGAATTTTATGAATGTTGAATTGATAGAATCCTGAACATCATTTGGCAGAAGATGCTTCTATATCAGTGTGTTCCGCCATCTGCTCTTTGGAAACAATCTAATGACACAGACGAAACACGGAAATTTGTATATTGTTATTGAATAATTGAAGACCCATTAACTAAATTTTTATGTGATTCAAAAATCCTTGGTAGAGTTTCTAATTTTGCTTATTATCTTTCCATATGCTTATTTTATGGTAAAAACGAATTAACTTTTAATGAGCTTATTTATTTTTTTATAAATTATTTGCAATGGAAACATTGCTCCTCAATAAATTACTAGAATATGCTGATTTCCTTTTTTCTGTTTAAAATCTCAATTGATTAGCTTATACATTTTGGGTTCCTTTCACTATTATAGTAGTTATTGTCTAATGATGACCTTAAGTGTAAACATTGCTTCAGACATTTCAACCTGTTTTGATCTCCAGCTGCATGCGAATCAAAGCTTTGGCTAATTTAGTTCCAGGTTATCAGACTACAAGTTTTATAGTGTTTCAAGGCCATGTCATTTAAGACATGAAGGTTTTATCACTCCCCCCCACCCCCGCTTTAAATTATGGGTATTATGAATCTCCAGTAAGTAGCCCAAAGGCTTCAAAATGTAGCATTATCAATAGACAGTGGCAGGAGTGGTAAGCGTAAGCCACAGAGCAGCAAAACAGATACACTTTGAAAAAGATTGACGGGTCAGGTAAAAATATTCCATTAGTAAAAGATAACAGATGAGACATGAACATGATTTTATTTCAAACTGTACCACTTTAAAATATCCTGATTCTATCTGTGCCTTCTCCTGGACCTAATAACCCACCAAAACCAACACAGTGGGGATTACTCGTCCATCAGACTGACAATACCAGAGCTGCGAGATTCTGGCAGTATTCACCTTGAGAGGAAGGAAGGAGACAAAGGAAGCCAGAAAGCATGGGAAGGGCCTGCAGGACTGGGGAGAGCCCATGAAAGAAACATTGGAAACAATGACAGAATTTTTCCATTATGGAACATTAGAGTGGGCTAAGGTTGGATATTTCCCTTCTACCAGGTCAGCTGGGCATTGATAATAACACGCAAGAAGGTTAGGCCCCGGTTAGCTGGTTTTTCATGAAGGTAGGATGTGTTAACAACAGAGTGCTCTCAGGCGCCTGTCCATAAAGCATGACACTCTTGTTCTCTGGGTCGTGAGTTTTGTTTTAATTTTTAAAAAATGTTTATTTATTTTTGAGAGAGACAGAGCGCAAGTGGGGGAAGGGGTAGAGAGACAGAGGGAGACACAGAATCCAAAGCAGGCTCCAGGTTCTGAGCTGTCAGCACAGAGCCCAAAGTGGGGCTCAAACCCACAAACTGTGAAATCAGGACCTGAGCCGAAGTCAGACGCTTAACCAGCTGAGCCACCCAGGAGCCCCCCGGGGTTGTCAGTTTGATAGTAGAATTTACATCAAACAAACAAATAAACAAAGTGCTCTGGCATATTCCAAAATGGTTCCTTCTTCTCTCCCCTTATCAGAAACAATCTCCAACATACTATAAGAACTTGGTAGAGCTCTGGAGAATATCTAACCAACTGTGCACCTCCCCCCATTGCCATGACTGGGTCTCCTCAGAGTTTTTTATTCTTCGAGTTGTCCACACTGAGCCTTTGACAATTCATGAATTCCTACCCCAGCACTGGTTCTTGAGGTGGTTCCCACCCATGAGTCTCTGCTTGGGTACGCCACAATTCCCTATATTTGTCTGTCTGTCTCTCCGTTTTGGGGGCAGCGATTTGCTGTGCGTCTTCTCCTCTCTGACAGATCCAAGAAGAGTTGCTGATTTTTCAGTCTGTTCAGCTTTTTGCTTGTTGTCAGGATGAAGAGGTGACTTCCCTCCCATCGCGTCTACAGAGATAGAGAAAAAAAGGAAAGGAAATGCTGCCATGTTTATAAAGCAGACTGGGGGCGGGGGTGGGGGAGGTTATCATCAACCTGATTGTGATGTGGTTGCAAAATACAGTCTCTGTCATCTCAATGGTCTCTCCAGCCTTGGTCAGGAAGGCACAAATACATAAAGAACCCCAAGGATCATCACTGGTCATATAACGGACATGGGTGAACGGGTGGATCTGGAATTCTCCAACCTCATCCTAAAAGTCTGGATGACATCATCAGCACCACTGTGACTTTGTCAGAGGGAGGTGAAGGCACTACCTGTGTGATGCTTGCGTGAATGGCACGGCTATTTTTGAAAGCCTTTATGAATATTGTGCTAACACAAGAATTTATATTTTTATTCACAATATTTTGGACTACAAATGACAAGTGTTTTATTTCTGGTTACAGTTACACAAGAACAATCTCACAAAAAAGAAAACAATTTGGCGAACAGTGAGTGTTGCAGTGCGCTCACCGTGGATGTTTCTTGTTGGGTATCTCTCTAGCCTTCAACCAGACATGTCTGAAGAAGAATATTCATTTTGTTTCCCTTCAAACTAGCTCTTCTTTCTGTTTCCTTCATTTCCCCCAGTCCTCCCTGGGGGGACATTTAGCATGAAATTCTATGGATTCTTTTCACTCTGATGTTTCTAGCATCCACCTGGCATTTGACTGCTGAAGTTGTCCTCTTTGAACTGTTTGCTTAGGCTTCTCCCAGACCCCCTCAATGGTTTTCTGGCTTGTGTCCATTCTGCACGTCAAACGCCATTTTGATTCAGTTCATTTCTCTCTTCAAGTGCGTACAGAGGGTGTCCTTGTTCCTCACCATCACCTGGCATGTGCTCTAAATCTCCCTCTGCGTGTCCTCTGACCTGGTCATCCACAACCTGGCTGAACATTAGGATCAGCACCTACTACCATCTACTACCAGGATTTGTTTATCTAATCTCTGCCATCGGATTATAAAGTGCTCTGAGGCAGGTACCTTATTTGTCTTGTTATTCTCTGGAATGAATATTAATTAGTTAATAAATATTTCTTGTATGAATAAATGCTTGATGAAAAAGGGCTAGAAACTTATTACAGGTGGTTCTTTAAAAAGAGTTAACTGTTTGTTTGTTTTCCAGTTACCGAGGCTTAGTTGACCTTTATTACCTGGAGTTTTGCCAATCAGACTTCTCGAGTCAACAACATTTGTGATGATAATTGGTGTTCATAGTGATTGCCCTGGGGCTGGACAAATCTTGAACTGCCTTCTCAGTCATTTAAGAGAAGATCATATTAAGATGTTTATTTCTAGTTAAGTGGTTCATTACATGTATCATCATGGATTATCCATTTTAAAAGAATTAAAATACAATAAAAAATTATGATAATATCACACTGAACATTAATTTTCCTTTGACGATCAGTCCATTCAACAAATAACTAGCACACACTTAATATGTGCAAGTTAATAGAGTTATTACCCAGGAATGTTCTACTCCAGTCATATTTATGTATATCTGAAATGCCTTGTGCGTCGATTGTGCCACTAATTGGCATACACTGTGATAGTTCATCAAGTTTTGCCAACAGACGTTTAGCAAAATATGGCTCTTTAAAATAGTGTATTTGTAGAGCAATTACTAAAAAGTTGCCTATGACGCAACGTTCTATAAATCAAATCCAGCTCTGTGATGTATCTTCAAGGTACCTTCGAGCAGGTTGGCTGCCTATCTAATCTCACTGGTAACTTCGGTCTCTGTGGTGGTGTCAGTAGCTCCTCTCCCCACGTCTGCACCGCCCAGGAGAGGTGTAACACTAGGTAAGCAGATTCTAACTGGATGCTTTGAGCAGTGGTTCTCAAGCCTGGTGGCACACTGGGATCACCTAGGGAGTTTTAAAAACCCCTGATGCCTGGTTCCATTTGCAGGGATTCTGACTTGGCTGGTGTGGGATGTGGCCCTGTGTGCCTCTTTCCTGGCTCTAGTGCACATTGGATGGGCTCGCAGCCTCCCCCAGGGGACCCTGGCCCTGCGGTCCAGGAGCACCTTCTCCTTCAGCTAGTAGCTCAGGTGAGGCCGTGGCTTTCTGCTGCTGCTCCTCCCTGCGTTTCCTCTCTGTCCCTGCTGGCTTCTCGGCCCTTCCATCACATCTGTAACCAACTCTGTGGAGTCCATTCTCCCTTTTGTAAAATCTCAAAGGCCTTCCTCTTTTCCTTGTTCTGGTTCTCAGAACTTGGAACGTGACTGAGACAGCTGGCAGTGAAGACAGTGAAAACCGCGAAGTAAGCACAAGATGAGACACCCTTGGACAGCCAACCTGAGTCCTGCCTGGGGGGCAGAAGAAGCCCAGGCGAGAGGGGATGGGGGAGTGGGAAGGACACAAATTTGGTGACCATTTCCAGACCATTCTTTTAGCAGCACACTTTGCAGATATTCTATAACACAAGTCTCATGGGAGAATGTCATGAAATGTTCTAATTTCATCATTTTCTGATGATTTAATTTCCTTGTCATAGGTCACACTTTTATTTTGTAAAGTCTATAGGGAAGAAATTAATTTTTTACGTGATGCCTATCTTCTGGTATGTAGGGTTGACTGCTTGTAATCTTTTAGTCCATATTAGTGTGGTAGAAGAAACGTAAATGTGAGTTTCTTTTTACGTTTGCAATTCCTTTTTACCAAACCCTGCTTTTGGCTTATGCTTCAAATTCATGACCAACCATAAAGTAGGTTTGGAAAGTCTCATCCCAGTTAAAAAAAAAAAAAATCAACCTCAACAACTGCCTGTTCTTTGTCTTGTGCAAGCAGGAGTGCTCTGTTCTGTATTACCTGTGTAGTCCTTTGGAGTTCTGTTGCCGGCTGCTGTGTAAACAGGAGGAAGCAATCCCAGTAATCAGAAGGAAATTCAAGGCTGATCACATGCAGACCCATAGCCTTTTCTTCACACATGCATACACACACACACACACACACACACGCACACATAACTGCCACACCTCCAGCTAACCTTACAGCAGCCTTCGTCCAACTGTACTTTCTGAAATGGTCTTACTGAACGGGACTCTTTTTCTGTTCCTTTGTAGACTCCTTCAGAAAGCGGTTGTGAACAACTACATTTTACACAAAAAAATTGTCAGTCAAAGCCAGCGTTTTTGTTTTCTTAGGAACAGCACTGCTATAAGCAGAGAGATTGAACCCCGTTTACCTAGAAGTGAATATTAATAATAAACATTTGTTAAGCCCCATCTTAAAAGGTGTGCTACTATCACCATTTTACAGATGAGACAATTGAGGCTTACAGAGGTTAATACCATGCTGAATTTGAGGCTTACAGAGCAGGGGAGTGGAGGTAAGAGTGGGATCCAAGCAGTCAGGACTGCTCCAGACCTTGTACTCTGAATTTATGTCCATCACGTTTTAAATGGCTGGATGAATGCAAAGCTTCTCTAAGCCTGAGCTAATCAGTCTTGGGAAAATTAGAGGCTCAGAAAGACCCAGCAACTAATTTAAGTCATTAGTGACTATTTAAGGTTAGGTTCACATTGCTTTCCTAGGAAAGGTAGCCAACTGATTTACAAGGAGAAGAGAGACAATCGCTGGCTAAGAGAGCTCCACAAGGCCTCTAGAAGGAGAGACTGTAAATGGCAGATTTATAAGACAAATTACGAGATTGGTAATAAAAAGTGCATTAACCACTCTAGTCCAAACCACTAGTGGGTGGAAAACCAGAAATTATGGTTGCTATGAGGCAGAGCCCACAGTTACAAAGGGCCCAGGTTGAGAAGGACTCTGTGCTTGGGTTAATGTTCTTCTATGACTGTCTGGAAATTCTTCATCCACGTCTATCTTTGAATTTGTGTTTTGTGATGATGCTGTTTTGTGATGATCCAATGCAATATGCACATGGATGATGCACCAGGTGGCAGCCCGCGTGTGGATGGCAGTGGTCCAGCACAGTCCACGGGCACACAGCGGTTGGCCCAGACCTTCCGTGCACGCCTCAGGGCAGTTCAGCCTTCCCAGGGGTGTGGCCAGGACAGAATCTGAGTCCATCGGTGGTGGGAACGGTGGCAGCAGGAGTGGCAACCACAGATGTGCAAGTTCAAGGAAATGTCAGAGGAAACGTTGAAATAACATTGTATAAATTCTCATGTAATGTTCCACTTACATGAAACCCATTTGTACAGACAGATAAATCTTTTAGAAGAAGTTATTCTGTTATAATCCTCAGTTCCAGATGTAATAAAATGTATATTTTGATATAATTTATCAGAAATTTATCTGCATATATCTCCAATAATCCCAACAATGTTGTCACAGCATGTAAAATAGCTCCAGTAACAGATGCATATGCAGAAAGAGTCTTCTCAAAATTAAAAATGATAGAAAATATTTTTGTAATCTTGCAAGAGGGACTAATATTGTTTTATATATTTTTAAAAATTTTTTAACGTTTATTTATTATTGAGAGAGAGAGACAGAGCATGAGCATGGGAGGGGCAGAGAGAGGAGAAGACACAGAATCTGAAGGAGGCTCCAGGCTCTGAGCTGTTAGCACGGAGCCTGATGCAGGGCTCAAACCCACAAACCCAGCGAGATCATGACCTGAGCTGAAGTGAGTCGCTTAACCGACTGAGCCACCCAGGCGCCCCGGGACTAATATTGTTTTAAATCAATAGCTATTAAAAATAAAGTTGCGGGGCTCCTTGGGGGCTCAGTCGGTTGAGCATCCGACTTCTGTTCAGGTTATGATCTCCTGGTTCGTGGGTTCCAGCCCCGTGTCTGTGCTGATAGTTTGGAGCCTGGAGCCTGCTTTGTTCTGTCTCCCTCTCTCTCTGTTCCTCCCCTGCTCACGCTCTGTCTCTCTCCTTGAAAAATAAATAAACATGAAAAAAACAACAACAAAAAAGTTGCTAGAAGTATGGATTTTGATGTTCCAATAAATTAGCCAAAAAGTCAGAAAAATCATACGATCGATGGAGATATCACTTTAACAAAGCATACTCATTATGACATTATATAAAATGATGACACCAAAATATTCTGCAAATTTGCAAGTTTGTGTTGTTACTCGTGCATCGCTATTACTCCTGCTACTCTTTTGTAAGTAACACAAAACTTTTGAAGGAGAACTTTTTATATTTTAGTATTTTCAGTAGCACTTTTCCCTGCTCTTTCAACGGGAGCTTTCATTTTCATTTTGCATGGGGTCCTTTACGTTAGGTATCTGGCCCTGCTCCCAGCAGAAGGAGATGATACTATAGAAGAGACAAAGAGGATGAGGTTCCTTACCAAGCGTCCAAGTTTCATTTTTACCCTGATGAGATATATAGCTCCAAGCAGAGGGAGTGGTCAGCTCAGGGCTGGGGTTGAGAGAGTGCTGAGCCAGGTGCTACCTTCTGGCGTCTGGCCAGGGCGAGTCTCGCTTTGGAGGCGGCGCGCTTTCTCTGGTTGCCAAAGTAGCACATTAGGTGCTGGACGGCATTCCAGGCAGAGACAATCCGAGAAGGGATTGTTTCTTTCCTTAGTCACTCCTCTGGTACAAAGCACTGTATGTTTTATGTGTATTTTTATTCTCATCTTCTTTTCCTTCTCCCCAGAATTAGCGCTGCTTCCAAGGGGAGAGGGAGATGGCCGAGCAGTCTGGTGTCTGTTGTGCTGGGCTGGAGAGCTGGATGTGGGCCTGGCTTTGCCCTTTGCTGAGACCTTTAGAAGCTACTCAAGTCTTTACTTCTTCATTGGTGAAGGATGCAGTGACAGCTGATGCATATTAGTGACACTGCTTTGACTCGTTGCTTTTGTGTCATCAGAGCAAATGTCAACAGCGGGAGAAAGGCAAAAACACGGTAAGATTATTACAACAGTGCTTGGTCGTGTACGTGCCCCGAACGGGTCTTGGAGACCTGCAGGGTTCTATGGACCACACTTCGAGAACCACTGTTCTGTGGCATCGTTTGAAGATGACAGAAGCCCCAGTGTTCAGAGGAGACCCGGGAGCCCGAGAGAGGAAAACCCAGCAGAACACACAGGACAAGCCCCTACGTGAAAGATTAAAGTTTGAACCAAAACGCAGAAGTATGTCAACGTAGTCAATTATGCTTCGTAAAGACTTTCTGCATGCTTTTTGAACTAAAACTGCTAGCAAATGAATTGGAGGGCAGCAGTGGTCACTACTGAGACTGTTAGTGACCTGGAAATTCACCTGGACGTAATATCTTAAAACACAGAGCAAACGAACGAGGACAAGATAATCAGGAGAAAAAAACTGGATTGTTGGCAGCTGTATCTGGAAGAATTAACATGTGAGTAAAAGAAGATTTAGAGAAGAGAAAAGGAACAGATGGAGAAGAGGCAATAATTAAACTAATGGAAGAAGAAAATGTCCTCAAGATTAAGAAAGACCTGAATGTGCAAACTGAAACTATTCACAGAGTTCCAAGCAGAAGGAATGAGACAAAAATGTCCCCAAAGCTAGTCTGGAAAATTCTTAAACTCCAAGAATGGAGAGAAACCATTACCAACTTCTAGACAGAAATAACTGATTGCTTAAAGAATCAATGCCATTCGATGTTTCATATGCAACACCTTAATTTTTTTTTTTTAATGTTCATTTACTTTTCAGAGAGAGAGAGAGAGAGTGTGAACAGGGGAGGGGCAGAGAGACAGGGAGACACAGAATCCAAAGCAGGCTCCAGGCTCCGAGCTGTCAGCACAGAGCCCAACACGGGGCTTGAACCCACGGACCACAAGATCATGACCTGAGCCGAAGTCGGACACTTCACCGACTGAGCCACCCAGGCGCCTCTCAAATGCAACACCTTAAGCATAAGATGGCAGGTATCTGACCACTGAGAGAAATGAATTGCCACAAAGACCCTTTCTTCTCTGAGCGTGTCAGTCACCTTTCAGGATGGAGGTAAAAGCAAGTGTGCTGTGATCCAGACAGCGTATCAGTTGTGCACCTGGGACTCTGGAAGAAACTACTAGGGGAGGATAGAGCAGGCAGACCTCCACCCACTGCCTGCACCACCACCGAAGGTACCAGAGCACGGGAGGAAGAGAAGCAGCGGTGAGCAATGTGTGCCCAGATGGACAGCAAGAGACCAGGACTGAAAACTAGCAACCCCAGATAAGAATTCTTAAAATAGAAAGGAACTATGCAAGGGTAATTCTAAGAATAATCTGGAACTAAAAGTGCTGAACTATTTAAGGGAAATCTAAGAGCTAGGGGTGAAGGAGGAGAAAAGCAATGAAGCAAAGCATTACGAAGATTTAATCGTGGTCTGGATAAGGGCAGAGTTGAGAATAGGAATGAAAATATTCTTAGGAGCCTGATCTCATTAGTACAGGCTGTCTTGGCGAAGGGATAAATTATATCTTTTGTGTTTTTTTAAAGAAAATTACAGAAATGTGTGTTTTGTTATGAGCCCCGAGAGAGAGGAAGCAAACATTTATGGAATAGAAACTTCCAGCAGAACAACAGTATTAACAAAATGAAAAAGACAATGAAAGGAAGTTTATGAAAACCAGCAAAAAATAGCAAAAGGAAAAGGAGACAGCAAAGTAAAGCAAGCTGAATACAAAGTAAGCATAAAATGGAAGGGATAAAATAAAGCACAAAAAGCACCATGAGGTCAAAAAAGGAAAAAGAGAGAAGTCTGAGAAACACTCACAGCAGGAGAAGCCTGAGGAACATGACAATTACATGAAATGTGGTATCCTGGACAGAGAACAGACATTTGATAAAAAAAACTAAGAGAATCTGGTTTGGTTTTTAGCCTAGTGGGAGAGAAAGACATTACTGTACTATTTATGCAAACAACTATGTAATTACAAATAAGAAAAGTGCAAAGGACAAAAGGACTGTGAGACTGTTTCCCCAACTTAGTTTAGGGTATGAGGGAGGACTTCCTGGAGGAAGTGACTGAAGCTGAGACCTAAGTGTAGATAGGAGTTCCCTAGGCACTGGGGACAGGTGTGGTGAACACTACGGCAGAAAAGTTTGGAGGTGGGCAGAGGGAGAGAGGTGGAAAGTGGACCTATTTATCCTAAGCCTATAGCTAGTGTCTACTTTAAGGTGCAGTCACAATTTTTCTATTTATTAAATATGAATCTATTTATTTACTGACTCCTGAAGAACATGCAGGGTTTTTTTGTTTTTTTGTTTTTTTTTTTTTTAACATCCATGCATTACTTACAAAAATAGTTGGTCATGTACTTGACCACACAGAAAACCTTTATCTCAAAAAGGTGATTCAGAAACCTAAAAAACACTGATGATCTCCTAGGAAAACATAAATTATTAAAATTGAAGTAGAAGTACAAACCTTGAATTAGACCAAGCACCATAGAAGAAATGATACAGGTGATTAAAAATGCATTGCTGAAAAAAGTTAACAGGATTTGATGATTTCATAGCTGATCACTAAGCTCAACAGGCAAGCCATTCTGAACCATTTAAGACCCTAGAAGAAGACAATTCTCATTGTCTTTGTGAAAGCAATCCTGTTACTACAACCTAATAAAAATACTGCAAAAAGGTTGATGTCATTCTAATTGGATGCAAAATATTTTAAATGTGATATTAGCTACAATAATCCAGAAATATGTAAACAGACTAAGAAACTATGGCCAGTAGAGTTACTTGCAGGAAAGCAATGTAGGTATCAGGAAATCAAGCAATGTAATTCATTAAATCAACACATTAAAGCCAAAAAATAAATGAACATGCCAAAAGATGCTGCAAAGCCATTTTGAGAAACATTCAGGAGTTCTTTCCTTTTTTTATTTTTAAGTTTTTTTATTTATTTTGAGAGAGACAGAGACAGCAGAGGTGGGGAAGGGGCAGAGAGAGAGGGAGAGAGGAAGAATCCCAAGCAGGCTCCATGCTGCATGCTGTCAGCACAGAGCCTGACATAGGGCTCGGACCCAGGAAGCCGTGAGATCATGACCTGAGCCGAAACCAGGAGCTGGCATTTAACCAAATGAGTCATCCAGGAGCCTTAAGAGTTATTCTTAATAATAACTTTAAGAATATATGTACATGAGGAACCCTTGTAAATATGATATAGACTACAAAACACCAGTAAACATTATCCTAACTAGAAAAACACCCAAATCATTTTAATTGTAATCAGGAACTAGATAAGATTGCTGGCTCTTGTCATTATTATTCAGCATTGTCTTAGAGGTTCTAGCAAAGATAGTAAGAAAAGATAGTAAAATCATTTTAAACACATTTAAAATCATTTAAAAACATTGGAAAGGAAAGGATAAAACTTCCATTTTTTGTTGGTAATATTATATTCTTGGAAAATACAAGAGACGTAAGAAAAAAAGCACTTGAGATGGTAAGATACAGAGATAGAAAAATGACATACAACAATGAATAGCAGAAATCACCTAAATGTGAACATGGGAAAAATTAATTTGTGGTTGCAATAAAATGTAAGGCAATACTGTGTGAAGAAAAGTATAAAATCCTAACAACAAGATTCAACCTAATGGAAAATCGTTCTATGTTCTTAGATATATCCTAAATTCTTAGATTTATAGACTGAATGTAATTAAAATGTTAGATCTCCCCAAATTCACTATACACATGTATATATAATATTTATAATACATTAATTATGATATATACTACAATTCCAGTTAGAATCACAACACTTAAAAATAATATAAAATGTTCTTAAAGCTTATTTGAAAAAAATTAAAAGTCCAATAATAAGATGTATAAAGAAAGCCCTAGTGAGTGCAGATATTAAAACATACCATACAGCCACTATAATCAAATAAATAGGGCATTGGGTTTTGAAATACATATGGTAGAATAATTGAATGGAAAATCTAGATTCCAAAATACACACTATTTTAATCTATCATGAAGTTTACATTTCATTTCAGTGTGAGAAGAAAGGTACACATTCAACTGGCTATTCATCTGGAAGAAAATAGAAATCTATTTTCTATTTTCTCTCAGCATTTAAATAAATAAATCCCAGATAATTGAAGACTTCAGTGTAAAGAACTAGATAAAAAAAATCGAGGAGATAAACGAATTATCTAAATTATAAAAGAACATGTAGGAGCCTCCATATACAGTTTAGGATTTGTGGAGAATGTTCTCACCCAAGACAAGAGACCAACAGCTAGAAAAGATTTAAACAAGGTCAGTGAGGAATTGTAGAGGTCAAAATATATTTGCATCACAGATGACAGATAAAAAGTTAATATCTTTAAAATACCAAGAGTTTCACTAATAGGCAACAGAAAATAAAAATAAATATGAATGGATAATTTAGCCCAAAGTGGGCATAGTGGCCATGAGGTATGGATATTTAAAATCATCTGTAATCGGAGCACCTGGGTAGCTCAGTCAGTAAAGCGTCAGACTCTTGATTTTGGCTCAGGTCATGATCTCATGGTTCATGGGATGGAGCCCCGCATCAGGCTCTGTGCTGTCAGCTTGGAGCCTGCTTGGGATTCTATCTCCTCTCTTTTTGTGCCTTTCCCTCGCTCACGCTCTCTCTCTCTCTCTCTCTCAAAATAAATAAATAAACATTAAGAAAATAAAAGCATCTGTAATCAAAGAAATGCAAATTAAAGTAACAACACAATAACCCTTTACAGCCACGTAATTAACAAAGACAATAGAATGGTAACACTGTTACTCTCTTTGGAGGTAAGGATGCAGAGGAAAAGGTACTGTTGCACTTTGCAAACTGAAATGTGAATTGTTACAGTCCTTTTTATTTTTTTAGTGTTTATTTATTTATTTATCTTGAGAGAGAGGGCACACGCCCATGAGCAGGGGAGGGGCGGGGAGAGAGGAGACAGAAAATCCCAAGCAGGCTCTGGGCTCACAGCAGGACTTTGATCTCATAAATAGTGAGATCTTGGTCTGAGCAGCAACCAAGAGTCAGATGCTTAACTGAGCCACCCAGGCGCCCCCTGTTACAGTCATTTTTAAACTAAAGTTTGGCAATATCTTCTAAAAATAAAAATTCACATGCACTTTGATCTACCAATCTCATTCCTAGGCAGCTATTCTGAAGAAATAAAAATACATACCGTAATAATATAATTTCACAAGAATGGTGTATCATGTTTATGACAGCATTATTCATACAGTTAAAATTCTGAAACAAGATGAATTCCCATAAAGAGAGGAATGGTTGAATCAATCTTTAAAATAAAAATTTTTAAATATCATAAAACATTATGCAGCCATTAAAAAGAATGAATTATAGCAAAATCAGTTGACTCCGTTAGGATTTCTATGAAGTATCATTGAGAAAATCTAACTGCAGAAATGTATTAACACTGCATTTCTGTAAATAATACTAATAAACGATGACAAAAGTATGTCATAATGTTGTTTGTGAATGTGTGCACTTGTTTACAAGGCTAGGTTAACACAGAATACTGAGTGTGGTTTGGGAAGGAAGGAGGGAAGGAGGGGGAGGGGAAGGGGAAGGGAGGGGAGAGGAAGAAAGGAGGGACTGAGGGCTGGGGGAGGGAGGAAGGAAGGAATAAATGAGGGAGGTAGGGAGGGATCTGAACTATTTAAAAAGCCAGCATGATCTCCATTTATGTTCTCTTTGTGGAATAAAAACAAATAAAAGACTGCTGGGTTACCAATAGGCAAGCTTTCAGTCACTTTTTCATAAGACCTGATTTTTCTACCTTATTGTTCCTGTGGCTACTATTCTGTTAGCAATTATGTTGCACTTGGCACACTGGGGAGAGTTCTTTTTCATCTTTCCAGCCTATTAAATAAACAGGCACTCCATGTTTCTTTATCACTCCATTTGTCAGGTGGTGTTTGTGCCACATAAAAAGAACATTGCACAACCGTTTTGCCATGCTTGACAGTTTAACGTACCTGCCAATTGGTGTGCCAGCTCCATATTTTAAATATTTTAATTAAACAAAAATAGAAATCTATACAAGTGAACTTCTGAATAGCTGCATTTCTCTTAAGTCCTCGGGTTATAGCGTATTAAGAAGAGAAGCAGGAACCCATGCCTGTAAAGAGCTTTGCATAATAATTCTTGATTCTGGGAATGCCCATAAAACCAGGAGACTAAATCTTCAAGGCCATCTACTCATTTGGGAAATAAAGAGCAGCCACAGGGCGTGTCACTGCCTTCCTCAGTCTACCTCAAATGCAATCCTGCTCCCCTTCCCTAGATTTTCTACTTCTTGTTGGCTTATTCCTTCTCCTCCTGGGCCATCATCTGCCTGGTTCCCTTGACTTTTGTCTTGTGATCTCTTTGAAGCCTTCCTTCTCTCCAAATCCATGGAGATCACACAGTTAGTTTAAAATCCACTGTTACATTAACTAACCTTTATAGCAAAGGTAGGTTTCAATGACCCTTTACACAGATCTGAACAGAAAGTCAGTACTCACAAAGCTAAGTGGATAGAACAAATCCAGTCCAAAATGTCTTGGGATTTCTTCATAGGGAGAATTCATATTCTTGTCTTCTGCAAATGCTCTCGTATCAAACTCCTATCACACTCCTCCCTAGTGGGAGTTGTCTCTAGTGTAGTAACTGAGTATTTTGAGAGGAACTTTTTTTTTTTTTTTTTTTTTTTTTTTGGTATTAGAAACAGAAAATAATTCATTGCATTACTTTGGTATTCACACTCATGTGGAAGCCTGGAGGTTCCAGATGGAATATTAGAAGACAAATCTTTCATAGCTTGTCCTCCAAAAAAGAAAACAGGCTTTGGGAAATTTCAGGTTTCTCAGAAACTACACTTGACATACTGCTAAGCACTGTTCTGTTCCTGTAGAGACAGACAATTATGGGGAAATAATTTTGGGAAGCATGGCCACACTAAATGATAATGACCAAAGACGCCCTGGTGAATTTTGCCATTTTGCGTGACCTTGTACTTGATCTAAATATCAGAGGTGTTAAAACATCAAGAAGAATGGCTACCACAATTTTAATTTGCCTAACGGTGCCCCGAGCACCAGTTCTTTGAAAACAGCTTGGTTTCCAGGCTGAGGTTACCATGGGGACTCAGTCTTTTGCAGCCCTCAGATGGCCATTCTTGAGGACTCTGCTGAATTTATGGGCTCTTGTTTTTGAGAATGTCTGACCATGCAAATGTTCCTTATGGTTGGAAATAGTAATTCTCTAAAACTGCTTGTGACCTCCTAAGGCATTGCCTGCTGAATCAGAGGTGTTTGCTTAGTTGCTCAGGGAGGCCCAGGGTGCAGAGGAACAGGCATGGCATGCTGTTTTCTGTGACCTGGGGCGTCCCTCTGAGGCTGTTCCCACCCAGCGGTTTCCCGATCTCTCCTCCCAGCATCTGGGTTTGCTGCTCTGCTCTGAGGACTAAACCAGCTTCCAACCCTGCATGCACATTATCTCCCGATGGGGCCCCCTGGCGTGGGAGCAAAATCCTCCTTGGAAGGAAGTGAGATCCGTGAACACAGAGCAGAATTGAGACAGGAGAAAGGGGCGCTCATGGCCTCTGTCCTCTCAGGGACAGGCCACTGACAGGAGAACCAGACTGGGAGCCCACCGCCCAGATTTCTCTCTTTCCCAGGCAGACCTTGATGAGCATTCCCAGTGTTTACCTCCGAGATTTCCTTTCTTGTGGTTCCACTGCTGACAACTGCACATGTGGGCAGAACATTCTTTCTGGTTTCATAGAATCAGCGTCTAGTCACTTTGAACTGGGAGCTGTTTTTGTCTTTTGAAGGTAACCACCTTTTTTGCTTGACCCCCTGGTCGTGCCTCTCAAAGGCTCACCCCCTTTCATGCCTAAGTTTGAGGGGTTCTGAGTACAGATCCTCTCTCCCCGCCAGTGCTGGCCAACGTCTCCGGCTGGGAAGGAATGCATCTGAATTTCTTTTCCCCTGTTCTCCTCCTATTGGCCCCTCGAAGGTGTGTTCATTTAGCACATTTTTCTTCCTCACTCTTAGGGTGGAAGCTGGAAAAGGAAAAGAGCACAAGAAAGCAGAAAGCATAGCCCTAGAGGATTTCAGACGGGGGGTTAGAGAGAGAGTGCCAAAATATGTTCTCTGTCTCACCCTCTTCAAGAACACGAGCGAGTAGAGTTTGGAATTATTCTACCTTGTTTTGGGCATAATCCCTGTGATTATTTAAACTGCAGATTTGAAATAATCAATGATAGCAGAGTGATTATAAAAAGTGAGAACCAAAATTTGAGTTAATTGCATTCTACCATTTCCTCTGATCACTTGGAAATTCTATTTTTGCTTTAAGTTTAAAACAGTGAACAACATTTAACACTGTGAATGACTTTACCCCACCCAAAACATGGACAATAAATAACAAGTGTTGATGAGGATGTGGAGAAATTGGAACCGTCGTGCATTGTTGTCAGACGGGTAAAATGGTGCCACCGCTTTGGACACACTTTGCCATTTCCCTTAAAAGTTAGATAAACAACACACGGATGGTCCAGCAATTCCACTTCTAGGTGTCTATCTAAGAGCAGCGAAAACCTACCCGTACGCTTACTCTGCCATTTATACCACTGTCCATTTGTTAGAAGCAACTCACTAAATACAGCCCACATTCAAGGAGAGGAGAATTAAGCTCTGCTTCTTGAAGGGAAAAGCATCAAATACTTTGTGGACATATTTTATTTATTTTTTATTTTTGTTAATATTTATTTATTTTTGAGAAAGAGAGAGAGCGAGCAGGGTAGGAGCAGAGAGAGGGAGACACAGAATCCAAAGCAGGCTCCAGGCTCTGAGCTGTCAGCCCAGAGCCCAATGTGGCGGCTCACATGAGAGAGGAAGCCCCCTGCTCGTTAAGGGAAGCGGCACAGCAAAGATCGGGTTGCCTGGATTTGAAGCCCAGTCCTGGCTGAGTGATGTCAAGAAGGTCACTTGTCCTGTCTGGGCCTCGACTTGCTCTTTATTAAAATTGGAAATGACAGTATGTGTTTCATTGGATTATTGTGAAGCTCGATATATCAATGCCGCATACCTCTGTACATATGTGTGAACGTATAGGGAGATTCTTCGGCATTCAGCAAGACCTCAGTGCACACAGTTGTTGTGAGCTTCTGTCTCCTTGGCAGGGAGCTGATTCCACGTGTGGTTGGGGCTGGTCTGAGGCAGGAGGATAAAGAGCATATAGCGTCTGGGGACTCGTCCCCTGATGTGTTTACTTCCAGGTCTGAAGTTCTGGTTCACGGTGATGCCCCCCATTAAGCTTCTCAGTTCCACCCGGACAACGCTACGGAGAACCGCCACGCCCACCTGCCACTTGGTTGGATTTTCTTTTTGTTGAGCAGAGTACAAGTACTTTTAGCCTTGGGTCCCTCTCCTAGCCTCGACTCCCTGGTCACTGAGTGATGGCCTTAACCCTGTACGGGCATTACTGCCCCTGGGAGATGCTCTTCCTGATTTGCCCGGCTCACAATGTCACCTGAAACACTCGATTTCCGATCTCTGCGTGACATCTTGGCACCGGAATGTGGGGCTGTGAGGAACGGTTTGTTTTCCACTCCCAAATCCTTGAACAAAAATTACAAAGCATTCAACTGTCTTCTCAAAAACTGCCCTTCTCGTCCTTCTTCAGTTCCACGAAGCGACAGCTGTTGCTGTGCGTAGGATTGTTTAAAATTCTTTCAATTCGTGTGCAGGAATCCCGCTTGGTGCCTGCTTTGCAATAATCTGATCCCTGAACAGTGATCGGCTCATCAGGACTGTAGGGGAGGGGGGCTCTGTGCAAAACGAATTTGGGGATGTGCGGGGGAGAGTAGGATGGACATACAGCCTTCTGAAAAACGAGCAATGCGGCGAGACAACTGTAGGCTTTGTAGAAAGGCTGCGTCTCGGGGCTGATGCTTCCACTGAGTCAGCTGCTGTTTCTCGTGCTTTGTACGTGGACCGTGTTTTGTACTGGACCCACTGCAAACGGACAGGACACCGGGAAGAAATTTGCTCTCCTTTGCCGCTTGCAAGTCGCTTCTGAGTGGAACATTCCGTTTCGTTCAGTTTCCAGAACAGAAGCACTGCCCTGGGGCGAGTGTTCCTCACGCCTGGTGTCCAGGGGGCGGCTGCAGCACATCCCAGCGACGGGTCATCCCCAGTGGCTGCTCCTCCGAGCGCATGGCTCCTTTCAGACGATCGGATAGTTTGCTGTTTCCAAAAGAATTCAAACCATCTCCACGGAAGACAGCACAGTCTATCTGCCAGTTATGTCTGCTTTCCTTTTTCTTTTCCCCTCACGATGAGGACTAACAGAGAACCTAAAGGATTCTGAGGAAAACCAGTGACTGCTCCCCAATCCAGCCATCTTATTTGTGTGTGTGTGTGTGTGTGTGTGTGCGTGTGTGTGTGCCGTGCCCCCAGTTTGGCACTTTCTAACCTGATGTCTTCAACTCTTGTCCCCTTGAAGCATGTCCTGGCAACAGGGCGTTGCCCCACCAACCCCGGGACAGGCTCTCTCCCTTGGCTGCCGCCTCAAGCGTGTGATGTGGGCATTCTCTTGGGTCCTCCTTGGGCACACGGTTCCTGACAAAGCTGTGCATTACGGACTTTAGACGACGTGGACGTCAGGCACCGTCTTTGGGAGTTCTCAGAAAATGCCTCAGGGGCTTAGAAACCAAAGGCGAGGGGGATTTTCAGAGAAGAAAGATCAGATTTAGACAGCTTTGAAGCGGTGGAAGGGGGGAGGGACAAGGTGAGGGAAGGGCCAGGTAGGAGGAGGCTGCCAGGAAGACCCCTTCTGAATCAAGGCAGAGCTCCCCCATCCCTCAGGGTCCAAAAAGGTGCAGCGTCCCAGCTTCCCGGGAGAGTAAGGCCCGCGCAGAGAAGCAATCCTCCTGCCCACCCCAGTTATCCTGGAACAAGATCAGATCCACTGTCGGGTTTAGGCTTTATTTTACACGGTAGTGTAATTTCAGCCTCTTCCTAACTCCAAAAATAGCTGGCACCGACCTGCCGATGCCTGAAATCCCTGTGCCCCCTGATTCCCAATAAAGAGATAAAAGGCTTAATTATGCAAATCTCAGGCGGAGGAGCTCGGGCTGAAACTCATTCATATTAAAATGTCATCAATCAGCTTTGCAGCGGTGGGATGACTGACACCAGGCGTGGCGGAGGCTGTCTGCAAGAGGCGGCCCTGGAGCCTGGATGTGAGGCAGGCACCGGGAAGGGAGGGCGAGGACGCCCCGTTCCAGGGCTGGCTGTGGCTGCCGGCTGGCTCTTCTGCTATGCCCGCCAGAATCAACGTGGTGGTGTTTCCTCTGAGATAATCCGGATTTAGGGCAGTGAATCAATGAAGTTCTGTGTGATCATTGGCGTCCAGAGGGTTGAGTTGCACCCTCGGATGCGTCGCCGAAACTGGAGTTGGGACTCATTCTTTTGGCCAAGCAGTGCCAGCTGTTGATCACATTATGAAGGCTCGGGGTGGGGGAGGCTGGTGAAGAGAGGTGGGCTTGGGACCAGGCAGGCCCTTCCCTGCAGGCGAAGACGTTCGCCTGTCTCAGAGTGGACAGGCTCAGCTGGCAGGGGTGAGGCGGGGCAGGCCGGAGCGCTGGGGGCCTCTGAGGTCAGGTTGGGGTCAGCGGGCCGGAAGACACACCACTTTCAGGCGCAGCTTTAAGTTATGCCTTATTCTGAACTTCTCCCCGGGATATTGGTGGAGACTGACTGTAAGGGACAGCCTGGTCTCAGACAGTTGTGCTGTGGGGCTTTAGGGAAGAACTGGGGGCAGCTCCATACGGAGGTCCCAAAAGGAGAACCGGGTCTTCCCCACCGAGACCCCCCAAAAGGCCAGTGTGACAGGAGCAGAAAGGAGATGTGCGGAGCCCGGCAGTGAGCTGAGGAGGTCATGGTCAGCAGGGGTGGCTGCTGTGTGGGGTGCGATGAGGGCACCAAAGCCGATGAACGGAAGCCTGCCCCTGACCACACCGGAGACCTGGTCTCCAGAACTCCCTGGAGTACCTGGGGACCTTTGAGACGTGCTACTATCCGGGAACCAGAAAGCAGGGGCCTCAGGATCATTCAGGCGTAAGAAGAAGATGTTACAGTGCGGGACATGTGGGTTTCTAACATCTGTGCCTCCCTGCTCTCCTTACTTCCTGACCGGCTTGGGAGATGCAGCCATTCTGTCTGAGCAAGTGTTGTTCTCAGGGGATTCATTTGTCTGGTGTTGCTTTTTATTTATTTTAAGAGAGAAAGCGAGCGAGAGCGAGCGCCAGGGAGAGGCAGAGGGAGAGGGAGAATCCCAAGCAGGCTCCACGCTGTCAGTGTGGAGCCCCATCCGGGGTTCGAACCCCTGAACCGTGGTCTCCTGACCTGAGCTGAAATCAAGAGTGGGACCCTTACCTGGCTGAGCCTCCCAAGTGCCCCTGTACTTCTTTTACTTCTCAAGGAATAGGTCTCTGCAAGTTGATTAATGAACCGATCATTCCTACCACTGTAATTTTAGAAACTCTAGTGGAGCCGGAGAGAAAAATAGGGTGTCTGTTTGAGTAGTTCTCTACCCCAGCCCTCGGTAAGGTTTTTCTGGACTACCTGATCTATCTCCTGCCTTTTTTTTTTTTCCCCTCTATAGAGCTTACGTGGCCAATTATTTATCTTGTTTCTTGGCTATTTTTCCCACTAGACCAAAAGCTTCATGAGAACAGGGATTTTTTGCCTCTTTTGTTCACGGTTTTATTGACTAAGAGTCTAGAACAGTGTCTTGCACTGTGCTGTATACATATTTACTGATTGAATTAACTAATCAAACTTTTATTTGCTGTGAGCAAATATTTGTTATTTGACAGTATTTGTTAATTTCAGAAATAGCCACGTTTAACTTCTTGGGACACCAGCGAATTCTCCGTTCTTTGTTGGAGAGGTGAAGTAGTCAAAGCACAGAATGGAAGTTATTTCATTAGCTTTGGAAAACTTTACACAACGTCCCTATGTGATGACTTCCTTGTCTATGGCTTCTGTCCTCCTAATGCCCACTTTATTTTAACAATATTTATGGGATAATATAGCAGGAAGTCTAAGATCTAGAGTTTCAACCATGCCCTCAAGAGCTTACAATCTAGTAGAAGAGTTGGCTTTATTGCTAAATAATGACATGCAATGTGATTCGTGCAACAAGAGAAATATGGAAAGAAACAGGTGGATTCAAGAGGGATGGTCAGGAAAGTCCATGCCCAAATAGGGCTTTGAGGAATAAATAAGTTATCACATGACCAACAAGAGGGAGAGAAGGTCAATGCAACATCACAGAGATGTGAAACAGTGGTTTGGTATCACTGGGCCAGTAAGGATATGGTCAGAAGAGGCAGGAATGACAAAACTGAGGTGACCTAAGGGACATAGCTTCAGCTTGGGCACCGGTCACTCTCTTGGGTTTCAGTCCTGTGTGTTGAACTGGCTGGTGGGCACCTCCACCTGGATGGCTCCCAGCCATTGCAAGCACTACACGATCAGAGCCCAACTGACCACCTTTTCCAACATGGTTCTCTCCCTGCCCCGCTCCCCTCTGAAGCGTGCTCTTCCTCTTCCTTTTCCCTGTATCAATTAAAGGACAAACCACAAACTAGAAACTCAGAGTAATCTGTAGCTACTTCCATTTCTCCATCCTTCTGCAACCAACTGATACATAAATCTTATGAATTCTAGCTCAGAAATATCCTTAAAAATCTCTCTACTTCTGTCCCCACAAATATTGTCCACCTGGACTGGTTTCCACAGCCTTCTGCTGGATTTTCCACCGTCACACTGCTCTTCGTCACTCCAGGCTGCCCTCATCTCAGCCGCTAGTCATTCTCATGGCTGTTACCTTCTGGAAGCTTCTCCTCAGCACCCATTAGGTCCTGGGCTAATCAGAAAAGGACAGATTCCAGTCTGGCCTATGGGAGGGGTCTTAGGTACATGTCTTGGCCATGCTGGAGTTGAGGGAGGATGCAAAGTGACAGGTCAAGCTCCCTTCACACAGATTAGAGAGGCCTTCTCTCAGTTAGCAAGTGGTCTGGGGTTAGACCTCGCTCATCACCAGAACCAGCCTACCCCCTGCGGCAAGCAATGGGCATTACAACCAGAGAGGGAGAAGTCAGGCCACCAGCCCGGCCTTTCCTGCTGATTTGTTGGAGTTTGGCCTTGGAGATCTCACCAGTAAGTTCACCATACCAGCTCTTGGCATCTTTAGCTCATATGGCACCCAGACGGATCTGGAGCTCCCTGGGTCTTGGCATTTTGGTTTGAAAGTGTCTTTTCTGAGGGTGTCGAATGAACACTACATTTACATAAATACTTCTGCAAGTAACAAGGAACAGGGGAAAGCAACATGTTCTAGAATGAAAGGAAAAGCAAGTTATCATGGATTGGTATCAGCTCAGGAAGGCCAGTGGTAGCAATCACTTTATTTCTAAGGAGAAACCAAAAGGAAGAGGGAAAGGCAAAGATGGGGGTGTCTTCATATCCCTGCTCCTGCATATAAGAACATGCCAATTCTCTTTTAGCCCGTTTTAAGTCTCTGCCATCAGAACAAATGTGAATCCACCTCTCTGCTTTTTGGCTCAATACAGAAAGCCCAACGTCCCTGCTGCAGCTGAACAATTCCTGGCTCGTGACCATCCAGCTTTATCTCCTGCACCACTCACTCCTATCCTCTGTACCGTCTGACCTCGGCCTGAGCCACACCCCACTTCTACCTGATGCCCAAGCCCGTCCTTTCCCTTCACATCCTAGGTTTTCCATGTGCCAGTCCCTTTGTCACTCTTCTGAAGTCACTGGGTGTCACCACCACCTCTGGGCTTCATAGACTTTGCAGTAACTTACTACTGGGTATTGTATATATATTCATCCTCATTACTTACAGAATCTGCATTTGCAAATTCACCCACTTTTCAAAACTTACTTGTAATCCCCGAATCAATACTCACTGCTCTTTCCTGGTCATTCTTGGCACAGAACTGGAGTCACCATTGTTCATGCACACTCCCAGCTGAGAGCAAGCAAATGTGACCTCTGCCTTCCTGATTTAGCTCTCACGCCGTAAAGAAGTATCCTTTTCACGGTGTATTCAGTACCACGTTTTCCCCCTTTTTGAGCTTTTTGTTAGTGATTTTGCTGTTTAAAACGGCCCCCAGGTATAGTGCTGAAGGGCTGTCTAGTGTTCCTGAAATCAAGAAAGCCGGAATGTGCCTTACAGAGAAAATATGTGTGTCAGATAAGATTTGTTTAGCCAAGAATTTTAGTGCTGTTGGCTGTGAGTTCCATGTTAATGAATTGACCGTATGGTACATCTAGAAAAAGAAAGAGGAAATGCACCGATCTGTAAGTGAAGCGACTCTGGAAAGTAACACTGATAATGCATGATGAAGTTATGGAAAAGATGGAAAGCGTCTAAATTTGTGGATTCCTGAGATGATGGCCCATTAAAAAAAAAAAAAAAGGTAATAAAGCATTGTTGTGAGGCTGAAAGCCTAAGAAGTCTACAATCACATTACTCGGGGTCAGGAAAATATTAAGCCTTTCTTGACTGTTGTTTTCCTATAAAGAAATACCGTAGCTCAATCATTATTAGTAAGAAATAGATATTGAGTAAGGCATGTTTAAACAGAAATTCACATAGAACAAGGTTTATATATTTATTGGTTGACACAAATGTTGTGAGCAGAGGCTCCTGGGAACCTGCCCCTATATTTCTGTCAGGGGCGGTGGTCTGGTACTCGCTAATTCAGTTCACGGTGACTTTAACGAACAGAACTGCTACAAGTAACAAGAAAGGACCTGCTGCTCATCACTGTTTCTGTTCCGCACCGTCTTCTCTGCAGCCACACCTCTGCCTGCCCGGTGTCCCAGCCCCCTCCAATGTCGTGTGGATGTGGACCGCACATGTGAACAAACGTCCTCTGCGGGAAATTTTGCTGCAGAGGAACAGCACTGCTTGGGATTTTGAGCCTCATCTGGGCACAGGAGCATGTGGGTTAGGAGACATCTGGGTGGCCTGTTGGGTGGGGTTGCTAGAATGGAAGTAAACACTCACTCTCCAGAGGATGTAGTCGGCCGGGGGCGAAGGCATGTGCAACATCGCATGCTGTCCGTTGTTCAAACCTGCTGGCTTTGCAGTGATACAGAGCTGTGACTGCAAGTGTTTATTTCCTAACTCCTTGTTCGGTCAGCACACGCTGATTTTGCTTTTGTGTCAGCATGTGCCACTGCCCTTAGCTGGGGTCTATTTCATCCCTGTACATCACCTTCCTGAGAAGAAGACATACAACCGGTTTTTGTGCGGCCAAATATCAAGAGCCAGCAGAACAACGTCATCCCTGAGAATTTCAAGACGTATGCTTGCCATCAGGTTTGAATTCATATGGTCTGGGGGCTCAGGATGTTTGTAGCCGGTGGCCGCCAGAATGACCACCGTGTTCTCTTCTTTCCCATAGGGGGCAAGTGAAATTCCTCCTTTGGCTAGGACAGGAAACCTTTCACGAAAGGGGGGAAGGCATGAGAGAGACGAGCAGAGGGCAGGGTTTGGATAATTTTTATGCGGGCATATGGTCTCTTGGGCTGCTGTGCCTTTTGCAGCCTGTAGCCGAGACTACCAGGGAGCTTCTGCTTAACTTAATGAGGAGCTACTTTAGTTATTTGTTAGAAGTAAAGCAGAGAACAAACAGAGTGAAGGCCAGAGGCTCCGGGTCAGATGTGGCTACTCTTCGTGGCCCAGTGGTGCAGCCAGAAGTCCCTTCATCATATCTCAATTTCTCGTCTACCCTGTGAAAATGAAATGTAGCTGTAGTTTCCTGAATCTTCAATAAAAATACCGTAGATGTGTTTTTAGAACTTCCAGACTTCATAACAATGAAACGTAAAAAAAATAAGCCCTTCCCATCACCTTAATGCCTTAGATGCAAATTAAGGCGCCCAGACTGTTAGTGTTTGTTGGTAACAACATCCTTGTATTTGGGAGAGGTACTGAAGACAGGTTTTCCGCTTACAGGATGAAGCATGAAAATCAACATATATTTTTATAGAAAATAGGAAATATTTAATGTATATAAATTTATTTGCCTTGGCAATTATTTACAATTGATGATTGATACCAACAATTGAGGTAAAAATATACATGAGGTATAAATATAATATTTAAATGCAATATCATATTTTATTTCCATTGGCAAGATAACAATGAATAAAATACTGTGGTATTTGACAAAGAAGCTCGATGCATCTTTTCCCTCATTTTTCCTGTTTTATTTTTTTAGACGCACTAGGTTATGCAACAGTGACATGATTAGTACGCGCGCAAAAATGGGAAAGTCAGGTAATTTGAAGAGAAGGGGGGGTCATGAATACAACCGTATTGGTTTTAGTACCCTCTTGTTTCCCAGAGTGTGGTCTTTGGGCCAGCAGCATAGGCATCCCCGAGACTTGTTCGAAATGTAGAATCTTACTCCAGACTGCCTGAATTAGAGTCTGCAGTTGATCAAGATCTCCGGGTGATTCGTGTTCACGCTAAACTTGGTGATACAGTACGATTCATCCGTGTGTGTCTAGCGTATTTTCCAAACCCCTAGGATTCCATCTCTGGACCAGTGTTAAACTAGATTAAACTTCATTAATCTTGTCTATGCATATTAAGGTAATCCAACATATATGGTTGAATTTAAGATGCATGGCAGAAGTGAATTTGTTTTCCTCACGGAGCATTGCCCAACTTGAAAATTATGGGTTTGCTGGCCACTTCTTTGTAGGCAAGGAAATGAAAAATTCCCAGGTCATAATTCAAATAGTATGATTTTCCTTGCACCATAGAGAATTCATATATAATATTTTTATTTCTCTCAATAAAAGAATTGCACATTGCTGATAGGAAAAACATTACATAATAACATAAATGCATAACAATACAAAAGAAAGGGAAAACACTCATTTAAGGTTTTTTTTTTCCTCCCATACCAGTTGCTAAGTTATGATGCCAATCTTCATGGATTACCAAAGAAAATCTCTTCCTGAAGCCAAGCATAATAACTTATCTTTCTCTCTACCGTTGTCAAATTACAATTAACAAAAAAACTCCACAACTTAAATCCATTAGCAATGGGTTAAGGAGAGTCAATCTGCTTAGTCTATACAATAATAAATAAGTTTGGGTCAAACGTGTAGGTAGCTTGACAGGCTAATGAAGAAATATGAAATTAAGAAACCTGTTTATATTTCTAAGAGTTCTATTTTCGCAGAGTACAGTTTTGGTCTTATCGTTAGTTTAAAACCCTGTCTTTTAAATTGCAAAAGTTTAATGAATTATATCTTAAGAACATCCTCCATGGCAAAATAAGAATTCCCTGAAGCTGTAATGGTCCAGGACTCTCAACTGACCATCGCCTCCCCCTGTCTGGTGTCCAGAGTTAAATTCAGTGCAATGTATCGGTAAGAAAATGCCGATTAACTGTGACCAAATAGGCCACTGGTCATACAGAATGACATTTAGGAACATGATAAAATGTATCTATGAAAACTCGATAAAACACAGAGGCTCCCTTGGGCTTTGACTATGCAAAGGCTATTATATTTGGCTCTAACCAGCAGGGCAATGAAGTTCTTGCAGTCACTTGCCCTGACTCCAGTGGCCCGTGGGCATCTGACATTTCACCAAACTGCATCCGGCTGGGTCCACTGGCTACTGGCAACCTAGCCTTATACTTGGTCATGACTTCTACTCCACTTCTGTGCTTTTAAGAGGAGTAAGTATTCTTTTCCCAGCATTCTCCAGCACTCCAAGCTCAGTTTTTGAAGGACGCAAGCAAACTGACAACACATAACAACTTTCAATGTTGTTTTCCTTTGGTTAGCTAATCTTTGGTTAGACATCGGGGCCGACCGACAGACTACACATTTTCATACCTGGGTGTTAGCAGCAGGACAGTGGGGGGCTGGGCCCAGAGCAACTCGGAAAGAACCACATGAGTGAGGAAGGGACTCACTGAGTCAGATGCATTCCTTTTCAAAAGACGCAATTATATATAAAATTGATACTGTGCATATATACAGTGAAGATAGAGATATACACACATATGTACATATGCTATACATACATTTATTTACAGTTAAAAGTACGCTTCTTAGAAGCCTTTAAATAGCAAATTAGGCAATGCACAAGAAATAATCTATTTAATTTTAAGTAACATAGATAAATGTTCTGATTTTTAAAAATATTATATTAGTAGGGATGTAGCCGTCTCCAGGAAGGCTAGGAAAGTTCTCAGCAATTCTTGCCTCTTCAACATTCCGACTTCTCAGTGTTTCCATTTTTAAGCATTAACCACGTCTCTCTCTCGCTCTCTCTCTCTCTCTCTCTCGCTTTCTCACGAGCAGCCTCTCCCACAAGTGTTTCCGTTCACTTCCTCTTCCCTGAGTTTGATGTCACACTGGGGAAAACTCAGATTTTAGTTTCTGGACCCTCAGCAATGAGGGGCTGAAAAGAGTTTCTAATCCTGGCAACTTCTGCTGCACACAGATGTCCGAAGCCTTTACTGTACCACTCTGGGGAGTGACCTCTGTGGGGACAAAAATGAGAAAGGAAGTGGGAAAGTCTTTTTCCAAACCTCAGCATTTTATCACGGCAGACTGGGCTGTGCTGTGGCCCGCACCTCGGGGCGCATGCCTACAACTCGGGGCTGACGCCTCGAGGGTCTGAGAACCTCACTCTGTCATCAGGTGCCTGGAAAATGCCTTTTTGGCCAAGTATTCAGTCTGTCTCTTCAGGGTTCACTGGGTGCTTCGCAGCAATACCATGTCCCCAGAGAAGATTCAGACTGAATTCTGGAATTCACTGAGAACACTCAGTGTCCACGGACCCAGACCAAGAACCTGTTCGGCATCGTGAGTGCCTTGACGGGGTCGGAAGGAAGTAAGTTCGTTTCTTCTCAACGCACGGCAACAGGAGGGGGCGGCAAGAGGAGAGCAGGCGCGACAGAAACACACGAGAAGGGGACTCGCGATCGCTGTGCTGCCACCAGGCGTGTGTTCGCCCTGCCTGAGAAGCACACAGAGTGGGAACGGCACTGAACGTAAAGAAAAGCAAAGGGCTGCAGGAGAACGTCAGAAGCTTGGGAAGGAGGGGGAAAAGGAAAACAGAGAGGGGGAGCGATCACCTATGAAAGCACGCGAACGGCAGTGAAAACACCAAGTAGGGTGGAACGGGGGATCGGGACGACGAACGGCGCCCTGGCGACTCTGGCCCTTGAATGAGCCTGGCGTCCCGGGAGGGCACACTTACTTCAGGTCTATCCTGCAGATGTGGGTCAGTCTCGATTTGCCGGAGCCACAAGGTTCTATCAAGTACTGAGAATCCATCACCACGGCCCGCACGCCGCCCATGAGCTGGGCTTCCTCGTGCTCCACGGAGAGGGACACCAGGGTACACGTTCCTTTGGGCAGGTCCGTCTTCCAGGTCCTGCGGCAGAGCACCCAGCACCGCAGGATTAGGGCCGAGAGAGAAAGAAACACCTGGGCGCGGCACTGAGGTTCACGCCTCTGTTTTCCCGCTCAAATCCCAATCCTGGTTACTTCAACGGACGGTTTCCAGAAGGGTGTGTAAAATCTTTACAGTACAGTTCAAAGCAAGGGTCTCAGCCCTCCGACCCAGAGGCCAGAAATGGTTTTGCAGCTTTCCTTTTATTTTTATTTTACTTTATTGATTAAAAAAATTATTTAAACCTTTTGTTTTAATGTCTGTTTACTTATTTTAAGAGACAGAGACACAGAGAGCAAACAGGGGCAGGGCAGAGAGAGAAGACAGAGAATCCCGAGCAGGCTCCGTGCTGTCAGCGCGGAGCCCGACAAAGGGCTCAAACCCATGAACTGTGAGATCATGACCTGAGCTGAAATCAAGGGTCGGATGCTCACGTGACTGAGCCACCCAGGAGCCCTAGTCTTGCAGCTTTCCAATCTGCCTCTGGAACCCCAAATCAAGGCTGTAGAGGTTCCTGGCCATTATTGAACGGTTGGTCTTACGGTTTTAGAATTAGGACTTGCCCATTCAATTCATTCAATAAACATCTCCTGGACACGTGAGAAGCCACTAAGAACACAAAGATACACAGCCAAGGAGGACAAACAGACATACAGAGCGACATCTAAAACACCAAAGTGAGTGCAGTGATGAGGCTATGCACGGAGTGATCTGTAATCACGTGGAAAGGAAGGTGAGGCTGACAGGGGAAGGCTTTCCGGAAGTGATGCTCAACTCAGCCTTACAGGAAAAATGAGCTGGTGTGCTTGGCCTGAAGCGAATTAGACACATGTGGACTGCTAATTCTTTTCAAATACCTGAGTGGCTCCTAAGCAGAACAAGAAAAAAAAAAAAAAAAACACAGTCGATTTGACTCCAGCAGGCAGAGATGCGACGGCATGTGTCCGCTCAGTATAGAGAAGACCTGTCTCACAAAGTACACTCTCCAAAAATGAAACAGGCTGTCTGAGGAGTAGGAAGTTCCCTGTTACGGGAGCCATTCAAACCGAGAGGGGGCTACCCCTTGGAAAAATGTTGCAGACGGAAATCAGGAACTGTGAGAGAATCTGTGTAACCATCATTTCTACCGTAAGACACAGGTTTCATTATCATAATCCCAGTTATTTACATCACCGATCCCCTCCCTCGCTTGGCCATATCTTCTATAACTTTGTCAGCCCTGTCCTACTATACCAGGAAGAGAAACTACTCCAGGTGCCAAGCAAGACCTTGGGAAGAACAAAGCCCTATACAAACGCTTAGCAACTTCTCCACGGGTGGGACCCTTCCCTTCACGTGAGATGAAGTGATTAGCAATAAAACTGGAAGTTGTACAGATTTGTGGGGGTAAAATGGAAAAATCCTCAGTAGCTACCACTGGAAGCTCTTGAGGATCTAGGGAAGGAGACAAAGAAGTAAATGTGGGGTCCTGAATGGAGACCAGCCACGTACAAGCTGGTCTAGAGAGGGAGACACTCTGAACAGGAAGCATCTCAGCCTTGTGAGCTCCTCACCATATGTGTCACCTTCTACCTTCTTGTGTCGGAACCACCTTCTACCTTCTTGCGTGGTTAATTTTCTCGAGCGTCGAGGTCTTCCTGCTCAGAGCCTCATGATGCAACCACTTTCTCCTTCAAGTTGTGGACTAACTATCGGTGCTGTGAGACTCTGCCCTAAGCACTATGTTTAAAATTCAACCCCTTACTATCCTCCTATCTTCCTTATCCCCCCACCCCAAGATAAGGAACCTGATCCCCTTACTCATTATTTATTGATCCTCCCTCCCGGATAAAATGCCAACCCCAAGAGAGCAGGACTGCAGTCTCTTGTATTCACGGCATTATCCCCACAGACTCCCCACGGTGCTGGAATGATGTCCTGTACTGAGAAATAGGCTGGTGGGACTGCGGGATGGATAGAAGGACGAGGCTCCAGGCATGGACTCTGGCCCTCAACCTCCTCCAAAGGGAGGGAAGAGGCACGCTATGGCACGGTTCCATCCCAGAAGAACTGGCTGCCATCCCAGAAGAACTATTTGCAAGAGTGAAGATGTGAACTTTAACTTCCACGAGATGACTAATGTCCCAACAACTGTGGGACTAAGCCACCCTTAAAACTGCCCACGTTCTCCACCAGGATCCCAAGGTTGCTAAGATAAACACACATATTTCGGCAACAATGACCCTTAGAATTCAAGGTCCCAAGGACCAACTCCAAAGGCATAAATAGCCTGTGTGAAAAGTAACCTGTGGTTTGCCATCAAAACTAGTTTCATAAAGTATTTGAAACAGACGTCGGGGAATTTCACTAGTGATTCCTTTTCACTGCTAATCTATGGGAAGAGACACTGTCTGCCACCAGTTATCAATAAAAAAAAGCATATATTGGTTTAATTACATTTTATTTGGTTTCTTGGCATCCTCAGTCCCTGTCCTTTCTGATTCGATGCTGACTCCCCAGCCCATGTGCACAGCTATACTCTGCACGCCTCCTACTGCTGGCTGAGCACCCCTTCCAAACCCAGAGGGCAAGGGGCCAGAACTCAAGCCAGAAAGCTATCAGAAGCAACACCTGAACAGAAGACACAAGGCTAGCAGGCCTGTCAGGCCCTGAAATCCTCCTGGATACCCAGCTGTCTGTGCATAGTTGGGCCTGAGGCACAGTTGGGCCTCGGGGCTGTGCCAAGGTTTCCACACATGGCAATGAATTATGAATCTCTGAGGTTGCACAGATGGATTTTGAGGTTGCACATACTTCTGTCTTAAGAGGTACACACACCAAAGACTTGCTTCCCCAAGGGAGAAAAGGCAAAATCAGGAGAAAAGTCAGAGGCAATTTGCATAACATGGCAGCAAGTCCCACTGGACCAACAGCAGCTTATTCTCGGGACTCTGTTCTGAGGAAATGAGCAGTATTTATGGCCTAATAAACCGTCTGCTCCGTAATGAAAGGGGCCAGAGGAGAGCCCAGCACAGCTGTAAACTGGGTGAAGGAAGCAGGAAGTCGGGCATAAATACAACAAAGTCAGATGTCGCTGAGGGCAGCAAGCACCGGCTCAGAGTTCCCAGCAGAGGCTGAACTTAGGTGATAGAACTGTGCGAAATGTTTAAATATGAAGCTCTTTTTTTTTTTTTATTTTTTATTTTTTTTACGTTTATTTTTTTAACGTTTATTTATTTTTGAGACAGAGAGAGACAGAGCATGAACAGGGGAGGGGCAGAGAGAGAGGGAGACACAGAATCCGAAGCAGGCTCCAGGGCTCCGAGCTGTCAGCACAGAGCCCGACGCGGGGCTTGAACTCACGGACCACGAGATCATGACCTGAGCCGAAGTCGGACGCTTAACCGACTGAGCCACCCAGGCGCCCCTAAATATGCAGCTCTTAATCTGCTTCTGGAAACAAAAACATCTTAAACCCTAGAGTCAGGCTTACCTGAGAACCACGAAGTCCCTGGAAGGATGGGGGGCCATGCTGTTCAGCACGTACTGATAGATTTCTGTTTGCTTGTCCAGAGTTTCCACAACCTTCCACTGCACAAAATCCTCATCCCACAGGTGACGCTCTCTCAGCACACGATTCAGAACCACCGAGGGGGGCGCTTCGACCTCCGCAGAGGCCTTCCATAGCTTCAGCGGATGCCCGTCCCCCACCTTGGGAAAGACACCATCGAAGGCTGAAGGGGCCAACTAGTTCCAACGAAAACCTACCATACTTCACTGGGCGCTCAAAAAACATCACTGGTTATGTCACTGGGAAGTGATTCTGCATATCTCAGGTTTAAGACGTTAAGATGTTAATCTTTAAGCTTAGAAGAAAAATAACAGTGATCGTACAAATAATCTCCATCAACACACACGGTATTTACTGTGTGCCAGGAAAGATTCTAACCCATTTGATTTTTAAATAGCCCTCCTCCAACAGTGGTAGGAATATGTCCATTATGCAAATGAAAAACCAGGCACAGAGAGGCATGTGACTTGCCCAATGTCACACAGCTAAAGGACAAGGATAAGATTGGTACTCTGTACTCTGATTACATGCGCCAGGGACTGCTTGGTGGTCTCTAGAGTGGATCTTTGACCTGTTTGTGTGTGTGCCAAGCCCCATGGACAGAGTGGCCTTTTTTTTTTTTTTTTTTTTTTTTTTTTAAATTTAAGAGTGAGAGAGAGAATGCTAGTAGGGGAAAGGGGCAGGGGGAGAGAAAGAGAGAGAATTTTAAACAGGCTCCACACTCAGTGTCTGCCTAACATGGGGCTTTATCCCAAGACTCTGCGTTCATGACCTGAGCAGAAACCAAGAATTGGACACTCAACCATCTGAGCCCCTAGGTGCCCCAGAGAGTGGCCATTTTTATTTATTAAAAAAATTTTTTTTTAACGTTTATTGATTTTTGAGACAGAGAGAGACAGAGCATGAATGGGGGAGGGTCAGAGACAGAGGGAGACAGAATCTCAAACAAGTTCCAGGCTCTGAGCTGTCAGCACAGAGCCCAACGCGGGGCTCGAACTCACGGACCGTGAGATCATGACCTGAGCCGAAGTCAGACGCTTAACTGACTGAGCCACGTAGGCGCCTGAGAGTGGCCATTTTTAAAGCAAAACAAATCCCTGCTTGTTAGACATGGGGGTAATTTTGTTACAACCCTGAGATTACCTTTTTGAAAGCAAGATCTGTATTGTCTGTGCTGGAGCACGTGACCCAGCCTTTGAACTTCTCCTTGGCTTCTTTCTGGAGCCCCTGGACGAGATGTTCCAGGTACATATGGAAAGTTGCTCCGCTCTCCTCCAGCTGGGACCCCAGGTCTTCTAGAGTCGGAGCGTGGATCTCAGCCTCCACGTAGGAGTTATGGGACTGGGCTACCAACTCATGTGGGACCTGAATCAACGGATGCACACAAGAGCAACATACTGAGCTAAAGAAATGCTGAAACTAATAGTTAGAGAAAGCAAAGTAATTTTGTCAAAACCCACAGTGTGGGCAACGGGCCTAGCGCCATGGGGATAGTTTCCCAAGATCAGCGGCAAGGCTGGGGTGGGGGAGTTTCCCAAAGTCAGGAAAAGCAAATATGTTTCTGAGACTACAGTTATTATCCAAAACATTGCAATGACTTCCCATTCATTCTTTCCGTTTTCCTTTTAACGTATTTTTCTTCAGTTTGGCAAAATGTGGGCTCAGGAAA
Organism: Panthera leo; assembly: GCF_018350215.1. NCBI lineage: Eukaryota > Metazoa > Chordata > Mammalia > Carnivora > Felidae > Panthera > Panthera leo. The sequence continues at coordinate 12,080,618 of NC_056679.1, forward strand.
CTTAAAGCACATAGACTTAAGAGAAACATTAAATATGAGTCAGAAATAGCTTTACCTTTTTAGCACACTTTTCCCATTTACAGAAGCCAATTCCAGCACAAAAAGTATGCCAGCAGTCTACTTCAATAACTTCTTAAACACATCTGTGGCTACACTCAGAGCCTGTCATTGATTCTTGGTTCACAGAACCAAGAGGGTTACGCAGATGTTGAACCTAATCAGGTCCAAGTTAACACATCCAACATAATTGGCTGGCTGGCCTCGAAGCTGGCAATGGAGGGCAATGGAACCGTTTTCTTGAAAACCATCATCACGGTAGCCCCAGGTGTCTAACTGTCAGGGCCTCAGTGATACAGGGCCCCTCACACTTGTTGGGGGCAACGACCACAGCTACGTTGTGTACTACTGTCATCATAAAATCAGGAACAAACACATATAAGCCGCAAATGCAGCAACGGTTCCAAGCATCTTCTCTGGCTCCAAGAGCTATGAGGAAGGCTGCTGGAAGCGGTTACTCACCTCGAACAGTCTGTCGCATTCTGTGATCATGTGGGCAAGCCCCTGAGCCGCGGCCAGGTTCTCACTGAGGTCCTTTTGATCTGGCTTCCCGGTGGCATATTTCTTCTGTATGACTCTATAATTGAAGGACAGAGTTGTAAGCGGATCCCAAACCCAAGAGCTTTTCGCAATCCAGAGCTTGTCCCTTTTGTTTTCGGTTCCTGTCCAAGATGCTAATCCAGATCCCAGACTTTCTCATTTCCAAATAAAAACAATGACCACACAGACATTCTGAGTCAGGGGAAGAGTCTGACAGCTCATAATGAAAAACCTTGGAAAAATACAAGGGCAGGAGTAACTGCTGGGGGAGAAATTTATCTATTTTTTCCCAAATTTGAAACCACGTCTTTACAGGCTGCTGTTCTCAGGTCTTAAGTCCTGCTTTTTTCATAAGAGATTGTAAATATGACTTCTTTCCCACCCACACACTACATACACACCAGAACACAATGCCTCAGGCTTTCTGGATGGCAATGGCCATCCTTCAGTACTACCTGGTTTTATATCTGAGCACATGAATTAGCTCACCTTGAAACATTTTCTTTCTTTTTTTTAAAGTTTATTTATTCAGAGAAAAAGAGCGAGAGAACGAGCAGGGGAGGGGAAGAGAGAGAGAGGGAGAGAGAGAATCCCAAGCAGGCTCCATGCTGTGAGCGTAGAGCCCCATGCAGGGCTTGAACTCACAAACTGTGAGGTTGTGACCTGAGCCGAAACCAAGAGTCGGATGCTTAACTGACTCAGCCACTCAGGTGCCCCTTGAAACATTTTCTGATTATAATAAACTAAATGCTGACAAATCCCCAAACTGAAGTACAATACTAGAGTGTTTTTTGTTTGTTTGTTCGTTTAATGAGCTATGGGGAATATCTAAGGATTATGGCTGTTGATGAGAAAAACCCACCTGGGGGAGCTTTCTTTCTTCAGTAAATTAAGATGAAAGAGGGAGGGGGCCAGACACACAGCCAGGTTCATGGGTGTCATCTGATTCTCTTCCACCGAGTTGACCACGTCACTCAGGAAGCACAGCAGCGTCTGCAGGACCTCCCTGCTTTCGTCGGCCAGCAACAGGACGGCTGCCTGCACTGCTTGCAGCCGCTGCTCCTTGGGGACATCTGCAGAAAGGCGGGTGGCGGGTCATTAGAGGAACAGCCACAGGAGGAGCCAGCTGGGGGCCCGTGAGGAAGCTCCACCTTCCCGGTGTGCAGACCCTCTCAGAGATATGACCATCACCGACTACCATGGCGACAGCCACTAACGGCACAAAGAAGTAAGTCACCGCTCAGGCCTCACAGCTGCTGAGAGGCAGAGCTGGGACTGGAACCCAAGTAGTCCGGCTCCGGACCCGCTGCCTTAACAAGAAACGCTGTTTGGCAAGGAACGGCCCCGTCCTGGCCTTTCACGGTCTCTGAGCTAGCCACCTGCTCAGCTGTTTGCAAACTGTTTTTCTGCTCTGACTGCAGCTGGCGGCTGGCCGGGGCACGGTCAGCCTGGCTTCCCTCATGTCCACCCTCCCACCAGACAGCTTGGGAAGCACCTCTCAGGAGGCCCAGGGCTCCGGGGCACGTGTTTGGACACCACTGTGTTAGGGGACGGCGGCCTCGCCTTTCCCCACCTCTAGCAGAGGAGCCGGGCTTCGATGCCAGCTTGGCGCTATTAACCACGAGTGGTGGGACGGAGCTGGCTGGCCCTCTCGAATGACTCCTAGAGGCTCGGCTCCTTGAGGGTCAGCCGGACACATCTTCCTTTCTCCTACAAGTCCCCCAGGGCTTGGTGCAGAGGGAGTGTGCTGTTGCTTCATGCGGTGACCTAGTGTCACGCATTTCAAAATCTTGGGGAGTATGGAAGTTGAGGTTGTACTTGGGGAAGAGGATCCAGGTTGACTAAGGTGATGGGGAGGGTCTGGCCGTGTCGGGCCACTCTCCTTCAGGGTGGTCCGTGTGGGGTGGTGGTGGTGGGTGCTGGCCATGCAGGTTCAGAAGGGTGCAGGCCCCAAATAGGTGATGTGAACCGAAAGGGAAAATCCCAGCAAACGGATGCTAGGCACTACATTATGCTGCCCCCTGGCTGTGTTCATTACTGATCTTTTAGGTCTGACTCAATGCCCTTATACCTCTGACTCTGAAAGACCCGGTCAAGAATTCACTCTGGTTACATGGTCTTTCTTAAAATACCATGTTCTAGAACAGGTGTCTGCAGTGGGGTGTCTGCCTCTGAAGGGGTGGAGGAAATGCGCTTGTGACAATCCTTGACATGAGAGAAGAAGATATCAGGATTTTCAATGGTGTTTATGTTTTCTCTCATGCTTTAAAAATACTGACTGGGTACGTTTTATAATGTGTATCATAGTATATCACAGTATATTTCTACTATGAAAAATAAGTATACATGCTCAGATATTTACTAGTGGTAGGGGTACATGATAAAAAACATTGGAACCTGCTGCTTCAGAGGGCCTGTGGTGTGACCTTCATCCCGGGTCTGGATCCTCTCCATCATTGTACATCCCAGGGCTGGGTACCCTCTGGACCCCAGTCACGCAGCAAATCCACATTTCTGGAAAAGCCTGCTGTACAGTCAATGTTTTAGAAACCATCTCGACCCCTGCTACGTCCACTGTGTAGTGGCACAAGACAGCCCGGGGTTTAGTAGAAAAGAGCCATTTTGTTCAAATTATAGCAGAACCTTTTTCTTTTTTCTTGCTTGTGCTGAAACAGAAGCAGATGCTTCAGGCTTGTCACTGAAGTGTTATAAATTCAGCTGAGCCATTGAACTGCTTTTGAATATGCTGCTTTGGCTAAGATGTCTAGTGTGTACATTGTTTAACTTCAGATCGCCAATATTCCACAACAAAATTTGTAAGAGTCATCTGTCATGGCTACATGTTGTCTCAACTTTCTCTCTAGTCACTTTTCCCTTTATCTGTCAGAAAGGATCTTCTATTATTTTCTATAAAAATTGTTGTGAAGGTCAACTATTAATCCCTAAATTCAGCATTCATTTTGAATCCTATCCTCTTTGACCGTTCTGTTACATTCGGCACTCGTGTGGCTCCTGCCTCTTTCTCAGCTCTCGGGAGACTACTCTAGACCTGCATATCTAAATGTTGATAATGGCAACGATGTGGATGGCTATCGGCATCTCAAATTCAATGTCCAGTTGATTCTGAACACCTCTCCTCTCCCTGCTCTCAAACCAGCTCTCCGTCCCCTCTTCTTTTCCATATTCTCCCAGTCACCAAATGTTAGGACTACAGAGTAGTCTCTGATCCCTCCATCTTTCTCCCTCCTGTAGACCAGTGGGTTTCAAATATTTTCATTATCCATCCAAACTCCAATTAATCATTTAATGAAAGTCCAAGAAGCAACATAGCTAAAATTAAAACTGCCCTGGAAAAGGGGAGGAAGAACGGTCCCTCTCTTTGACTCTAGAGTCTATCCACGGAACACTGAATTTCCAGTCTCACTGCTGGAAGTCACTGCAGGTAACCCAGTGCTTCACTTACTGTGTTAGCTCACTCACTAACCCCCGGTTCCTGGACAGTCCAATATCTCTTGTTCACCACTTCCACATTCATGGGTCACAAGAGCAGTTCTGATGGATATTTACCCTTGTGGCAGACACAAACATGGATGCCTATTCAACATCTACTCCCTCTTTCTCCCTCTACAAGAAAACACACTTTCTGTTCAGGTGCGGGCTGCAATATGCTCAGGGAAGGTGGGTTCTTCCTGCAGACTAGGGAATAACCATGCTGGCCTAACTCCCAAATGGTAATCCTTCTCTTTCCAGTGACTGATTGAAGGGAGAAGGTATAAATAATTTCTGGCCTATGGGACCAAGATAAATGCTAGGAACTTTTGTAAATGTATCTCCCTGATAAAAAGAGACATTTGCCCAAGGAGAAGCCCTTCTGCTCTCTTCTTGACTTTGAATGTGATTTGGGGAAGACATGATAATTATAAGTTGTGGTAATCATAATTCTAAGTTGTGACCTTCAGGGGATAACCAAGAGAGGCTGACTTCAAGCCTGGCATCACTGAGCTGTGAAATTAACCGGCTCTGGAATTACATAATTCCAGATTTCTTGTCATGTGCGATTGTATGATTTTTTTTTTTATTGTTTAAGCTATTTGTTGGATTTCTGGTTCTGTCTTTATAGCCGAGAGCATTCTAACTGGTAACTCCCTCAACAACACCCAAGGGTTGGTTCCTCAATGCTTAACGAATCAAGTATGAACTCTTTGCCCTGATATTCAATGCCCTTTCTTGGTATGGACCCAGTCTAATTTTTCAGTGTCAGTGGTCCTACATCGTACAGTTACCACTCATGCCAGCCAGATGAATACCTTGTAATTCCCTGACACATGCTCATGCTATTTGTATAACTCAACAAGTGTTTCTTCCATAGCCCAACCTTCCGTTGTGGAACCAAGTTCGATTCCTCATCTCAACCTCCTTGGGTTTTCTTTGTAAGCTTACTGTGGAATTTCTCCAATCTTGCTGCACGGCAGTTATTTATGATATGTCTCACGTCCCTCAGTTGTAAGATCTTTAAGAGCAGAGAGTAGGTCTTACCCATCCATATCAGCTGTAGCACTCAGCCCAGTGTCCTGTGCATAAGAGGAACTTGGCAAATGTTTGCTCAGCTAAAATAAACCCTGCTTTGATCCAGTTTCTTGCTGGTGAGTCTCAGAAGGGGCCAAAGGGATTTATCTCTTGGAAATCATCTGGCTTTAACCTTAGACTAGTGTCAACCCTAACCTGAGAACTGATTAAATGTAAAGAATCATATATGATAGTTCCAAACCATGAGGGAGGCTTCATGGCAGCTCAATCTCTTATGGCAACAAAATCATAAACTCTCTGTGTTTGGGCTCACACAACATGTACCATTAATTTAACTTAACTTATTCACTTTGACAAAATAATATTTATTTAGTGGGTCATCACTTTATCCTGTTTTTACAAGTGGTATTTATTATAATCCCTTTTGGATTTGCAATATCGTAGGCTCCTGAAACACATTTAGCCCAGAATTCTCTATAGCAGGGATCTTCTTCAAACTGGATGAATTCCATGTTGAGTCCCAGTTCAGGTATATTTTGCTGAACACTCAAAGTCCACAGCCAAATATTTTTTTTCCTAAAATATTGGGACTTGGACCACTAAAATAATTTATAATAATAATATTATTGCATCCAGAAAAGAGTCATGTGTTCATTTCTAATATCCCCCTTTGCTGCTACCTTCAGAAGGATATGCTACCTTCAGAAGAATAAAAAATTTTTTATTCAATGGTTATTTTAATTATTGGGGCTTTGCTGAGAATTGTCAATTTAGCATCACTTAAAAAATTCCAAGTGAAAACATTACTTACTTGAATTAGGCCTAAGCTTCATTTGGTTTGTTTACTTTTCACCAATTAAAATACATTGTATTAAGATACATTTGCTTCTTATTTCTGATCATTTGGCTTTGAATTTCATATATCCCAAGGAAATGTTTATTTTAAAAAGATAAAATATATTTTTTAATGCTATTCATTTATTTTGAGAGAGAAAGCATGAGCGGGGAAGGGCAGAGAGGGAGGGAGAGAGAATCCCAAGCAGACTCTATGCTGTCAGGGCAGAGCCTGATGCAGAGCCCAAACTCATGAACGGTGAGTTCATGACCTGATTTGAAATCAAGGGTCGGATGATTAGCCCGACTGAGCCACCCAGGCACCTCTAAAATTAAGTAAGTTTATAAAAACATTTATATACCAAATAAATTCCATTGTGTCCCCTTTGCATTTTAAAGTTATTAAAAGTACATCGAAAGTTAGTTTTAGATCTTATGCAAAACCCTACTGAGAAGGAAAACTTTGATGTCAAAAAGGTATTTTCAGACCCGTAAAATATGGCCTGGAGATTTCCATATCAAACTGTGAACAAAGTTTACTTTTGGAAAGAAGTGTAGATGATAACTTTCATATATTTCTTTATGGATTTATGTATTACTTGTACAACAAGCACTCAGTCTGCAGAATGTTTTTACGTGGATGCGTGCGCATGAGAACAGTGGTCTGCATGGCTTCCACTTACACTGATAGATGTGGAGGAAGGTCTCGCTGAGCTTGTTGGTGAAAAGAGGCTCTGGGAGGTCCCGGAAGAACTGTTTTACCATATCCGCCACATCATAAGCAGATTGGTCCTCATAGCTGACATTCTCAGGGAAGCTCTCGTTCATCTGACGTAATGCATGGATTCGAGATTTCACGCCCGATTTTCGAAAAAGACCCACCTGAAACAAGTCACAGGGACGTGTTAGCGAGGCGGCCCTGGCCCCAGTCATTCTCTTCCTAAAGCAAGCAACCTGGGAGTGATGAGAGGGCATGGAACCAGGACCAGAATGAGTAGCAATTGCTTCCAAACTGGTAAAACCGTGAATGATGAGTTTAGTTACTTCGGGCAGTAGTTGAACGCTGACTTCCTCTCCCATAAAATAAAGATAAGAATAATACTCCACCCCACAGGGCATTCGTGGAGATTAAATGAGAAAATGTGCATGACAGTGTTTTGTAACCTGTAGCCTTCTAACACACTAGATGCTATCATGGCATTCACTTATCCAACAAGCAATGATTAAATACCACCCTATCGCAGGCATATTTACAGTTGCTAGGAGCCATTGGTGAGCAGAGCAGGCCAGACAAAATTCCCTGCTGTCTGGGGTTGATGCTTTAGTGGGGGGTTTTGAAAAAGTTTGGTCAATGGAAGGTTTGGTGGGTCCCAGATAAGCAAGCAGTGCACCTTTGGGGGAGAAGTTCATCGGGAATATGCTCATGAAACAAAATAATACCATAAACATGTATTTTGATTTAAGGGTCTTATTTCTTGTTCTCCTTTGGAACCCCTGTAATCCTCCCTATGTATGTTTCTCATATGATGCTTGGCACCCATTATTCTACCTGGTTACTTATGTGCATAAGCTGTGGCTCTAGTGAGGATCCCTGGGTGGCATTTTTTTCACTTTAAGGCATTGTCTTATGTAGGGCTTAGATTCCTCTTCTCTTTGACATGTAAATGGAGAAATGGAGCAGTAAGGAACCAAGGGGATAATGCTCCTAGTAGGAACGAGTTGAGGTGGAGCAGAGCCCCAGGAGAATGGAGACTCCTGCCAGGGTCGGCAGGTTACACTCTTGGCTCCTCAAGAGGCTCTGCACTCTGGACTTGCCTCTACCCAAGAAATGACTGAATTTCTCTGGGACCCCTGGTTTACAGTGAATTTGCATGTCTGCTATTTTTTTTTTAATGTTCATTTATTTATTTTGAGAGAGAGAGAAAGAGAGTGTGTGCTTGCGTGCACGGGAGCAGGGAAGGGGCAGAGAGAGAAGGAGAGAGAAGATCCCAAGGAGGCTCTGTGCTGTCAGCACGAAGTCCAATGGGGGGGCTGGATGCCACAAACCATGAGATCACGACCGGAGCCGAAATCAAGACGCTTAACCGACTGAGCTCCCCCAGGTGCCCCAGCATGTCAGCTATTTTTAAGTGCCTGTAGGGCCCGGAGTTGCTCAAACTCAGTCGTTCATTCAACCCTCAATCTCTACTCTTCTCACTCCTGAAGGGCTCACAGGTTGGCTCACTTCCAAAAAGGTGGGGAGATTTTGAGCGGTCAGACAGGTAAGCAGCCGCACACCGGTCAGCCATGGCTCCTCCTCCCTGAGCCTGGGGAAACTTTCAGGCCATGTCAGCGGCTGCTCCGTGTGCCAGGCCAGGCTTGACCCAAGTTCAGGTGTCTGAGGAAAGCTCTCCTGGTTATTGCTCTAAATGGAGAGCTGTCCTAATTCCTTTAAAGTACAGTGACAGCAAGGGGAGAAGTCTGAGCGATGAGAGAATACTCAGGTTTTGTACACGTCAGCGGAATGGATCGCAGAGGACATCATACGCTGCTACGTTTTGTGGCAATAAAAACCGAATCCTTAGTAACACTTTTTTTGCATTCCCAGGCTTAGCACCCTAATTCCACAGATCAGGAATATTCAGGCATATTGTCACTGAAAACATTAATTGCTTTCCTTTTTATTTCTTAAAGTTTGGAATGTCTAGAAAATGCAAAACTTCGCCGCACTTAGACGACTGCTTCAAGAATGCAAAGGACATTTATCACCCTCTGGCAACGGCTCCAAACTTCATCAAAGCGCATGAGAAGAAAGCACGTACTGTCGAAAGAAAAATTCAAGGTGTCAGATGAACGATTACTAAAGTGAGGTCCATCCTCAGCCTGGTTACATTCTCGACTTCTCTAGTTCTGGAAGGAGGCCCAGGACGGTGCCACGGGGCTGTGCTCCACGGGAGTTCTCAGAATCGAAGTGCCTGGAGGGTGAATTGTGGAGTATGACTCACAAACATTTATCCTCCTGTGAGTTGGTATCATTCCGCCTGAGAATTCCTGTTATTTTCTTAGCAGCAGAGGACTATTGATTGGAATCTATCAAGAATAGAGCAGATAGGTGTTTGTGGGTAAATTACGAGCATCCCGAGTCTTGCTGGCTTCATCTCTGGGTGAGTACCGACGTGCACGTACAAACACATCCCAGCAATGTTTTCCTCGTATTGTTCCGTTTCCAAGTTTCTTTCTAGTTTCAGCAAATATTGTTATTTTAATTATTTTAGACATGTCTGGAGCTCTCCAGCTGCGGGCTCTCAGCTGCTTGTTCTGACTTAGATCTCACAGGATGTCCAGAGGGCAGTCAGGTATTTATTTGTTCTGCCTCAAATTCTGACAATAACCTTCCCGTCCCACCCTTATCTTCCAGGGATGTGGGAAATATCTGTGGGATCTGTGGATTTTTGTTGGAAGCACAGAAGGAAATTTCTTTCCTAAACTTAATAAGGAAAAGGTGGTCTGAACTCAGACCAGATTCCAGATGTAGTAGCTCAGGATGGCAGAAGGGAAAGGCAGAAAGAAACCCCAGTCTTCAACCTTAGCCCTACACTGATGAAAAAACTAACCTGGGAGCCACCCTACTTCCTGACTTCTTGTTACAGGAGCTCATGAATTTCCTATTGGGTGCGCCATTTTGGGACTGTCTTCTTCTGTTCCTTGCAGTGGAAAATTCCCAGGACACAGTGACTAGAAGATTCTTCCGATGGTGTAGAGACCCTGAGAATAAGGAGAAGTCCACCTACCTTCATTAAGCAACCATGGCGGCTGGTGTGAGTGACTGGCAATAATCATTTCTTTGAAAAGTTTTCAAAGGAGTGATGAAATTTGCACTTCTGGTGAAAAAAAATTTTTTTTTTTTTTTCCGAGTGAAAACAGAGAACCGAAGAAACCATGTTAAAGCTGTCGCTTCTAAGGGCAGCCTTGTCATCACTGTGGATGGGAGGCTGCCCCAGATCCCTCAGCTTCATTATGAGGAAGACCCAAACAGTGTGAAATGTCTTTCATTTGCCTCTGCGCCTGTCACTGCTGGTAGTCACACAGGGCCCCATGCTTGGTTTCATTCTCTGCTGTCACCGTCTTGAAATTCTTAATAAGTTATGAACAAAGAAGCTCAAGTTTTCATTTCGCACGAGGCCTCGCAGGCTCCACAGCAGGTCCTGTTCTCGTGTGCCGCTAAAGCACGGCTCCAACACCCTCTCCAAGACGGGAAGACTAGTGGTCAGCAATGCAGAGTTCATTTCACAAGCATCTTGCATGTGATCTCTCCTTTCACAAGTAAAAGGGTGAGTGGCGAGCGTTCCCTTGGTCCAGTTTTACTTTCCTCTCTTTTGTCTTCCACCTAAAATCCCAGCTGTGAAAAAGCAGACTCAAAGTATAACCTAGAGAGGCCCCAGAGCATCATTTATGTCATCTGAGGTAGACAGCAGGGCCATGATGAACAGGCAGCGCGTACAGGGCACCTGCACTGAGTAGGAAGTGTCTTCCCAGAATAATTGGGCTTCTAAAACTTACTGTTCCATTAGAATGAGAGGTCGGGCATGAGTGCTGCATTAGAATTCAAATTTCATCTAAATAACATTAAATCTCCTACTTGGCATCCTTTTTATGCTAATCCATTCAATACTTAATGATGTTTATCAGGACTTCCATTTCCTCTTCTTCAGAAATGTGCTCAGCTAATGAAGAAAGGTTGGTTTTATGCAGAAAGAGAAAGGTTCCTAAGTACAGGGTGCGGGGGGTGGGGGTGGGGGTGGGGGGGGGTGGGGGGGGTGAATGGAGGAGGGGCGGGTTCTGATTCTGAGCACTGCAGGCTTTGCCTCTCCTCTCCCTGCGGTGGCTTCACATTCATCAGGATGGGCATAACCTGTGCTTCTGTGCGCCACTGATTTAGGGCAGAAATAAAAGCTCAGCCAACAAAGCAAGGCTCCTCTCACACACTGCTATGTCTGAATACAAATGGTTCATAATTGAAGGCTGAACTTCCTTATTTCATCTATGGGCAGCTGCAAGGGTGAAAATGGATACACTGTGTTTCATCATCTATAAACTGTTCTGCACTTGGGAGTGTAGGAGGGGAAATGTTGGCAATGTTTCAGGGCCCCGGGGGGCTGCGCTCAACTGTTGGTGATGAATGCTTATGTTTGAGGTGAATGCTTAGCATGAGGAAAAGGGGTCTAGCTCATGGTAGGAAGCCTCCTTCCCCGGGGTCCAGGGCAAAGCCTTGGGAGAGTCTTGGATGGTGGTTCAAGGAAACCATGTGAAGGGAGGCAGCACAGAAGCCAGTTAGAGAAAGGATGTTCTGGATGCTCTGGTTTCCTATGACTCAGGGGCTGAGATCTCAAGATCCTGTGCAGACCTAAAACTTTTCGGTTCTAAGGAGGTGCTACTGGTGAAGAAGGAACAGTCTAGAGTGATGCATGTTCCTTCCCTCTTACTCTTGTCCCCTCTTTCTTTACTGATTCATTCACTTTTATGTGCTTTTGTTTGCTCTTAGAGTCTCTAGAATAGTCTTCCTTTTAAGCCTGGTTTTAATTTTCCATGTGTTTGTCTGGTTTTCCCTTGTGCCCTTGTTATTGCCACCTTCCTTCTTCACCGGGACCAGAGTTGGGGGGGGGGGGGAGTCTCTGTGTGCTTTCCACACTCTGTGATGGTGAAGGGGAGGGACTTACAAGGTGGGGAGCCCTGCAGGTGTGGAGGGCTTCATGAAGTCCTAACTGGCTCTGGGGAAAGTCCCGTTGACATCTTATGGATTCTTACTTTTGACTGATACAAGAGAGGGTTGCCTCATTCATTTTGGTTACATTTATAATCGGTATTTATGTCCTCGAAATCAGTCTTTTGCCCACAATGGTTTGCCAGCACACTGTTTTCTCAGTAAGGCATTCTTCCAGATTTAAAACACAGTTAGAGGCTTGATATGGAGACCGGGAATAAGCCAGTGAGCCAGGATTGAGGAGATTTTGGTGCCCACCATCCTTCTCTCGATTTGTATGACTTTTCCTTCAGATAGGAGACTAGACCCAGTAACAGTGGTCTTACTGATGTCATCCATGATTCAGAATCTACAGGGGTCCTGAGTAGTTTCCAGTCTACACTAAAGGAGTGAGTAGAACAGTGGTACTGTAATTCATTTACTCCCATCCAACTTTGTTCAAGAAAGAATTCAAGGTGACCTATAATGATTTCTAAAATGTATAAGGTACAATTAAATTAAAGATAAAAGATAAGAAAATTTGAGCAAAAGGAAAATAAAGATGAAAAGGGCAGCCAGAAATGAGGTGGACGTACAAAATTCATGCCAAATATTTACATATATTTACTACAGGCAGAATATACATTTGGCTCTGATCATTCTAGGAGCTAATATAGAGAGGAAAAAATACCCAGTTGTTTTTAATATTAAAAAAGCTAAACAAACAGACTCATCATCCAAAAGAAACACAATGCTTTCAGGTGTTGGGGCCAGAAAAAGATTCTTCCATTATCACAGGAAGGCTATCATCTCATGTAATAACCAACATCATCGACAAACAAAGGGTATGATGCACAAAGAGAATGATGCATTCATCAATGAGTTGTTTAGGGCTATTTCTCAAAGTGTCCCTTGATGCTGGAGATGGCATCACCCTAGATCCACGGGGACAAGCAATTCTAACAGGTGACAGCAGAGTGGAGTTTTTAAAAACCTGGACTCTGGAGTTGGCTTTTCAAGCGAGTGTTGGCTCCACCATTGCCACCTGGGGGACAACCCCACCCAGGGTGGATATGGCATTAAATGAGGCAGTGAAGGTAAAACACTCAGTATGATGCCGAGAACATGCTGGGCATCAAGAAATGTTACTATTATTGAGCCAATTGCATAGATGGATTGCATTTGCTTTAGGTATTCCTGAACAAACACTGTTTTCCCTTGATAGAGCTTTTGCTGAGAAGCATTCACTGGCCATGCATTAGAATGTCTAGAACAAAATATTTTTTGTTCTTGGGAAGGCAGAGCCAAAAACTCTAAGGAAATTAGCCAAGAGGAAGGACGCGTCTCGTAAACCCTTAGGAAAACTGAGAAGCTTGGAAAAACAGGTGTCTGAAAAAAAGGTTACCCTCCACAAAACACAATCTTGGGTTTTGCGATATTCATAGATGATCCACCTTTGATTGGTGTGCAGTTTGGTAAAAGCTCTAAAATTAAAAAAAATAATAATAATGCTTAAGTAACTGGATTCACTGGTTTGCTCTATTCAGATGTTATTCACAAGTCAGTTAATGCTGGGGTATCTGCTGAGCACCACAGTTATAGAAAAGTGGTCTGTTTCCCTTCTTTCTGAGAAATACCAGGGAAGCTACTAAAGCCATTTCTCAAAACAAAATAGTCCTCACCATGACAGTAACAGCAGCCACTCCTGCCCTCCACTATGCCATCGAAATAAATGGAAGAAATGTGTACTTGTACATTCTCTAACTTAGGAGTGGGGAGGCAAAAAGGGGATCATGCATCATATGAAGAAGTTACTCCTATTAGCTCCATTGAAAAGTGGTACCTGATTCATCAAGAGACCATCCTGATTCTGACTGCGATCTCAGTTTTGGGGTAGTTACAAGCATAAGTAGCCAGGATCTGTGAGTTCATGTAGCTCAGCTCATTCCTATTCACTGAGGCCAAGGCCAAGGGTAAATCATTAAAAGGTGCAAATAATCTCAGGTGGGCATGGATTATTCACATGGTATTAAAGGGTATGATGCACAAAAGCCACTGTAGAAGACTTACCTGAAAATACCCCCACTACTCCAGGGTGTAATTTATCAAGTGGGAATATGGCTCTTTTGGGGGGCAGGATATTTAAGAAACTAATGGGTATTAGTTTGGAGGAGCAACGGGTTGGCCTAGTAAATTACAGACTGGAATGCACTCTGGGTCCAATCATAGGCCACCATTATGGCGGTTCCCAAACAGTCCTGGAGACAGAATCGATCTCTGAATATTTTATTTAGCATTTTAATCAACTCTACAGGATGAGGGGATATTTGACTTAGCTGACATCATTTTCAACATTTACTTGCACATTTAAAAAGAAATAAATTAATTCATCTTTGGTTTAAGTTTTCCTGGTCATGGTGCTGAAAGAATGATGGAAAGGGGTGAAACCATGCTGTGAAAACAGTGGCGGCAGTCGGCCAATAATTAAAAGGAAATGCAGTGTAAAGCATAACTCCCAGTTTCTGGGGAATGTAAATTTGCCAGCACAGGTAGAAGCTATTAACATGAATTTTCACTCAGGACCTCATTCAAGTTGCCAGTGAGGAAATACCTTCAAATAGCTTGATAAGGATGTAACCTGGTCAAATTCAATGCTGACATATAAAGATCACAGTGCCTTTTCTGTTTGGTGAGGCACGTCTTATCTGATACTGGAGGGATCGGACTTGGTCCGGCATTCCATAAATGCACGCCTGTGTTTGGGATGTCCAACCATACCTGATCGAGGCAGTTGTTACGCAGGTATCTGAGTGCTTGCTGAATACTCTGAGGCAGGGGCTGTCCCGTTCTCTGCACGTGAACTATGAGGGGAACACCAAAGACAGTCTTGTCTTTGTAATCAGGAACTTTCATCCTCTTCATGAACTTTGGAACTGACCTAGAATTCACAGAAACCAGGTCACGCGAGCCTCTTGGGGCAGCCTGTGGGGAGAGGCTGTGAAAGCAAGCAAGAGGGAAGCCAAGCTTTTGTTGGAACAACCAACAGACACAGGGGGAATTCAACATCTCTCCCTTAATGAATCACGTTACATGGAAATACTGTGTGTGCCCCTTGCCTATGTTAGATGTCTAACTATTAAACAGCATGATTCATGTTAGCGGGATGGATTTATGGCTCTGTTTTCAAGTCAAGTGGACAGCCTTCCAGTTTAATTGTGAATGACACTTACTGTCCCCAGTAAGACAGAAGAAATTTAAAAACTATGAGAAGAGGAAATTTAGTTGGGGTTGGGGGAGAAAGGAGGGGAGAGATGATGAAGCACTTCTTGGCTACGTTCTTACTTTTCTAGAACCGGTCGAACTTTTTAAAGGAAATTTTAATACAAGCATATATTGATTTGACTCTGCAATTTATAACTTCCTAAAATATTTTTATAAAGGCACTTTCGATCCTTCTCTATACATAATATATAACATAAGACGATTAATGACATATTTTATATTTTTTCAAATCCATCAACTCATCTAAAATAGGGACTTACTTAAGGTTTCAACACATGCTTTTGTCAGTTCCTTACTATAAAGGTTTACTGCATATTCTTGTTCTTATTTGCCAGTGTGGTAAACGCAAAAATGTAGTTGAAGAATCAAATGCTCTTTGAATGAATCAACGCTCTAAGTGTTGAGCTCTGCCCTGCTCCAGAAGGTACGAGTGACAGCTGTTTCTTTGCAAGCTGCCAGAATTATTTTATGGCCAGTTTATTTTTAATTCCTCTGTTCACTATTAATCACCCTTTGCTGGTCTTTGTTTCCTTCTTGGAGCCTGACTGCTTTCCCTGGAAACTAACAAGAGAGCTACAGATAAAGCAATGCTTCCTGCAGGCGACATCACGTCCCCGCTGCAGCAGCACAGAAGGCAGACAGTAAGGCAGAGCTCCGGCATGGTTTCCAGGAGATCGGAACGAATGGCTTCTTCAGAAATCAGAACTTAAATACTGAAGCTTTGGCAACTGTGTACTTAGCTCTCGAACAAACGATCCCCTCCTAAGTGACCACACTACGCACCACGTCCAGCCGTGTTTATTGGACAGGGAGTACTTCTCCATGATGGCCGTGAGGCGAAGCAGTGAGAAACGCTGGAGCAGGTTCAGCTGGCCGGCTGTCTGGTTGCTGATGTGGGGTGCCGTGGACGGCTGAGGCTGGTGCGAGAGCTGGAAACTATTCCATCGGAGTCGCCTTTACCGGAAAGACCGTCAGAGAAGCCAGTCACAAAGTGGATATGTCATTGGAAAACACAGGATGTTACTAACTTTTAAGTAGCTAATCAAAATAGTTTTCGAGCCAAGAAAATCACAAAGCAAATGGAACAGGAGACGCCAATGTACAGAATGAACAGAAGAAACCTTTTTTTTTTTTTTCAAGTCTGATAATGAAAAAGGTCATTCTCTGTTTTGTTGGGAGGTTTTAAATAAGTGACATAATACATTTTATTTGTTTGTTTATTCCTAAATTTGCTCCCAAAGTGTTGAAAGCGGCTGAGACGGTGTATGTGTAAGTGTGTGTGGAGGGAGAGAGAGACGCAGACAGAGAGCTCGAGACGGAAAGTGAGATGTGGAATGTTCCGGAACCGTAGAACATTTCACACTGCCGTCCTGTCTGCATTCTAACTCTCCTTTGCTGTGGAGGTGGAACCTGAAGGTATTCCATCCAGGCACAGATGAAGACGCACCCCTGAAGTGACAACACATTAGGGAACCCCAAGACACATGTCTGTCTCAACAAGAGCCCAGCGGCAGGTACAGTATTACTGTTTCTACTGCTTTAAGCTCTTCCGGGCCCATTTTTCAAGGGTGCTTCTGAAATGCTCTTTGTAAAACAGCTTTAATGTACCCTGTAATGGGCATTTTTTAAAGCCAAAATAAACTTGTGAAGTATGCACCCTTGAGTCTCAGAAATTTATCATAGGATTAAAAAAAAAAAAAAAAACCTTTAAAATTTGAGGTGGAGCTGTTTAATTAATACTGCAGCAAGGACACGGGAAGTACCTGGGGCTCCCTTACCAGTGATCCCTGATGGTGCCTAGCATAATGCTTTCAATGTATACTCACCATATATATATATATATATATATATATATATATATATATATATATATATTTAGTAAAACTGAGATTGAATTAAAGGATAAACACTCAGAGAAATGAATGTGAGTTGACACGGATTCAATCCCCATAATATTTGTCACAAAAGATATACTTGTGTTCGAATAGCCTAATCCCGTGTATCACCTCAAACAGGGTCAGGCATTTAGTATGTGCTCTTTAAACGTTTCTTAAATAAAGACACCATAATTATTACGAGACGGATTGAAAATCATGCCACCAACCTGTTTGGCCTGGTCAGAGAGGCCCCTACACCAGAATCCCTCCTTTCCCTGACCCCAGTGGCCTCCGACTCATTAAGAGATGCTCTGTCCACATCGCTGGGTGTTGTCCGACCTTCTGAGACTGAGTTGCCTTCGAAGTCTAAGGTGATCTGATTAGGCGATGGAAAGGGGCATAATCCAGATTCTGCAACCAGTGCGTCGTGTGTTTGCAGCTCAGGCAAGACGTTCTTTGACCAGTCATCCACTACCTCCTGGAGCCCATTGACGTGGTGCAAGATGTCATCTAAATGAGGGAAGAGGTCATCTTTCTCCAAGTCCAAAAGGTCTCCCGTGCTGGCGTACAAATGGGAGCCCGGGACGTTGTCGTAGATGCTGACTCTACTTGCCCTGTGGCAGGACGCCATGAGTCTGGGCTCCCCGGCACCAGGGCCCTGCTGTCTGCCCAGGGAGATGCTACCGGTCCTCCAGTTAACCCCATTGCTACCGTCTGTGGGCGAGAGGCTCTCGATAGAGAGTGCCTTGGGGAACGTTCCTGGTTTGTGATCCTTGGGAATATGCACTACCAAGTTCTCCTGGGAATGGAACTCGTGTGCGTGGTTCTGGTCGCCTGTGTCCCGCGGTGCCGTCCCGGCCAGCACGTCCAGGTCTTCCAAGTACATGCCCCCGCGCTTGTTGGCCTCCTGGCTTTTCCGTTCCTTGGGGCCGGGCGTGCTCACCCCGCTACCACTGTTTAACGACTGGCTGCTTTCCCCGCTCCATTTGCCGGAGCTCAGGAGCCCTCTGGTGCAGGCAGCGGGGGGCGAGCTCTGGAGATCCCCGTTCGGGATGGGGACGCACTGCATGGCCTTGAAGGCCTCTGGCTCCTGTTGCAGCACGGGCCCGCTGATCACCAAGCCCCCGGTCCGCCCCGGCCCCTTATGCCTTCCGTGCGCTCCCTTCCCTCGGAGTGTCTCCATACGTTTCAAAAATGATTTGGCTCTGGTCCTGGTGGGTTTCTCATTCTTTGGGTGGAGGGGGTAGCTGAGAACGTCTCTGGGGGACTGTGGGAGGCTGCCGCTGACGAACGTGGCGTCCAGCATGACTGGGCTGTCGGGGCAGGACTGGCCGGGGCAGTCGAACGGCTCGCGGCCCGCGCTGTGGCTGCCCGGCTGGCCGCGACCGTCACTCCCTCCGCTGCTCTCACTGTGAATGGAGCAGACCTCGGGCTCGCTCAGGTCTGTGAGGACACTTTCACTGCTGGTGGTGTTCCTCATCCTAATGTCTCCCGATGACCCATTCCTGTCTCCTCCGGGGAACAGTGTGTGCAGGTCGTCCACGCGAGACCACCGGCGGCTGGTTCTTTGGAAAGTCCATTTGTTGCTGATGCAGAGATCTTCCTCATCTGAGTCGTCACCCTGAAAAACATTACAGATGACGCTCGCTTCCAGGAAGCATGGATGCAGTGGGAAACAGGGTGAGCACAGAGGCACGGTACTCCCCCTCTTTTCCCTTCCTTCCACGCGTGCCCTCTGGCTGTCCCACGGTCCTTCCACCATCTTTCATTGTCCCCCACACCCTCCTCCTCCCTTGTGCCTACAGGATCTCTTCTCAACCTGCTGAGCTTTCTTCCTTTTAATTTTCATAGAGGTTCTGAGTCCTTCCTTCCTCTCTGAGAAGTTTTCCTTGACTGATTACGAAGAGGTGTAATTACCATCTGACTAGACATCTAAATATAAAACACCTGCAGCTCTCTTTTTCAGAAACTTAATCCTGCCATCAAAGGCACCGACTTCTTTCCTGAAACCTCTTCACTGAGCCCCAGGACCATAGTTCCAGCTTCCCTCCTCTTTTTTTTTAAATTTTTAAAAATGTTTTTATTTTTGAGAGAGAGAGAGAAGGGGGGGGGGGGAGAGTGGGGGAGGGACAGAGAGAGAGGGAGACACAGAATCTGAAGAATTCTTCAGGTCCAGGCTCTGAGCTGTAGGCACAGAGTGTGACGTGGGGCTCTAACCCGTGAACCGTTAGATCATGACCTGAGCCGAAGTCGGACACTTAACCGACTGAGCCATCCAGGCGCCCCTCCAGCCTCCCTCTTCTGAACTTCAGAGTCAATCTATCTCAAAAGTAACACTCCTTACCTTAGTCTCCCAAATCTGATTCTTACCATGTATTCCCTGCGCAAATTAATGCCAAAATTATCCACTGAATTCCTCTAAGTAGAAACTTGGGAGCCATTACAGAGATCACTAGTTGAGGAGAGTCCAATCCAGCCGGCTCTGCTTGGCCAGCCTGCTTGTTTTTGATCAACTCTGAATCTAAATGCCTTTTCGCAGGACATGCATTGCCGGGCAGCTGAACCCCCAGTGCTCTGCCCTGACTCACACTCTGCACCTCACACACTTCTTTTTCCTGTCTGGGTGCTGCCTGAGTAGAAACCCCCTGAGAGATGAGAGTTTGGGCTCCTTGAGGCCAGAGATGTCCTCGTTTACCTTTGCCAGCCCTTGTGGCCCAGGACAGACCTGGACCTAGGGCAAAAAATAATAATCTCCCTCCAAGATGAGTGGATTCATCAGCTTCTTCCCCCTCCTCATCCTGCATGTTACCAAGACCCAACTCTGAAATGACTTTCAAATCCGTTCCCTCCTTCACATCTTCCCTCTCATTCCCTTTGTGTAGGCCCTTGGCACCTCTGTCTGGGTCCGTTACAGTAAAAGCCTGGCTAGAATCCTTGTCTCCAGCGTCTTTCCCATCTAAACAGCTTTCCACAGTGTAATCCAAATATGATCATGTAATTTTCCAGCTTCAAAGCCTTCAGCTTCCCTTGGCCTTCCTAGAAGTCTTTAGCACGGCCATTCAAAGCCCTTTCAACCAGCCTGCAGTGTACTGTTCTTGCCTCACTTTAGTTGTGCCTCCCAGTTTCCCCGCTCCCTGGCCCATTCTCTTCGAAGCCTTCCCTCACCGCTCCAAGGCAATGACTACTTCCCGCCCAGAGCTCCTACAGCATTTGGGTTAGATCTGTGTTGTAGCACTTACTCTAATGAGAACTTGAGCTCATGCTGCTCAAATCCACTCTCAGTCGTTAGAGGTAAGCTCATCAAGAGGAGGGCTTGTGTATCTGTGTCTTAATCATATTTATAACCTCTCCAACATCAAGCACATAGCAACTGCTCAATACTGTTTTGTTATTTGAATTAAATTTATTTTACTTTGACATCTGGTTCTAAGACTTGGTTCCAAATTCTAGTAGTACCAGTTAAGAGTTTAGGTGATTGCTTGCAAATTGCTTCTTCTCTCCAGTTTCCATCAACTCATGAAATGGTACTGAAAACAGGTTCTGCCTCTTGGGTTTGCTGAGGGAGCTAAATGAAATAATGCATTTAGTAGGCCCTCATTGAGGAGTATTTGTTATTTTCCAGTGTTGGCTAAATTGCTTATCTACTTATTGTCTATCTAAGAAGATTGCTTACCTATCTTTTTACATATCTAATGTCTACTTTAACCCCCCTTAACTTTGCGATATATTCTCCTTTCAAGAAAAAGTAAATAGATGCTCAGGCAATAAATATTGCCATCTCCCTATTCTCACTTATTTCTTGAAAATCTAGATTCACATGGGCTGGACTAACTGACAAATTTGAACATTCACGTACAGCGGTTACATTCACATACGGTAGAAGGTGGAAGAAAGTAAAAACTAAGGTACTAATGGAGAATTCCATTGCTTTGGGATCACAGTGGGAAATTAGCTTTGAGTTTAAAAAAAGTTATATAAAGCTTTGGCAAAAGAGTTTAAAAAGATGTACACGTAGGAAAAAAGGAAAGGGTCTCGGGTGATGAATCAAAGTTATACTTTCTTTATAGCATTTTAGAGTTCTCTTTTTCTGTGATTGATACACAGTAAGACATGACATTTGAGAGCCACTTATGTATCAGGCACCATAAAGGTTGAAGGGTGAGCTCACTGGATTTTCAGATCACATTTCAGGAAGCTAGTGAAAAGAAGCTGATATTAAGTTAGCATTCTGAAAAAGCCCTTTCAGCAAATACGTTTTGAGAAGGCAAAGAAAGGATATATTTTTAAAGAAAATGTATATATTTTAAATAGAAATTATGATATTTAGCGTGGGCTCCAATGATGTCTCTCAAGTTAGCCCAAACTCGGTTACTGATGCTGGAAAACCACATACGAGCTGGATAAGGATTCCTTTATTTTGGTCAAGAAAAGATGCCAAGCTGGGCACTGTGGACTGGCAATGGAAAGCTTGCCCCCGTCTGCTAGACTCTAAGGGTTTATTATACTAGCTTTGGGCAACAGGAGGGTATTTACAATCCAACCAAGGCATGTGAAAAAGTGGTAAACTCCTGGAAAACACGGCCAGCAGTTCAGGGAAATTTTGCAGTATTTAGATCTTTTGAACCCAAACAAACAAATGAAAACCAAAGCAAAAAAACAAACAAAACAAAGAAAAAAGAAAAAAAAAAAAAACCACCCATTCTCCTTTAGCATCCTGTGCATATGATTATCATAGTATGTCCCAAAGGGCAGTGACATGATTCTGTCTGGTTTTTCCACCAGGGCAGGATCTTTCAACCTATTGATAGTGACCTACAATAAGAAACTTTCCATCACAACTTAAGGCACACACATGTTACAATAAACAAACATACAAACGAATAAATAACCAAGCTCATGATATAAATATTATCCTTGTTTTTACTCATATTTTATAATCTAGTTTAGTCTATTTTTCTTAATATTGTCTGTTACCCACCAAAATTGTTTCACAGCTCACTAACGTGTCGTGACTGACAATATGAAAAACACACTGTACTAGAGTTTAAGTTTTTTTTTTTTTTTTCTAAACACGCAGGGCCCAGCAGACTTAACGTGCATACAGCCGACTCTCCAGTAATTGTGGAAGTGTACTGATTAAGAGATGTTGAGATCTCCTCTGTTTGATAATTTTTTTTGAGGCTTAAAAACAAATAGCTTGATTATTTAGGAATGCAAAATGGAAATCTCTAGGAGTGAGATGTATTTATGAGAAAAAGACACACCAGACGAACCTTAATCTCCCATCTCAATGGTTTAGTATACCATGGAAATACAGACACAGAGCGTCTGGATTTCAGCAAAAGAACTGACAAGAGATTCTCACGATATCGTTGTGACCAAGATGGCTAACCGTGTTGGATGCTATAGAGAGTTCTTTTGGTAACTGGTTGAGTAGTTCACACCAAAGAGTGTGGTCAAAAGGCTGAATGCAACTACAGGAGAGCTCTCTGGAGGATGCCTCAAAGTTATGTCAATTTTAAGAATAACTTGAGTGAGCCAGGAGAACTCATGTTAGGTAATTCACTAAGTAATGTTGACCAAGGTACCCTTTTTGAGAGTCAATTATCTCAGTTGTAAATGGGACTAATAGTAATATAAATCCAGCATGATTTGTCAACACAGCCAAAGGAGATTATATGTGAAAATGCCACGTAAACCTTAAAGTACAATGTAAAGCTACTTATTGTTGTTAGAGACTGGTGATATCGGGATGTATAAAGACCTTAACAGAACTGAATGGCGGCCTCTTAATGAGATAAAATTTCATGAAGTAAAAATAAATTAAATAAATAAACAAACCAAAAACCCTAAGTCACTCACCATAGACAGTTTGAGAAACTGTTCAAGATTGAGCAGAGGTCAGAAAACTTTCTGTAAAGGGTCAGATAGTAAATATTATAGGTTTCTGGGCCATGCGATCCCTGTCATACCTGGTCAACTCTGCTATTAGAGCCAGAAGAATGAGTGCTCTGATGCAAGTTTCACTTTGTTTGCAAAAACAGGAACAGTGGTTTGCGGACCCCCAGTCTAGAGGATTGAGCATTGATGGGCTGCTGTGTGAAAAGTGAGCCCTCAGTGCTTCTGCAGAGAAAAGAGCTAGAATCCAATGGGCGAGAGTTTACGTCAAATCCGCTTTCGGCTTACTGTATGGAAGACTTCCAGTAATTAGAAAGAAAATAAATTGCCCTGCAGTGCAGCAAACTCATCGTGGCTAGATGCTCACAGGCAGAGGCTGAGTGGGCTATGAGCAAGGCTCTCGGAAGTAAATCCTGTAGTGGATGAGAGGCTGGAGGAGATGATGGAACATCCCTTCCAACTCAAAGATCTAATGGCTCTAGGATATGCACCTGCAATTATCTTCAATTTGAGACTGTAATACTCTCCAGTCAAGCGAAGGCTGGAATACGACGTAATTTTTTTCTCTTTTGACTCTGCTGTTTGGAGCTAGTGGGAAGCGTCTAATTTGGAGGGAGAGACTGGGGTGCGTGTGAAAAGCAGAGGGGGTGGAGGGGAGAGGAGACCGGGCCCCTGGACAACAGCTGCAGCTCCTTTGAAATGCTGATAGCATCCAGGCCCCGAGATGCTGGCTGCAAGGTGGCAATTAGTCATGGTTTCTGAGTTGCTTTCCACCTTTGGTCATGATTCAGAGAGCTTTATTAAAACTATAACTTTAACCAGAACCATCTGAAGCCAGCCTTTCTCTCTTGGGAAATTGTAGGGAAGAGCCTTGTGAGCATATATGTCTGTCTCTTTCCTCATTTAACAGACAGCCTACTGGAGTCTTTGGTCTCGACTTTAACTTTGAATGAAAGTCATACCACATAAACACTAACCAATGGGGAGTTTTAAGGTCATCGTGAAGCAAGTGTGAATTTTGTAGGTAATGATGAAGAAGAAACACTTTTTCTGAGAACAAGTAGCTCTGTGTGGGCCTTGGAGTTTTTAATTTAGATGAAATGCTGATATTTTGGCTTTTCCGAAAAATGGGAACATTCTGAGTTGAAATTATATATTCCTCAGAGACAAATGCCAAACAGACATTGCAAAAGAAAGGTGTTTTTTTTCTTTTTAATTTTTTTATTTTAATGGCATTTGGCCAGATCTTTACCCTGGAAACAGGAGCCCACACAGGTCCACAGCTGCAAGAGGCAGCTAATCCACGGTTATGTAGAAATTTAGAAGTGTATCTTCCATTCAGGTTAACGGGAGCTGAGTGGTGGAGTCCACCTGTTCAGAAGCTGGAATGTACCCTTTGCAGGGCTGCAGGGGAAGGAGCCTGAAGCCAGAGGCAGGGGAGCTGCTGGTGTCCTCAGGGTCTCCAGAAATGCCTCCCGCCTGGGTTTTAGTAAGTGTCTCAGTGAGGTGTGTGGCCGAGACTGAGAATACCCTTCTCTACCTGACTCTCACAGAGACGGGGAAGGTTACCTTGAATCTCTGATAAATCACTTTTCTCTCCCACAAAGAGAAAATCTTGCGCTACTATCTTGAGAGGGGGAGGCAGCCGTGATTTCATTTCTCCTGGGGCTTTACAAGTAGCCATTTGTTGTCCAAGAAAGGCGTGCGCCCAAGTAAGTATGAATGAGGCTTCACCATCCTCATCTGTTTCTATACTTGTTTTTCTTTCTTGGGTGAACCCATCAAACTCTTCAGAATTTAAAAAACAAAATCCAATGAGAAGGAAATGCAAAGCAGAGCAAGGACATTCACTGTGAGAGACCCAGAGATGCATTTCTACAAGGACATTAAATAAATCATGGACTTCTGTACAGATGGCAAGAAACATCCCTCTTCTAAAAACAACAATAAAAATGCATTATAATTGTATGTATTGCAGAGGAAACTCTTCCAGGCCTCAGGCCAAGTGCCAGAAGTCCCCTCAGACTCCAGTACATTTCTGAATTCTGTGTTATTTTTTTTTTTTAATTTAATGTTTATTTATTTTTGGGAGAGAGAGACAGAGCATGAGCGGGGGAGGGGCAGAGACAGAGAGGAAGACATAGTATCCGAAGCAGGCTCCGAGCTGTCAGCACAGAGCCCGATGCGGGGCTCCAACCCTCGAACCGTGAGAACATGACCTGAGCCAAAGTCTGACGCTTAACTGACTGAGCCACCCTGGTGCCCCCTTTGTGTTATTTTTTTAAAGTTTTTTTTTTTAATGTTTATTTATTTATTTTGAGTGACAGAGAGAGAGAGACAGAGAGACCAGGAGAGGGGCAGAGAGAGGGAGAGAAAGAATCCCTAGCACTTGCAGTGCAGAGCCTGACTCGGGGCTCGAACTCATGAACCGCGAGACCATGACCTGAGCCAACATCAAGAGTCAGATGCTTGGCTAACTGAGCCAGCCAGGCGCCCCTGTGAATTCTTTGAAAGGCAAGGAGGGGCATTTTGGTGCCAGGGTATCTGGGGTCAAACCTTGCTATTTCTGCGTGACTTTGAGCAAGTTACTCCCTGTGCATCCGTGACTCAGAGTACACGGGGAGGGACAGCGCCCGGCACAGAGCATGCTCTGTGTGGGTGTTTGCTGCCCACACAAACTGCTAGGTGAGCACATGTAGCCCTTTCATTGATCCCAAAGGGAGAAAGAACCACTGGGGCTATGGACACTTAGGCAATTTGGGGATGATATTCTACAGAATGAGTCATGTCTGGGCCTCTGCAGATGAGAGGTAAGGATTATATTTTTATTTCTTAGATTGCCTAAAATGGGGACATACCTAGAGGAAATGCTGCTGGTTGTCTTTTTCTTCCGACTAAAGGAATTCCGAAGTTGACTGCAGTGTCACATGGTGCTTCTTCTCAAGTTTCACTTTCTACGTTTGATCATTTGACCTAGTCCTAGCTTGTATTTACGTATGTATTTATATTTTTTTGGTGCAGTAAAATAAAGGGTGAGCCTATGACTTGTGGAAGGGGCAGATCACAGGAATGCACACCCCCACACGGTCTCCTGCACAACTGCTTAGACCACAGCCCCAGATGCTGGTCATTATTGAGATTCACAAGGTGGTGAAGACCACATGTTGAAATTATTTATTTGAGAAGTCAGGCCATGTCTTCTCAATTTACTGAGTGCAAAGCCGTATTTTATTTCAGTGCATGCATTTGTGAGGCCTCTAGCTGAGCAGGGGCTGTAAGGGTAAGGGCCGCTACATCCAACGTGAGGAATAAATTAAGAATGTCAGAATACTGAAGTGACCGATTTACAGAGGAACTTTTGTGAAGGTAACACACAACCAGCCTAACAAATGTTATTCCGGCCGATCTCACATGTGGGTTTCTGAAAAGCTGGTGATAGGGTGAGAATCTGATCACTCCACTTGGCTGAAAACAAATCATGTCATTAGTTTTTGTCTCTTGTAATACACTGCAGCTTCACAGATCTGTCTAGGAAGCCGTATGGATCAGCCATGCTTTAGACACATAGGCGTGGCTGTGTTAGGTTAATAAGAACCATGTGTTACGACCAAAACAACATCTGATGCTCACGCTTCAGATCGTGTGTATGCTTTTCAAGGGGTCTATTCAGCCAGACAGCTGTTGGGACGCTTATTTCCACATTTTTAATTTGTCTTTGGCCTAGACAAATTGCTCATATTTTAATATTTCTCTGGATATTGTTTTTCACCATTTTACCTCATTAGCTTAAATCTTTGGTTTCTAACTCAAACTCCAAACTGTTTTTAAGGTGAGGTCAACCAAAATTCATTTGCTTTTTTTTTTTTTTTTCCTTTGGGTGCTATTTTAGAATAGAAATTCAAATTCAAGTTATTTTTTAAAGATCAGGTTACTCAAGAGTGACTTAAAATCCATTGGATTTAATGATTTCTCTGGGTAGACCAGGATAAAGAGCACTTTCTTTCGACTCAAAGATGTTTTCTCTGCTTCTTCAAAATATACTGTGGCTTGACTTGTTACATATTGGAGATGTGAAATGAAAAAAGTAGTCAACGATCTTATTTTGAATTTCCCAAGAGGATCAATTCACTGAGGGATAGGGAGGGTTTTCAGCGACAGTGGTTATTAGGAGCCTTGATTTTGGAGTCAGCCATGCCTGAGTTTGAAACTCCGTTCTCCCGCTAGCTTAAAGATCATGAGCAAATGACAACCCGTTCAAGTTTTATTTCCTTTGTCTAGAAAACAGAGATCCTACCTCAATGGATTCAATGAGATCACATATGGCAAGCACATAACATAGCTCTTCGAAAACAGTAAGTGCTCAATAAAGTACAGCTTTATTTCAGAACTGAAGTGTCCAGTCTCATTCCTACAGAGGGAATAGCACATGCTAGTCGTAGAACACGGAGGGAGCATAGTGACTCTTAAAACTGAACGAAATTCCTTGTGAGCAGAGAGAAGTGTAAGTGGGAGGGATGGTATAGAGGAGGCAGGCCCCGCATCTTGTTACCACACTCCACACGACCCCTCACCAATTATGAAATGAACCTGCCTGCGGATGAGCACATCTTCCAGGGTACTTGGAAATAAAATGCTATGGAACAGGATGAAGCAAAAGACATTTGGCACGGGCCCACGGGTTCTTTTCTGCATTCGCTTAATCTACGCATCACTGTGGAGTACTTGAGACTGATGGGGAGTGGACACTTACGACTAAAGAAACTTCTAAAAGATGACCACAGAGAAGGCATTTTATATCTTTCAGCAAAACTCTTTGATCAAAATGAAAACAAAGTGAAATGGTGAAACAAATGGACCTCAGCCTGGATTTATAATGGGACTTATTTATGATGGTTATGATGAGCTGGGATATTTGGAAAACGAACATAGATGGTCGGGCATTTCAGAATTTTGCTTGGGTTCCTGTTGTTTTTAATCCATGAATGCAAACTTCTTTTGTTAACATAAACCATGATCTTAGTAAGGTGTAGACACCTACCTTTTTCCTTTGGAAGTTCACATCAAGTTTCATTGAGGCACACTTGTTCAATGTATGCAGTCGTCTGAAAAGAAAGAAAAAGGTGGTGATTGCTACCACTAATAAGCCTAAATTTTCTTTTCAGATTGATTCTCATTTATTGCCAATGAAGTTGAAAGTGTAGAAATGAAAAGTTATGTCCCAACGAAGTACTGTACCCACTCAAGGTATGCTATGCAAAGGGTCCCGTTGGCTTTCCAGCCTACCAGTCCCTACCCATCCCCTAATCTAAACCCAGTCTTTTCCTGGCTTCCCTCTCCTTTCCTGGAATGCATGAACAGTCATCTTAGCCCTGCTTTCACCAGCCCCTCCATTCATTTGCCACCTCGATCATGCTAGTCCCCAAATTCAGATCAACTTAACCATCTGTCCTCTCCCCTACTCTTGGGCTATTGGGTATAAATGGCAAGATAACTCAGTGCTGAATTATATATGTGGCAGACTAAATTGTGTCCCCAACCAAACTCGTATGCTGAAACCCTAACCCCCAATGTTATTGTATGTGGAGTAAGAAGTAATTGAGGTTAAATGAGGTCACAGGAAAGAGCTCTGATCGAACAGAATTGGTTCCTTACAAGGGGAGACACCAGAGAGCTCGCGCTCTCTCAATGTGCCATGTGAGAACACAGTGAGAAGGTGGCTGTCTGCTAGTCAGAAAGAGTGTGCTTACCAGGGACCAAGCCCTGCTGGCACCTTGATCTTGGACTTTCCAGCCTCCAGCACTGTGCGAAAATAAATGTCTGTTGTTTAAGACACTCAGTCTGTGGTATTTTGTTATGGCAGACCGGGCTGACGAATAAATACATTTTGATTTTCATCCTCAGCTGGGCTCTGAAAATTGCTACTCAGCATTCCTTTCATTTTTTTGTCTGGTTGGCTCCCAATCTCAGATCATGAAAAATATCCCAGTCCCACAACAGAGAACTTAGCCACTGCTGCCAATGAGAAAATATAGCTGAACATAAGCTATCAGACATAAATTCTTTTAATAATCCTTTCCTTCATCATAAAAAAAATGATGTTCCTCTTCTTTTTCAAAGCTAACCCTTTCATCTTGTTTTTTATTTCAACATCCACCACTTCTTCTGGGACCTTGATACCTCATTTATTCCCTCACCTCAGCAAATTCTCTCGACTGCTTTCTTCTCTTTAAGCTTATCCCTGTCTTGAACAAATTGACTAACCAATTAGTTAGCTACCTAAATCACCATAATCACACAAACAATTTTCCCCTCAATCCTAATCTTTCCATCAAGCAACTGTACTAACCTACCCCAATATTCCCTTCCTTACACTACTCAACTGCCCGAGGACAGTCTCAATATTCATTCACTCTTCAATCCATTACAATGTAATTTCCTGAAATGCTCTTGCAAATACCTTTACTAGTTTACTTTATCTGATTACACTTTAAAAATCATACTTATTGAATGCATATGGTTTGAAGAGTCACACATTACCCCTCCTGTCCTTTTTCATCTATGCCTCTTTGGGGGCAACTCTTCGCCCATTTCTTTTGTTGGCGTTTACCTCTAACAACATGTTTATGCTGTTCTTGATTTTTCAGTACAAATCATTATTTATAGACTTTATTCTCTGCATGATGATTTATTATTTTTTTTTTTACTACCTGTCTCCATCCCTCACCTACCCCCCATTCGTACACTGTATCTTTTATAATTATAGTTATGTCATAATTTCAGTTTTTGGATAAATCAGTATTCAGTGTTTATTATATTTATTATTGACCATGTAAATGCTGTTCACATGTATATCACACTCTGATTATTTTGTCTTCCATTCTCAACTTTTCATTATCCTAGGAGTTAATAAGTGTCTTGTTTATTTGTTTCCTTAGTTTTCAATGTATTTATCCCTAAATTCAAACTCAAATACTTCCTCAGCTATCTAACTCCCTAAGTGTGTTACTCTAGTAATCTAATTTCCTTGGTGACGTCTCTCTCAGAGCCTTCTTACCTGTTCTAGTTGGGGGTTTGCTGCCCTTGTTTTTAGTTTATTTTATTTTACTATCATGGGCTGAACAGATTTCTCAGCACTCAGATTCTCAGATTTTTCTTGAGTGTGTTTTCTAATATGCTGAGGCTGAGCTACAAAAGAGGCCTGAGAACCTCAATATTTAGAACATAAATATCACTGTCACTGAAGTTCCCATTTTCACTTGAGTGCCTCACCTTCAACTATGTCTAGTGTTCCCCCAGCCTAGGGAACTTCTGTTGTAGCCTCTCTAGGCAATCAACTTCTAGTTTTGGGCTGATGGTGGGGAAGAAAAGTCACCTAGATATAAACTGGGGGAGTAAATCCAGGGCTCTATCTACTTTAAAACAGAATTTCAAACAACCGTCTTCTTTTTAGCCTCCCTTAAATGTCAATCCCCATTTTTGAGCTTTTTAGGATTATTGTAGTACAGACTGAATTTATGACTTACTTCACTGACCACTTAGCTTTTATTTCTTGGGCTTGCCAAGTTCTCTACTACATCATTTCTGTTTCTCTGCTTTGAAAATTTTATAGTTGTGGTGTCTCTCTTTGTATGGACATCTGCTTTTGTAAAGGAATGCCTCTCTAAATCAGTGGGAATTTAGATAGCAAGAAAATTCAGGTGTTCAATCTCCTATCTTTGATGACTCCTTTTGTATTCTGACTGCTCTGGCTTTAAATTTTCAGCTCAATGAGTTTTGGCAATTTTAACTACCCTCAAACAAGGTAAAGAACATTTTTGCACATAGGAACGTTCTCTTGTGCTCCTTTACCATCAATTCTCTCCTCACCACCACATCCCCTCCTACCTCCCTCAGGGTCATCTTCTTTCTGATTTCTATCACTCATAGACTGATTTTGCCGATCCTTGGTTATCATATAAATGGAATCATACGGTATGTAGTTTTGTGTGTCTGGCTTTTTTTTTTTTTTTTCACTCAACACAATATTTTTGAGATTGATCCATTTTATGGAGTATAGCAGTAATCATTCCTTTTAATGGCAGAGTAGTTTTCCATGGTATAAAGACATACAATTGGTTTATCTACTCTTTTGCTGGTGGATATTTAGGCTATTTCCAGTTGTGACTAATGCTTTTTGATCACCAAATTCCATATCTTCTTTTTAGCAAAGACCTGTTTGTAGTAATGGGCAATAATCCCCACTCTCCATTCCTTGAAACTTTTCTCTTTGGCATTTAAGATTATGAGTTCCCTCATCTCTCTAAACACTATCTCCTTCCTGTCACCAAGTAGTACCTGCCCCTTAACTATTAATATTTTCTAGGATTCAGACTATAGTCATTGCTCTTTTTATTCTGCACGAATATACTGACATATATTATCCCATCTTAAAATAGACTCTGATGGTGTCCAATCTTCTTTCTCTTACCCAGATACCTCCCTTGAGCCCCAGAGTCACATTTCTAACTACTCATTAATCTCACCCATTTGTGGGGTTCTGCTGACCCTTCAAACTCAACTTTCAAAACTGAGCTCATCGTATTCTCTTCCAAACTTGTTTCTGATACTTACTGTCTTATCTTGATTAAGAGCATCACCAAGTAGGCCAGCCAAATGGAGTCATCTTGACACTTTTCTTCTTTAAGGTCTGTATTCATTTGATTACCAAGTCCCGTCAATTACATCTCTGTGGTATTTTTGAAATCTTGCCTCTTCTTTGGCCCTATTTTGGTGCCTTCTCATCTTTTACCTAAGTCAGGCAATAGCCTCTTAATTGGTTTCACTACCAATTCAAATGCTTTACATTAAAACCAGTTCTATTTCTCAACTTTTTCTCATGTCACTCATTTATTTAAAAATATCTGATGACTCCCCTTATTTTCAGCCATCTCCAGTTTACCCACTGACTACACATTCATTAGTGTCAAATATAATAAGCAACCCTGGATTAGAAACTGATCATTTAGTCTGAAGCTATCTTTAGCATGGGCTTGGCCTTTGCTCTTATAACTGACAGCCTATCTTTTTGGTCAGTTCCACATGTGTCCATTGCTGCCTAAGACCTAAGAGTGGTATGTGAGGTAAATTTTATATATACATTCTCATTTGGATATATAATGAGGTACAGAAGAGCTTCAATAAGTCGATGTTGCTCATCTGGCAGCTCTGTAACAGGTTTGTTTAGGTAAGGATTGCTTGTCATTTACAAAATTTACTTTTCTAACAAACTGTTCTTCCATCATAGGTTGGAATCACAAACAAACATTTTTATTCTGTGCAAAAGTTTTTGATCTCCTACATACACAAAAGCCATCAAAGGGCTCATCCTTTATATGTCACGTGCTTGAATATGCTTTCTACTTTTTGACACAAACAAGAGGTCAATTTGTTATTTTTCTAAAGCTGGAGACTCAAACAAACTAGATTTGACTACCTAGATTTGGGTCCTTTTATCTCCCCTGAACCCAGATATTTGCCTGCACTTTAAGAGTTGCTCCTCTTCTTGGAAAAAAAAATATTTGTAAAACCTGTATCTTGTAAAGGACTTGTGCCCAGAATACATAAGAACTCCACAATAAATTCCATAATAGGTCAAACAATCTTGAGTTTTTAAACACGCAAAATATTTGAACATACAGTTCGTTTTTTAAATGTTTATTTTTGAGAGAGAGAGAGAGAGAGTGCACAAGCAGGGAGGGACAGAGACAGGGAGACACAGAATCTGAAGCAGGCTCCCGGTTCCAAGCTGTCAGCACAGAGCCTGATGTGAAGCCCGATGAGGGGCTCAAACTCACAAACTGTGAGATATGACCTGAGCCGAAGTCAGATGCTTAACCAACTGAGCTACCCAGCTGCCCCTGAACATACAGTTCTAAAAGAAGATATTCAAATGGCAAATAAGCACATGAAAAGATGCTTAGTGGTCATGGGAGAAATGCAAATTAAAATAATAAGACACACTGGAATGCCTAAATTAAAAACACTGTCAACACTAAGTTTTAGCAAAGACATAGAACCACTGGAACTTCCAAAAGGATACAGCCTCCTTGGAAAACAATTTGGTAATATCTTACTAAATTAAACATATTCTTAGAATATGACCCAGCAATTCTACTCTTAGTTATATCCAAGATAAAATAAATCGTACACCCATACAAAGACCTGTACTTGAATGTTCACAGCAAATTTATTCAGAAAATAGCCCCAAAGTGGAAATAACACAAAGGTCCCTTAACTGACAAATGGAAATAAAAACTGTGGTATACACATATAAAGAAATATTCAGAAATACAAAGGCACTAACAACTGATACATGCAACAAAATGGATGAGTCTCAGAGGCATTATGTTAAGTAAAAGAAGCCAGACACAAAGAGCACACGCTATATAATTGCATTTATACAAAATTTTAGAGAAGGTAGAACTGCAGTGACAGAAAACAGTTCAGTGGTTGCCAAATGTCAGCAACAGAGAACTTTTTGAGATAATGGAAATGTCCTACATCATGATTGTGGTGAATGTCACATAACTGTATACATTTGACAAAATTCAACAAATTGTAGGTTTTAAGTTGGTGAATTTTCTTGAATGTAAATTACACTTTTAATAAAGCTGAATAAAAAACACTGCAAGTGAGTGACATCGGTGGGAATGGTGGAATAAAAGTCTTCAATGCTCTGTTCCTTTATAAAAGTAAGAAGAATATTGTCAATAACTGTCAAAATCAACTTTTTAAGAACTCTGGAAAGCAATAAAGGCTTGCAACCATCCAAGTACTGTCTATTTAAGAAAAGTGGTTGAATCTACGTGGGAACAGGGAGATTTGAGGCATCTGACCTTGCCCTATTCTCATGTTTCTTTCCTCAGCTCTGCAAAAGCTTTGAAAAACAACAGCATCACAATCAGGGTACCTATGAAAACTGGCAGCCTAGCAGCCACTGGAGAGGGCAGAATGGGCTTGGCTCCCCAAAAGCTTCATTATTAAAGAACTGTCATTATCTGAGCTGCCTGGAAACTGCCTGAATGGCCCCCATTCACAGGGCTTATCTTCATTTAACCTGACTCTGAGCTCATCACTGAGAACAGTTTCCCCCCCAGGGTGTTTGTCAAAAACAATCAGCAGCAATTATTTAACATCATAGCTGCCTGAACCGCTGATAACATTTGGGCTAAACAAGATGTGAACCAAAATGAATGAAAAGGATAGCTGCAAGAATGAGATGTCCATAGGGGACTTAGAAAAGTTCTAACATATTCTTAGGAATCTAGAAGGCCAAGCACATATGAAGAACTGTGTGCATACCTAGAAAAGGCATAACAAAGTCCTAATTTCTCACCTCCACTCGGCATTGTTGATCTGCACAAGCAGGAAATAAAGGTTAAGGCAGAATTATCAACTTCCTCCTGGAACATTGAAACCATAGCCCAATATGCACAAAGAGCCCTTGATAAAGGCTGGGAGACATACTGGTTCAAGGCATTTAAGGACAGTCCTGTTCAATCATTTGCTGACCGCTAAGCTAACCAAGTGGAGACTTCAGTGGTAATATATAGCAAAGTATTCAGACTTCAGAGAATTAGCTGAGGAAAGTCACTGAACTATAGCCACAACAAGGGAAGTCACTAAACTATAGCCACAGCAACAAACCTTGGGGAGAGGATATCTGATTTTGAGAGTTGCCACATTATAGTGTTCAAAATTTCTGGTATTAAACAAAAAATAACAAGACAACACACAGATTCTAAAGTTTAGATGGAGAGGCAAAAGACCCAGAATAGCCAACACAATATTGAAGCAGAAGAACAAAGTTGGAGGGCTGATACTACCCAACTTCAAGACTTACTATAAAGCTAAAGTAATGAATACAGTATGCTATTGGTAAAAGAATAGAAAAATGGATCCATGGAACAGCATAGAGAGCCTAGAAATAGACCAACACAAGTATGGTCAACTGATCTGTGACAAAGGAACAAAAGTAATATAATAGAGAACTGATAGCCTTTCAACAAATTTTGTTGCAACAACTGAACACACACACACACACACACACACAACACACACACACACACAAACACAAATCCATCTACACGCAGACCTTCTACTGATAGCCTTTCAACAATTTTTTTGCAACAACTGAACACACACACACACACACACACACACACACAACACAAATCCATCTAGACACAGAACTTCTACCCATCACAAAAATTAACTCAAAATGAATCACAGACTTAAATGTAAACACAAAATTATAAGATCCCTGGAAGATAACATAGAAGGAAATCTAAATGACTTGAGGTTTGGTGATAACTTTTTAGATACAACACCAAAGACATGATCTATAAAATAAATAACTGATAAACTGGACTTCATTACAATTAAAAACTTCTGAGAAAGACATTGTTGAGTGTATGAGAAGACAAGTTATAGACTTGGAGAAAACATCTGCAAAAAACATATCTGATAAAGGACTATTGTCTAAAATATACAAAGAGCTCTTAAAACTTTAATAAGAAAACAATCAACCCAATTAAAAAATAGGCAAACAGTCTGAACAGACACTTCTCCAAACAAGACACACTGATGGCAAATTAAAATAACCATGAGATAACACCATACACTTATTAGAATGACAAAATTATAAAACATTGACCACACAAAATGCTGACAAGAATGTGAAGCAACAGGAATGCTCACTCACTGCGGTTGGGGATGCAAAATGGTACAGCACTTTGGAAGACAGTCTGACAGTTTCTTACTGCCAAACATACCCATACCATAGGACTGAGCAATCACACTCTGGTATTTTACCCAAATGAGTTGAAAACTTATGTACATATAAAAACCTGCACAGGAATGTTTATAGCAGACTTATTCATAACTGCAAAAACCTGGAAGCAACCAAGAAGTCCTTCAGTAGGTGAACGGATAAATCAACTGTGATATATCCAGACAATGGAATATTATTCAGTGTTAAAAGAAACTGAGCCATCAATCCATGAAAAGACATGGAGGGACCTTAAATGCATACTACCAAGTGAAAGAAGCCAATCTGTGAAGTCTACGTACTGTGTGATTCCAACTATATGACAATCTGGAAAAGACAAAACTATGGGTACATGAAAAAGATGAGTGGTTTCTAGGAGTTAGGAGGGAGGGCTGAACAGTCAGAGCATAAGGGATTTTCAGGCTGTGAAAATATTTTGTGTGGTACTATAATGGTGGATACAAATCATTATACATTTGTCAAAACCCACAGAATGTGTAAGACCAAGAGTGAACCCTAGTGCAAATTATGGACTTGGGGTGATGATGATGTGTAGGTCCCACACTCTGTGTGGGATGGTGATCATGGAAGAGGCTGAGTATGTGCAGGTACAGGGGTGTACAGGAACTCTCTGTACTCTGTCTTCCATTTTTTCTGTGACTCTAAAATGGCTCTTTTAAAAAGTCTATTTTTTAAAGACAGTTTTTGTTAGATTCATTTAACGATAATTTTATTTATCTGCCTTTGAAATTACCAACGTAATGTGATCTCCATTTCCTTTGCTCTCCATCCACTTGCTCATTGGTTCTCAATCCTATCTACAAAAGTATCATCATTGAAGACCTCTTAGAAATCCTGGATACAATTTCAAATATCATACCCACAACCATTCAACTCTTCCTTTGAAAATGTGTGTGTATATCAAATCAGCATGTTGTGCACTTTATATATTCTATAATTTTATTTGTCAAATATGCCTCAACAATGCTGGGGAAGAAAAATACAACTGATTTGTTAAGATGAAAAAAAAAAGACACAAGGAGAGAAAACACTCTTTATGGTGGTCTGAAAGTAGGCAGACAGTTCCAGCACGGTGCAGCATCAGCCTGTGATTTATTTTGCACAAGGTAAAAGAAACTGGCTAGACTCTGCAAGAATACAAAACGGATGAAACACATATCCTCGAGAGATGTGAATGCCTCTTTAGGGACTGGCCGCCTCAGGTAAAAGAACATGTCACATAACAGAAGTATCCAGAGCACTTTATCAAAACCCCTGTGAAATTCTGCTATGAATGAAGCCCATCTTTGTTCAGGACATGTATTTAGCATCGGTATTTGTCTACCTCTAACTTCATGGTAAGTAACATAAAACCCTTCAGATAATCTGAGTTGGTCTAGCAGCGGTTTCCTGAAAAACTATTCCTGCAGGAGTAACAATCTTGATTATAAAATTTATTTTATCGGCTGCATGCACAGTGGGTCTTCTCTGGGTTAGAGCCTCTTTTGAGGCACGAACCATAATTTATTCATCTAATCTGAATTAGGCCTTGCAGGAAATTTTACACACGATCGTTTCAGTAGGTTTTTCTTTCTTTCTTTTTTTTTCCTTAAAGTTTTATTTTATTTATTTATTTATTTATTTATTTATTTATTTATTTATTTAAATGTTTTTATTTATTTTTGAGACAGAGAGAGAGACAGAGCATGAGCAGGGGAGGGGCAGAGAGAGGGAGACACAGAATCCGAAGCAGGCTCCAGGCTCCGAGCTGTCAGCACAGACCCCGATGCGGGGCTTGAACTCATGAGCCGTGAGACCATGACCTGCGCTGAAGTTGGAAGCTTCACTGACTGAGCCACCCAGGCGCCCCAGTAGGTTTTTCTTTCTTAACTGAACATACTTTGTTTATATAGGTCCAATCAGTGATTGATTTTAAGTAGTCGCAACAGCCTGTGCAGAGTCAGAATAACAGAATTATTCTTCCACACTGAATACGACAGGCTAAGGACTGCATCTTATTGGCATCCCTAATGCCTAGCACAGGTGCTGGCTCAGGGCAAATCTACTCAGTGATTTTTGTTCTAACGAAACCTTAGAGCTTGGCAACCTCTGGGGACAATTTGGTCTGACCCTTTTATTTTTAAATGAGGAGAATAAGGATCTGAGACGGCCACTCGCTCCAGGGAGCCACGTATTAGTTAGCGGGAGAGCTAGGACGAGGACTTCTTGACAGTGATGTCTCTGCTCCTGCCTATCCAGGAAATGAGAGCCTAGTCCTGCACCTAGCAGAGGCTTTTGAACAAATGGTAGTTTCCTTCCCCTCTCCTTTATTCCATGCAAAGAGAAAACCCATGACACACGATGAAGCTTGTCCACTTTGCACTCTGAGCAAACTAGATTTCTGTTTTAACAGAAGCAAAGCAGTTTGATCCTTTCAGAAGAATCTGAGTATCTGATATCACTGCAGAATCTGTGAATTGCTGTCTTCAGAATCCTTGAGAAGGCCAGTACATGAGTAAAGGGGAGCTAGAAATCTCATTTTAAGAGTGAAACCTGGGGTTCTAATGGGAAAGAAGACAAGAAGTCAAGACTCTTTATCCAATAGTGCACTACGTACCAGGAGCAAGGGTAGGTGGCAGGAATGCAGAGGCGAATAAGATGTGGTCCCTGCCCTTGAGGATCTCACGGTCCCGCGTGCGATATAAATTTCACAAACAAGAAGCAGCTCACTTCCTGAGTGCATAAGGACAAAACCTCCCAGAGGAGATAATATTTGAGCAAGCCCAGGAAGGACTAGGAGAAATTTGCTGCTTAGGCTAGAAGAGTTACAGGCAAAGCAAATGGGCATTAAATAGCACGCTTCAGTCTAGGACTCGTAAGTATGTGAGTGGGGATGTCTGCAGAGAAAGGCAGGGGCTAGATCACGAAGGACCAAAATGAGTATGTCAAGAGTAATCTGTGAGTGATGGGGAGCAACTGAAGGATATTAGACAGGAGAGGAACGTCGTTTGATCGCACATTACAAACGTAAGCGGTGGCAGGGTGGAGAATGAGCTGAAGAACATTAGGGCATGTTTACGATAGTTTGGGTGAAAGATGGCAAAAGGGAGTTGGAGCCAATGAAGATTTGGTCTTTGATAGGGAAGGAGCCGAGGAGGAGAAGTAGAGGACGACTCCCAGATTCCAGGCTTTCTCACCGTGCCACAGAACACAGAAAACAGTGACTTGGGGAAGTCAGCGGGGAGCTGGGCAGGAGAAAATCAGAAGTTCATGTTTGGATGTGTTAACTGTTAGGGGCCTTTGTGATGTCCAGACCCCCTTGGGAAAGCTGGGCATCACAGTGACTTACACACAAGATACATAATAATTGAGCCAACCATCCTCAGGGAATCCAGAACCCTGGAAACTCCAGCGTGTAAGGCACAGGCCAGTGGGAAGGAGTCAGATGTGGAGAAGGTGTGGTCAGAGACGTAAGAGGTCAACAGAACTAGCTGAAGGCCGTGTCCTAGAAGTCATGGAATGACCATCATGGAAAGGAGTGAGTGGATGGTTCTTTTTTTCTTTAGTTTTTAAAGATGTTTTTATTTATTTATTTTGAGAGAGAGAGAGAGATAACATGCATGCTAGCAGCAGAGGGGCAGAGAGAGAGGGAGAGAGAGACTCCCAAACAGGCTCTGCACTGTCAGTGCTGAACCCGATGTGGGGCTCGAACCCACAAACTGTGAGATCATGACCTGAGCTGAAATCAAGAGTTGGATGCTTAAGTGAGTGAGCCACCCAGGTACCCCAGTATATGGTTCATTGTACTGAATACTTAGGCCGGGGAGGTGATGTACAGCTTAAAATGTGCCTTTTTTAAAGTTTTGTTTTGAATGTTTTATTATTTATTTTTGAGAGAGAGAGAGAGAGAGAGACAGAGCCCGAGTGGGAGAGGGGAAGAGAGAGAGGGAGACACAGAATCCAAAGCAGGCTCCAGGCTCTGAGCTGTCAGCACAGAGCCCAACGCGGGGCCCGAACTCACGGACCGAGAGATCATGACCTGAGCCGAAGTCAGACGCTCAACCGACTGAGCCCCCCAGGCGCCCCTTAAAATGTGCCTTTTGGATTTAGCAGTTACCAAGGGCAGTTTCAGAGAAGCCTGAGGGAAGAAGGCTGAGGGGTAAGTGGACTCAGAGAAAGTGAAGACAGACCATGAACACAGTGCTCTTTTAAGAAGTCTAGCTAAGAAGGAGAGATGTGTGGTATTTTCTGGAGAAAAGGAATAACTCATCATGACATAATATTCTCTTCACATGTAGAAGCAATAAAATCATTCCCGAGCTGACAGGTTATTTTCTTCCAGGTTCCAGTTCAATGTTACAAATATTCACTTCCTGCTCCACACAAGGCCACGAAGCACCCACGCTACACTCCTAAGATACAGTCCCTACTGTGGAGCACTTAGAAGCCTGGCAGAAGGTCCTTCCGTTGAGGCCCAGCTAGCCAGAACCAGAGTGGGGCGGGGTGGTGGCCCGTGTCAAATCTCGTGGTGCTTAGACTGCTCTGAGCACACAGGAGGAGAACCCCAGAGACGACGTCCAGGAGGGCAGGACGCGGGGGCCGCGCAGAACACGGAGGGCTTGCTGGGAGGGCTGGCGATTTGTGAGCAGGGAATGTGCCACGAGCATCTGAGGGTGATGGGAGGGTGGTCTGGGCCGTGTCTGAGAGGGTTCTTCCACTCACAGTGCAACACAGGCCTGCCTGGGAGACACAGGAGGGCCCTCTGCCTATGGATGTACAGGAAAGCAAAAACCAAAAAACCACAAAACCAAAAAAACCCCTTCCCCTCCTCACATTTTAGATTCATATCTTACAGTTAAAACTACCAGACTTTTGAGGTCTCCCATGCTGATTTAATGGCCAGTTTCCTGTGATATTTCTAATATTCCTGCCAAAGCCATGAAAGGAGTGACAAGCAAAGGTATGAATTCGTCTCTAACATGTGATTCTGGTTAAAGCCTGCGCGGCCTGAACTTCTCACCCTGCACTCAAGTGTCAGGGGCTGAAGGTATCTGGCCCCGTCTGCTTAGGAGTGTTCCGGGCGGGGCCCTCAAAGACGGTCCGAAACAAAGTCCCCGAGACTCGTCCTGACCCCAGGAATCAAAGGTGAGGGAGAGCAGGGGCTCCTCCTCTCCGGGCAAGGAGCACAGGGCCTGGGAAAGGTCTCCCCACAGCCCTGCAGCTCAGGAGTTCACAAAACCGGCTCTGCAGAGCAGGATGGGTAGCTGTGCCAGACAGACAACTGCGGCATGTAGCTCTGCAAGGGTGGGGCCTTTCAGAAATCACAGGCCATCCAGCAGGAGGGCTTTATGGCGTGTCAGGGAAAAAGCATACGGTCAGAAGTCCACAAGCGGCTGTCACTGGGCCACCGCTGAGGCAGTGAGGGCCGGGCCCCTCTGCTCTGCGGAGCTTTTCACCCCTGCTGCTCTCCCACCAAGCGGTCACGCTGTCTTCTCCGGCCCATCGACCCACACACAGCTGTTCCTGGATAGTAGCTGCAGTGTGGGAGGAAACCAGTTAGGCACGGACAGATCTAGCTACAAGAAGAAAAATGAAGTATGTGTATGCTGTCGTCGGGGAGAGAGGATGTGTGTATGGAACTGTGTGATTTGGAAAGTAATTTTTTTTATTGAGATATAATCGACCCATAACACTGTGTTCGTTTTCGGTGTGCAACCTGATGATTTGATGTGTGTATATGTTGCAAAATGATCACCGCAATAAGTCTAGTCAACATCCACAGCCACACATGGTGACTTTGTTTTCTCATAACGAGAACTTTTAAGATTTAGTCTCTGAGCAGCTTTCAAATATACAATGCAGTATGGTTATTGTATACAATACAGTTATTGTATACAATACAGTCACCAGGTTGTACACTCCATCCCCAGAAAGCAATTTTAAATCACGTCCTCTAATGATCAAGGACTCAAGGAAGAGTGTAAGGTCCACTGGCAAATCAGTAAGGTTCAACAGCCCAAGAAAAAGAACTTCAAAAACAAAAGATGCAGGTTTTCTTGGACTTCTTTAGTTTGCAGGATTTGATTCAAGTTTTAAATTCACACATGCCTGCATTGGAAAAATCAGATGGGGTGTGCTTGGCCTTTAACTGTTCACAACAACTGCTAATCCAGATAATTTCTCTAGCGAGAGCTGGTCCAAGTTGAAGCAGGGGTCACAACCAGAGGTGTCTCTGAGAGGTT
The DNA here is from genome assembly GCF_018350215.1 of Panthera leo. Taxonomy (NCBI): domain Eukaryota; kingdom Metazoa; phylum Chordata; class Mammalia; order Carnivora; family Felidae; genus Panthera; species Panthera leo. Next base: position 12,122,402 of record NC_056679.1, read on the forward strand.
CAAAGGAAAGCAAAGCAAAACCAGGCCAGGGGTAACTGGCGGGCCTCACTCTGGGCCCTAGCATTGGCTCTCAGCTCCTTCCCCAGCCTGTCCTCCACCACATGGGCCCCCATCTTTCAGTCACAGTCCTCTTCAGCTCTCCTCACTGTCCTTGGGGGACATCACTCAGTCTCAGGACCTTCATGCCTGCGTACGTAGATGACTTTGCATCTCTGTCTCCGGCTGTGGTCCCTGGCTGGCTGCAGACCCGCGCACCTGACAGCAACTCCTCTGGTCCCAGCCCCTCAGGTACCTCAGCTCACCACACCTTCCCGGGCTCAGACCCTGGCCAGACTCCATGGCTGCTCCCTGCCTCAGGGAAAGGCGCCACCACCCCCAGCTGCTCCAACCGGGAGGAGCCTGGTCACCCTGACTTCCGAGCTACAGCACCTGTAACTCCTAGGTTCTTGTACGGATTAAATGAGACCAATGTATGTTACCAAGCAGCAGTAGACACTCACTAAATGTTAGCCACCGTCATCTGTTATTTATCTGGCAAAGCCAGCCACTTTTAAAAACATTGTTAGGGGAGCCTGGGTGGCTCAGTCGGTTAAGCGTCCGATTCCTGGTTTCGGCTCGCATCATGATCTCACGGTTCGTGAGTTCGAGCCCCACCATGGGCTCTGTGCTGACAGTGCAGGGTGGTCTGCTTGGGATTCTCTCTGTCCCTCTCTCTCCGCCCCTCCCTTACTTGTGTTATCTCTCTCTCTCTCAAAATAAATAAATAAATAAAATATTTTTAAAAACTAAATCAACATTGGGGCGGGCGCCTGGGTGGCTCGGTCAGTCAAGTGTCCGACTTCGGCTCAGGTCATGATCTCGCAGTCTGTGAGTTTGAGCCCCGCATCGGGCTCTGTGCTGACAGCTCAGAGCCTGGAGCCTGCTTCAGATTCTGTGTCTCCCTCTCTCTCTGCCCCTCCCCTGTTCATGCTCTGTCTCTCTCTGTCTCAAAAATAAATAAATATTAAAAAAAAATGTTTTTAAAAAGTAAAAAAAAATAAAAACATTGTTAATGTTTTTAATAATGCAATACAAAATATCTAATATATGTAATTAAAAAATAGCAACTCTCCCCTCAATCTGTTGTCCTGTTTTATGGTTTCTTGTGTGTTCTTCTTGGAAGTTCATATACGTAAAAATCATTTTGAGTAGCCGGTTGGAAAAATTTACACAAGAGACCATTTAAAAATACAAGGATCAATGCTTTTCATATATCTGTATTCCATCTACATCTATATCCGAAGTCCCCTATCTCTGACTCTGGCGTGTCTGTACCCCAGGCCTGCCCTATACTATGATGGCTGTGTGCGGGACGGGGGTGGGGATAAAGATATCTTTCCTGCACACTAATTTACTTTAAAAAAAAAAGCTAAAAGTTCAAAATAGGCACAACAAAATGTCATGTGTTCTTGTCTGGGTAATCCTGACTGGTCTTTTAGGGTCATTTTTCCAGGAAGCCCTCTCTGAAACGCCTTTCCCTGCATCCGTCCTTACAGCGATCATACCATTTGTCCAAGTAAATCGCCATTTACTCGCTTCTCAACCTTGGCACAACTGGCCTCTGGAGCCAGACGATTCCTGCTTATGGGGGCTGCCCCGTGCACTCTAGGAGTTTCGGCAGCACCCCCGACCTCCACCCACTGCATGCCAGTACCATCACCCAGTTGTGGGGGGCAAAAATACGTCCCTGGATGTTGAGAGGGGGACAAGATGCTCCTCCCCTTCCAGGCTCAGACCACTTCATTCGCCTGAGACCTGAGGGCGAGGATTCTGTCCTACTGGTCTCTGTGGCCCGGAGCGGCCCTGAAGACGCAGCGATGGAACAGAGCCGAAGGAACAAATGAGAAGGGGCTGGCTACTCTCCTGACAGGAAATCACATCTCCTCTCTTCACGGAAGAACAGTGTGCTTTCAACTCTTATTATTACTTTTTAAATTTTTTAAAATTAATTAATTAATTGATTGATTGATTATTTTTTAAATGTAGTTCCATGAAGAATAAAGTAGAGATGCCACCATAATTTCTATCCTTGGGATTTATGAGTCAAACTCAGGATACCATAAGCAACACAGGCATGTTTGCAAAAATTACCTTCAAAGGAAGATATGGAAAGTATTCCAAGTTGTATTTCACAAGAAGACCTCAGCTCTCCTTAAAAACTCCAGAAGCAGCCTGCCTGGCTTTGAATCCTAGCACTGCAATTCACTAGCTGAGTGGGCCAATTATTTTATACCTCTGTGCCTCAGTTTCCTTGCCTATAAAATGGGAATCATGTTGCTGAGAGCCTACTTTATAGAGCTGTTATGGAATTAAATAACTACATATTTGTAAAGTGCTTAGAGTAGTGCCTGGTACATAGTGAACGCTTTGTAAGAGTTTTTTAAAAAATAAAATCACCACTCACTGGGATTTGTATTTTTCTTATAGCTCAGAATTTTAAAGTGGGAAGTGACCATGATTATCCTGTATCCTTCCCTCAATGATTTGTCCAAGGTGTCAGTCCAACTAATTGTCACATATTATTATATGACATAACACAATACATAATACTGTACATTTTCTGTGATAAATATTCTAAAAGGGAAAATATTTAAAATATATCTCAATATTCATAAAGACTACCATTATTTAATATTATTATGTTATGTAACATACTCAAAGATGTGCATTTGTGTGTAGAGGTAAATCATAAACCTCATTTTTGTCAGCACTCTCCCTCACCTGCTGCCTGCTGCACACAAAAACCAGGGTCATTAATTATCCTTTTAAATACAAAGGGCAGTGATAGACGCACTCTATCATCTGAATCAATTCCGTATCTCCACGAAATGGTACCGAACAAGGTAATGCCCTGTTTTATACATGATACAATTAGCTAGTATTTATTAACATAAGTTACGCGGATGGTGTACTGGCCTAATACTAAATTAGAAGCTCAGAGATCACTTGAGCATCAAGGCCCTATGTTATCGGTCTGAGCGAATATCGTAAACCAAAATGCTAATAGAACATATTATCCTTAAAAATCTCATTTAGGGACTTCAATTTGCTGCAATTTGCTTTAAAGGTGACAAACTTTTCAAGCTATTATTGACACCTTGGCTATTCCTACATTCTGATACAGTTAACAGTTTCATCTAGTTCATCTAAGGTACTTAGATTTGCAAATATCTTTTCGTTGCTCACAGGGGAAAATATTTTTCAATTAGGAATCGAATCAAAGAACATCAAAACAAAATTATAACTGTGGTTGCTAAAATGAGAAGCTGCACTACTCTAATTTGCAGTAACAAATATTTACAGAGCGCCTACTATGTGCTGGGACTGTCGGACGCAGAAGCAATGGTAAGGCATGGTTGCCATCCTGGAAGTTCACACTGCCAGCAGACACAGCAAACCTGTATAGCGTTCGAGACCGAAACCTGGGAGCTCCACATGTATGTGTTCTGGGCCACGCATGGGTCCTCCTTGCCATCAATACCCTCAGTACGATACGTTTTCCCAACCGATCAAAAAGTGAACTCTGTTCAACAACTCACTAAGTGTCATTAGGACCCAGGATTAACTGTCTGTCTACACAGGTGAGACACGTCCAGAAAACCAACGGTGAGTAAAAATTCTTGTCGTGGGTAACATTTGCAGGAGTCTTTCAGCCCTCCTGTCTTCATTTGTTTACCTGGCAGAAACCTGGCAGAAACCTCTGGCTGCGGTTTCCTTTGTGATCCTGCATTAGCTCTGAGCTTCAAATATGCATGACAAACGCAAAGCTTAAAAATAAAATAGGAGACCAACTCTCATGCTGTGTCTATAGTGTACCAGTGAGAAAACGTATAAAATCCCGACCCCTTACTGCTCTCCAGGCATCAATCATTACATTCCATGTGAGTGGGCGAGTGTCTAATTAACCACTCATCGATCTCAAAGTTTTATAAGTGCTGTCGCTCCCCGCAGGCTGGAGTTCTTCCTTCTGCCTGCGTTCCGCTATTTGCTACCTTGGCAATCGGTGTCCTGGTGGAACTTGTAATGAAGGGAACAAACTCCACACGGGTCCCCTTTAGCCAAGCCACCGCCGTCTGCCTCCTTACTGTGCCTGCTTCCTTTGATCCACCTTGCTGGGACTATTCCTTTGGCCTCCATTCCACCCACCACTCCTACGCCCCAAGAACCTCAGCTCACACACTTGCAGCCAAACACTGTTCTTACCTCATAATATTTTTGGAGACATAGTTATCATAAGACTGATTCCAATTATAACAACCTCCTGCCACTCTCGCCATTTTTACACAAGCTGGGCCCCTGTGAAGAACACCGTGCTGTCTGGCATTGCTGCACTCGCACGTATTTATGCAGCAACACCTTTTGGGGTATGTCTGCGCAGGTCCTGCCGTGGGCTGCAGCGGAGAGGGCTCACGGGCTCTACAAGAGAAGGCTTCCTGATTTTTCTGGCTGACACTAATAGCACTATTCAGAACTGTCTATCTCGAAATGATTTCACATTCATTGTACTAAGTCATCTCTATAATGTGTCTGAAAGGCATTTTTAAAAATTTTATTTATTTATTTATTTATTTATTTATTTATTTATTTATTTATTTATTTTTAAACGTTATTTATTTATTTTGAGAGAGAGACACAGAAAGCAAGCAGAGGAGGGGGCAGAGAGAGAGGGAGACAGAGAATGCCAAGCAGGCTCTGTGCTGTCAGTGCGGACAGAGCCCGACGTGGGCTTTGAACTCATAAACTGTGAGATCATAACCTGCGCAGAAACCAAGAGTCAGATGCTTAACCAACTGAGCCACACAGGTGCCCCATGAGAGGCATTTTTTTTTTTTTTTTTAAGAGTCGACTTTGATGGAAAAATCCAAAACTTAGTCAAGGCATCTCAGATCACAGGCAGCAGTGAATAGATAAGGATTTACCACCCAACTGTATGAGATGCAAAGATTGGCCCACTTAGCCATGTCAGCAGTAAACACAGCTGAACAATCAGAGATAGTCTTTGCCCCTGCAATCCTGTCTTGAAAATATGTACTATAATTTTTATTTTTGGTTTACAATGTAATCCTTTATTTATATTTCAAAATAAAATTTTAGATATCTATGATGAAGCTACTAGGAAGTAATGAGTGAATTTAGAAGGACTATAGAATCCAAGGACAATATATAACAAAAATTTACATGATGTTAATTGAGCAATTGGAAACTGAAATTATAAAAAAAATCTGTGCTATTTGCAATAGCACCACAAAACATGAAATTCTTTTTTTTTTAAATTTTTTTAAATGTTTGTTTTTGAGACAGAGAGAGACAGCATGAACGGGGGAGGGTCAGTGAGAGAGAGGGAGACACAGAATCCGAAGCAGACTCCAGGCTCTAAGCTGTCAGCACAGAGCCTGACGTGGGGCTCGAACTCACGGACCGTGAGATCGTGACCTGAGCCGAAGTCGGATGCTTAACTGACTGAGCCACCCAGGTGCCCCACAAAACATGAAATTCTTAAGTACTTTTGAGGATGTGTAGTATCCATATGTTGAAAATCACAAGTCAGGGTTGAAAAAAAATCAAAGGAGACCTAAATAAATAAATACATTGTATTTATAAATCAGAAGATTCAGTACTGTTAAGATGTCAGTTCTCCCCAAACTGATCTATAGAGTCAACATAATCCAAATCAATATTCCAGAGGGTTTTTAAAATAGATATCAACAAGATGTTTTTAAAATTTATATGAAAAGGCAGAGGAACTAGAATAACCAAAACAATTCTGGCAAAGAAGAACCAAGTTGGAGGATGTATATTATTGGATTCCAAGATATACATAAAGCTAAGTAATCCTGTGTCATATTGATGAAGGATTAGACATACAGATAAATGGAACAGAATAGATAGTCTAGAAATATATTTACACATACATGGCCAATTGATTAACATTACAGGTGCAAAGGCGATTTAATGTGGAAAGTATAATTTTCTAATATGGTGTCGAACCAATGGGACATTGATGTGCAAAAAAAATCTTGATCTATACTTTGTACCTAATAAAAAATTAACTTTAAATGGACCATTGAATTTGATGAAAACATAACACTAACATCTCCAGAAGAAAACAAAGGAGAAAATAGTTGCGACCTTATGTTAGGGAAAGGTTTCTTAGGACTAAAAATATGGAAAAAAATGACAAACTGGATTTAAGCAAAATTTAAAACTTCTGTGAAAGACACTGTTAAAAGATCAAAAAGACAAGCTACAGACTGGGTAGAAGATATTACAAAACCCATATCTGACAAAGGATTTATATCTAGAGCATATAAGGACTTCTTAAAAGTCAAAAATAAAAAAACAAACAACCAAATTTTAAAATGGGCAAAAAGACTTGAACAGACACTTTACCAAGGAAGATACAGGTATGGTAAATAAGCACATGAAAAGACATTCAACATCATTACTCATTAAGGAAATGCAAATTAAAATTCTAATGAGTTAATAACTGTAGACACCTATTAGAATGGCTACAAACAAAACAAACAATACATGCCATGGGGATGAAAGGCATAGCATAGGGAATATAATCAATGGTATTGTAATAGTGTTACATGGTGACAGTTAGTAGCTACACTTGTGATGAGCATGGCGTAATGTATGGACTTGTTGAATCACCATGCAGTACATCTGAAACTAATGCAACGTTGTGTGTCAAGTATACCTCAATAACAGACAAAACAAAAAGTGACAGCACCAAGTGGTGGCAAAGATGTGGAGCTACTGGAATTCTGATACATTGTTGGTGAAAATACAAAGTGATATGATCACTTTTGAAAAGCCTGGTGATTTCTTAAGAAGTTAAGATACAGTTATCAAATGGACCCTGCAATCCCATTCCTAGGATTTTACTTAAAAGAAATGAACACTTATGTTCACACAAAACCCTGAATATGAATGTTTATAGTTGCTTTATGACCACCAAAACTGATGACAACTCAAACATCCTTCAGCTGGTGAATGGACAATGTCGAATGCCATACGATGTAATACTATCCAGTAATGGTACTGATTGATACACCAACAACGTGGATGAATCTTAAATGTAGTACACCAAGTAAAAGAAGCCAGGCTCAAAAGGCTACATATTGTTTGATTTCATTTATATGGTATTCTGGAAAAGGCGAAACAACAGGTACAAAAACAAGATCAGTGGTTGCCAGGGGTTTGGGGGGAGGGCTAGAGGCTGATGATAAAGGGGAACCAGGGAATTTTGGGGGGTGATGGAGCTGTTCTTTATCTTGGTTGTGGTGGCAGTTACATGTCTACAGGCATTCGTCAATTCTCAAAAACTGTTCACTCAAAATAGTGAATTTTAGTTTGTACGTTTATATGACACTTTGACTTAAAGAAAGCATATGGGGAAAAATGATAATGCAATATAACATAATTAAGATACAGAAATTATTTTTTTTTTAATGCCAGCTAGTAAAAGTCTCCTTGGTTAACACTAAGAGGGAAAACTCAGAAGGAAGTGCTATTGGAATAGTTCTGGTTTGAGTGAAATCTCCTGAGAAGGGAAATGTCTTGCTTGGGGTGTACCTCCGACATCCTGAAGAGAAAACACTTCTTTTCCAATTCATGACCTTTAAAAAGTTGCAGTCAAACCATCCATTCCTCTCATAAACGCTCACAAAGGGCATTTTGTGCCATTTATTTTGTGCCATTATTTGTTTTCTAGTCCAAATAGCCTGTTCCTCTAATTTGTGATTTCAAGAGTTCTTTGCTCTTTTACACACTTAAGCAAACCCACAGTACTATTTTCCTTAAACATTCAGAGATCAATTCTTAATGCAAATCTATTTTTTCTTCATATAGGAACCACAGAGCAGATACAAAAATATGTATGTCTGAAGACTCAGAAAGTCTAAGGTTATTTACACACTGTCCCAACATACCTTGGTCTCTCTTATCTTTTTTTTTTATCTTTAGCTATTTTTGACAGCAAGGGAGACAGAGAATGAGTGGGGCAGGGGGTGGGGGCAGAGAGACAGGGAGACACAGAATCTGAAGCAGGCTCCAGGCTCAGAGCCCGATGCAGGCCTCCAACTCACAGACCGAAGTCGGATGCTTAACTGACTGAGCCACCCAGTCGCCCCGGTCTCTCTTATCTTGAAAAAAGTTTTGCTCATCATTGCTTTCTGATTAAACTACCATCCTTCTATGTCTATGCAGAATGTGCTAGAATGAACACTGGATTGAAAACTGTAAATACCGCGTTTTAAGGTCAATTCAACTCCTAACTAGCTGTGTGGCCATGGAAAAATGACTCACCTCCTGTAACTACTATTTATCTCCATCCCTGACCTCTCTCCAGGGCCTTCGTTAAGAAATTTCAAATTCCTACAGACACATACTGTCTCTCATGCAGCATTTAATTGTTCATGGATACTGGTTACATTGGCATCATTTCCTATCACTCAAATTACAATTGTTACTTATCTGTTCATGTATTCATGCTTTATTTCTTCAACTAGACTTCTCCAACCAGATTATAAATCCTTTGAGGAGAGGGAATTCCTCATTTACATCTTTATTTTTATCTAGCATCTATCACAAAGACTAAATATTTCAGGTTGCTGATATAATCACTTGAGCTTATATCTTCTAGTTTGCTCATATAATCACTTGACTTTGCAAAAAATACAGCCAAGTTTGACATACTCATGGAGTTTTTCGGGACCTACTCTGTCCACTCATGCTGTGGCCTCCCCTGCTAACCAATCCATCCCTGACCCTAATCACCACAGTCTATGGAGTCATCTTAGTTTTTTCATGGCACTGAACAGTCTCTGAGTTAACATCTCCCTCTTATTCTCTTTTTCTCTCACTGACTCTCTTTTTCTTTTTCTCAATGTATTTTCTGAAGCCTCTGACTAGGATTTAAGCTTCATGAAACCAGGGACCAATCATACTCACTGTGGTAGAACCTGGACCCATGCCTGGCATATAGTAGGCACTCAATAAATACTTATGATGGAGTCATTGAACTTGCCCCTCACTACAGTGATACCTACTGGAGACTGCACAATTGAAACTAACAAAAATATTTCACCTAATTTACCTGTAAAGAGGTTCTACAAGGTCCTTTTCAAGAAACTCATGATCATTCTTGACAGCCACAATGTTGATGGGAAATTGGGAATCTGAAAAAAGAGAAAGAGAGAAACAAGGGAGATTATGAGTCTTGTTTTTATCTGAATGGGCACCAATATCTTTCGACCACCATGTTTCTGTACACATGACTGGTCCTGGCAGTTGCTTTCCCATCATTGGGTGTGTTGGTAATGTTTAAGATAGTGGGCAGTTTTAGTTTTATCAAATAAGTGCTTTGAAGGATATAAAAGAAGTCCTTGGATAGGAGTGAATATTAAGTGCCTGCATTTTTGTGGTTCATCATAATCACAGACATTAGCCTATCTATATGAAGAGTTTTTATACTCTCACACTTAACATCACTGACTTTTATCTTGATCAGTTCATGAAACACTTAATTTGGGAGATTTTTTTTTTCTTTAGAAAAGAAATTTCCAAAAATACCCGAAACTCAGTGGCCACAAAAGTGTTCTTTTGCAGCAAAATCTTGAGCCACTTTAGAGTATCAGCAAAATACTCAAACAACTGATTCTATCCAAAGAGATAAATTCCAGCATCATGATTTTTCTCCCACAGACTGAGTATTCATGCCAACTTTGGAGGTCAAGGGCCACGCTCAAGATGCAGTGTTAATGTTAGGTACCTTATTCACAGAGATGAAAATCTGGGGATCATTCTAATAGAGGCCATGGTCAGACCTAACAGACAATGTCAAATCATTACCACTATCCTGCCATTCTTTCTCTTTCTCATTTTATACTTTGCACTGCCTCCACCTTGCCAGTCATAATAAATCTAAAGGTATCTAAATCTTAATGTGAGTTGGAAATCGAAACAGTCTCTTCTGGTGATAAAAGTAATGTGAGTGAATTCCAGATGGTGCTGGAATGAAGACTGCCTTGTTCTGCTCGAGAGGGAGTGTGTGTAGTAATGAGAAACACAGACACCACAGCCCAGTTGCCTTGGCTTTGAGTCCTGGCACTGCTAATCTCTAGATGTAGAACTGGGTACAACTTACCTAACCTCTTCTGGGCTTGTGTTTCCCCATCTGTAAAAAGGGGATGATGATAATTATAATACTTAACCTATAGTGCTGAGAATATTAAATAAGTGGTTATAGGTAAAGTGCTCTCAGCAGGACCTGGCACACAGTATGTTCCATGTAAGTATTTGCTCTTTCTTATTATATTTATTCAATGCACATGGCTTAAATACAATTTGACAGGCTCCTTTTACTTATGGCACATTCTTTTTCTCTAGAAAGGAAATTTCCAAAAATAACCAAAGCTCAATGGCCTCAAATGTTTTCTTTTGTAGCAAAATCGTGAGTCACTTTAGAGTATCAGCAAGATATTCAACTAACTGATTCTATCTAAAGAAAAGAAATTTAATTTACTTCTTAGCCATTTGTAGACACTTCATATTTAAATTGCAAGGTATTTTGGGGCACCTGGGTGGCTCAGTAGGTTAAACGTCCGACTTCAGCTCAGGTCATGATCTCATGGTTCGTGGGTTCGAGCCCCACATCGGGCTCTGTGCTGACAGCTCAGAGCCTGGAGCCTGCTTTGGATTCTGTGTCCTCTCTGCCCCACCCCTGCTTGTGCTCTGTGTCTCTCTGTCTTTCAAAAATGGATAAACATTAAAAAAATAACAAAAATAAATAAATTGCAAGGTATTTTGAGTTTACAAAGAGAGTTCACATTATAGGAGAAAACACACTGCATTAAGACTTAAGAGACTACGATTTTAATTCTGATTCCTCTGCCTTTTAATGTTGAAAAAGTCATTTAACCTCTGGGTCTCTCTCTCATCATCAGTAAATTGGAGGGGGTGGGAGGGTGGGAGTAGCGTTCTTTAGACCAAAATTATAAAACCCTCCTTTATAAAAACTTGAGTCAGACTCTAGACTTCAAAGCACATATTGAGATATGCTCTCCTTCATCCACTGAATTTAAGTTACAGAAGTAGAATAAGGGTTTTATATGTGTGTGTGTGTGTGTGTGTGTGTGTGTATATAATATGTATATATGTATATGTGTATATATATGTTCTATGTATATGCATATGTATATATATATATATACACACATATATATACACATATATATGTATATATATATATACACACACATACATATAAAACTGAGCTTCCAGGTGAGTGAATGAGAGTCACCAGTGACTATGGGTTCATTTTGTTGCTTCTTTCTATCCTGCATAGATTTTATGCCATCAGGAAGAGAACTCAATGCTATTTAATGTTCTAGATATCCTTTGTTTAGCCCTACAGATCCACTCTCCACTTTTTTATACCCTGCCTTGTGCGCCGAGGGTCACCAGTGAGGATGGCATTCGAGGGGACCCATTTTCCTTGGTTTCCTTTTGTGTTTGGCCAACAGGGAGCCCTGGCTGGAGACGGAGGGGAGCAGGAGTGCAAGGTCAGGGCATTTACCCTCCTGGTTATCACTCACCACCAGCTGTGTCCTTTGCTCTAGGGATCCTCTCTTGTCCTGGTTTCTGGCACCTGCTCCCTCTGCCCATCCCTTTGGGCCTACGGCAGTGGCAGCTCTGTGGCTATGAACTCTGGGCACCTGTATGGTTCCTCCTGGTTTCTCATATCCTGCCCACACTTTTGTAATAAACATTTTTAGAAATAAGTCCTCCTCAGATCATCTTGAGTGCTCCATCTGTTTACCATTAGGATCCTAATTCACTATTCTGGACAATCCAAGAAGTAGTTCGTAGCCTTGGTTATAGTTTCAGGGATGAGTAAGATACAGGTGATTAAGTTTATTAAGTGCCAAATAAAACATCAGTGAAAGAAGTATGATGCTGGCAATAAACATCTCACTTCAAATCCCCCCAAATAACTTCTTCTCCATATTGTGTCTTAATTTTTTTTTTCATTTAAACAGAACGGAAGGAAGGTCTCAAGACAACTAGTTTTGTGATTTTCAGGAAACTTATCAACAACTAATTTATTGCACTTTCAAGAAATCAGAGAGTAGTACAGAGAAAAAAAAAACAAGGAAAAAGAGTAAGGACAGAAGTGCAAGAGCGCTGTTACTAATGAAAGCACCACAAAGGAAATACGTAGAATAATACGACGACAACACTGCATGGTGGCAATGGTGACTACACTGAGTGCGGCGAGCACTGTGTGATGTACAGAACTGTCGAGTCACTGTGGTGTATACCCAACGCCAATGTAACGCCGTATGTCAATTATACCTCAATCAGAATAGGAACAAAGAAAGCTGCTGAAGGTAGAATGCTGGAAGGAAAAGGCAGAGTTGGGATTGACCGTGAAGAGAGAAGAAGCAGAAGGTAAAGAAGTGAGAAGCGGTGTAGAGCGGAATGTCAGGTAGGCCTGGGCAGCAACACTCGCGTCTAAATTGGCATCGGTCTACACCCCGGGATTGCAAAGGCTGAGGGAAAGAGACAGCAAAAGAAAACGGCTGAGAAAAGCTTTGGAAGTGCAAAACACACCGCGGGATATGCGAGGTTCAGTTTGAATTAATTCTCTTTATAAAGAGTGAAGGGAAGGCCAACCTACCCTCATACAACTGAGCGTATTGTGGGAACCCAGCAGCACGGAGCCAGTCGCATGCTTCCTTCGCCTCGATTTCTGAAAAATACAAGAAAGGGAAATGCGTTGAGTCCAGCAGCCACACGCTAGCACTCTACCTTCTTAATCAAGGAGAAACTGGTGAGCACTGTACTCGTTGTTACAAAGCAAAATTGTTCTCAGGCAAGTCTGTCTCAGTAGACCTACCAGAAATGGGTGTAAAATGAGCAGGTATCACAAAGGTACTTATGTGCCTATTAAGATTATCTTCAATGTAGATCCACAAGTATTTGGATAATAACAAAACCACAGATTACAGAACACAAAGGCTGAGTTTCAGGCAGGGAAAAACGTCTTATTTATATACCAGGGAGCCAAGGGACTACAGAGAAGGAAGAAACACTTCCTTATGATCCTTTTTTTAAATGAATTTTTTTTTTTAAAACTTTTAAAGTTTAAAGATAAGGCTAAGTATACTCATTCAACCTTCCTTTATTCTTTCACTCTTGGGCTAATGAAAGAAAGAATACAGCTGGATGGTCCATGAAAATGTATTTTCTCATGAAGAAAGGTATTACAAAAATCCAGTGTATTGCTATTTCTTTAATTTTTCTGATGGGTTTAATTCCCAATGCCTTCCAACAAGATGTTCATTCATCAGACACATCCGAATGATTTCAAGCTGCAGAGTGGAGCACGGAAAAGCAAAGCTGGTTATCCAGAACCGAGGCCAGTTTGATGGGGCTGCTAGAATCTCTGAGGGCTGAATCCAAAAGGTTGATATGTCCTTTGGGTGACCATTCAGTGTGGACACCCCAACCACGCACGGGACCACCTGCCTGGAGAAGCTGTGGGGTGAGGTGGGAGGAGTCTACAGTATGTGAACCAGGTCACTTTTTGACCTTGTGAATCCTGGATCAATTCCCAACCACAACTCTGTTAGACAAATACGAATGCGAGGGAAAAGAAGTTCATCTGTCAAAAGTCCAGTTTCTCCAAACAAAATTAAACAGCCTATTTTAACAGGTTTCTACCCAGCCCTCTTCCTCTGCTGTTGGGATGGAGCCCGGTCAGGTCATTGTATTTCCATTTACTCTGATGTTCACTTCTCCCCATAGCAAAAGCCGAGAGTACAGGGTGTTCTTGGGACAACGGCACAAAAATGAGCTACACTAACATCAGCTGCGGGCTCGAGCCTCTAGACCTAACATTGAGAGCACAGCATCTATGCACTGAATTCGGGGAAAAAATGTCTGTGCAGCATAATGTTTATTGTGACAGAGCTATATATATGGTCGATGTTAGGCAAACACTTCAAAGGCCAGATTTTGCACGGGCCCCATATGAAAGAGCAAACACTTTCATTCCCATCCCATGGATCTGGTTGGACATAGATTGAGATTTCACATTAAATTCAGGGCATTTCAGAGGCATCCCCCAATCCACTGCCATTCTAGTGATTGACAATTTCTAAATCTTGGGTTTTTTGTTCAGCATGAGGATTTTTTACATAATTGCTACCAGCGCAGACCTATGTACTTGTTCCCGCCATGCAGGCATCATTCAGAAATACTCGGGGCACCAAGCTGGAAATAAAAGCCTTGGAAAGCATTTTGCTCAGGAGGGATGTCTCTGAGATCCACAAGTACAGTTCAAAATGGACACTCAGCTGAACTGTACTGTAGGCTAACATGGGTTTTCTTTGGGAAGATACAAAGGGCAATTACTATAGGGCTTAACAGGCTTATGAGTACTCCTTTGAGAGTCCTTATGTGAAGGCTTCTGCTTTGAAAATCACACAAGTATTTCAGAGGAAGTAGGAAATGCACATTCTGGATGTAACGTGGAAAATGTGGTCAGTTATCACTGAGTCATAGATAGACTGTTGCCTTCTAAATTTTCAAACTTCAGAGTTTCTTTCTCTTTCAGTATAATGCAGTGGTTAATAAGGAGGAAATATCTAATTCCTGGATACTGTCTAAAGTTAATTATGAGCCAGCAGTCTTAAAGAGAAGCATAGAATTCTGAATTTTCTGTTGAAACTACATGAATACTCTGCCTTTTTTCTATTACTTTCACTACTCTCAAAATGCAGTGTTAAGCAGGAGAACCCCAGAGAGACAGACCATGAAGACCAAATGGAGGGGACCTAGAAAGCAGGGGTTCTACAACACAGAAAACTCAAAGGGGAGTGGGAAGTGAGCTTATAAAAAAGTGGACCCTCCACTGGACCCTGAAGTAGTTAGGACAATGAGAGGCGGGCAGCAGGGGTCCTTATAGGAAAATTCCCTTTGGAACTGAAGACTCTCGTTGGACAGTGGAACGAGCTTCAGGCTAGCCTAGGAGATTTTATTTAAAAGGTTCTCTAACTTCAGTTTATTTTTTCACAAGAGCAACAAAGATAATGAACTGAGATTCTATGAATATGTAAACATGAATAATCACATCTTAACCAGAATCCAGCTAAATCAGACCCTTAAATAAACTGATTTTTAAACTGGGGAGGCATTTAGCCTTTAAGTCTCAGAGTCAAATCCAACAAAGATGGCAGTTAGTTCATAATAACCGAGAAGAAGCCACATCCCAGCCATGGTGGATGCTCCTTGCCATCACTCCTGCACACCCAACTTGCTTCTACTTCTGAAATGTCTCTCCAATATCCCTTCTGCTCTAGCTGTAGGCCCAACACCTTGATATCTCAAACTCTAAGGGCAAACAAACTCTTGTTTACACCCTAGTGACAAAGCAAAAACACGAAATAATCAGACATACTTAACCAATGTCAAATTTGACATTGCCCATCAAGTTGAGCTGGAGGAAAAAAAGGCCTTACAATTTCTACTGAGTCCCCACAGCCCCTACTAACACCCATCAGCCAGATGCTAATGCTAAGGGCATATTACCCTTGCAGTGGCCAAAAATCTTAGAAAATTCAAAAGGAACCATCATTGCCAGGGTCATCATGTCACCAAGACCTAACTCTTGAGATTTAAATGACGTTTGAGGAGAGTGTGAAAATCTCTAACTGTGCTCCTGCTAGCCAGCAGATTATGTGAAAGCTTTAAGGGCCATTCAAATCATGTGTTTACAGTTTTATTTGTTCTCTATTTGCAACCCATACCTGTCCCTGTGGCAGTTCCAGGGAAACAAAGCAAAGCATCAAGTTGCTGCAAGTTTGTAGAAAGCTGAAGTGTGGGGTAGATAGAACAGAATGACCTTGGACAGACTGGCCTACTGATCTCTACTGCAGTTACCACATTACATTACCTGAGAAAATTCAATCTGTTTGACTCCACAGCATGATAGGATTTCATCAGAATTTCTGCAATTATTATATGTAAAACTCATTTCTCTTTAACTCTATAGTGGGTACCTATTTTTGCCTGCTCAGTATCCGCCCCCCCCCCTCCTTCTTCAGATAATAGAACCTCTTGTTAAGTCTCCTGTTAGGAGACTCTTCTACTTAGTTTAGGTGGGGCAGACAGTCCTGGTCACCTACTCCTTAAGAACACTCCCAGTCCCTTTAGTTCAAGGAGACCAAGGAGCTTCACGATTTTAAGTCAACAGTTGTTTGGGGGCCGAAATCAACTGATTGAAAAGGGAGATATCCAGTTTAACAACTGATAGCTTGATCTGTGCAAAGACGAAGCAAACCTTTTCACTCAGTAAATCCAGAAAATTCTTTGGTGCTGGGCATACTCTCCTGCCACCTGTCTGTGATTCTACTTGAGGGAAAGTCACTCACTCTGCCTTAGCTTCCTTTCCTACGTGCTTAGAACATGATGTGACCTCTGTTGAGAGCAGATGCAGTAGAGGGAGGCTGTCTCCCTGGGTGCCTAGGAAGCTGCCAATCAACGGGCATGAGAACAAAGTGGAAACTAACCACGGCCTGTAACACTGGTTTTAAAAAATATTATATTATTTCTTAGTTTCACAGCTCAGTGTTGAAAACTTATAAAAAACACAAAAAGGCACAATGAAAGAAAAAGGTCAACTCTTGTCCCATTACTAACACATAATTTAGTGTATGTTATTTATCAAAATGGTAATCGTTGTAGTATCTTTGGTTGACTACCTATTTTCACATAGTAATACATTGTGAATATTTTTCCACATAATGATATTGTTGGCAAAAATGGGAAATTTACTCTGTTTTGAGAATGATCCTTATTTTTTTTAAATACTCGATTCTTGAATACTGCCAATTGTTAATCACTGCTGGGAGGTTATAAAATCAAGGTAGCCAAGAGAAAACAGTTCAGTAAGACTTCACCCATACAGACTGGTTGTGGAGAAGGCTGGAAGTCTATGTGAGTTAAGAGATTTACAAGCTGTTTCTTTAAAGAAACACCATGCAGTGATGTTTGGATAGTCAGGTAGATAAGGTTCTGGAGGGCTCTGGTCAAGTAAGGGGTTATTTTGAGCACAGCAAATTTGCTGCCCAGGCTGGCAGGCCTCCTCTCATGTTACAATCTCATTGAATTTTTAAACTGGTGTTTCTAGAGTGCTTGGGAACAGTGTGTTCTCCTAGCTAAACGTTTTAAGTACATTTTTTGGTTTACGTTATTCTCGGCACAGCAAATGCTTTTTCCATAGCTAACCCAAAGGAATACTATTCTTTCTAAATGACCAAAAATTCAAATTAAGGCCAAATTAAATTTTATTATTATCAGAAAGTTAGCTGGCTAGAAGGAACCTGGTCTGCCGTGAAAGGTTTATGAAATCAATATACACAGGCATATGTGTTTATGTTGTTCTTACAAATCTCCTGGAATTTCAGTGGTCACACTGGCTCCAATTTAAGTAGGTCTTCTTTCTTAAATGTTCATTAAAATACTCGAGAGAAGTGGGGGGGTAAGGGGGGAGGCATCGTGGGTCTCCATGTGATTTAGAAAAGTAGGTGCTTTGTTTTTCCGTTTAAATTGGCTAACATGGTGGGCACCCTGTTTCTGGAAGATTATGAGTGACTCAACCACCACAAGATATCTGCAGTGGATGCAATCAACACTATAAAAGTCTATCAAAGGTATTAACATTTCAACACACTCATGGTTGTTGGCTTAGATTAATTTACATGGCTGAGTTAGCTTCATCATTAATGTACTACTTAAGATAAATGACTCTTTGGAATTTCTCAAGCGAAGTCCTTACTGAAGGTTATTTATTTGGCCATACACTACACTAGTTTTGTTAAAATCAATGCCAGAGTGTCCATCCCGTCTATATATAGATATGAATGATGCAATAATTAAAATTACATAGATCCATACATGACCACCCCAATCCTTCTCCCAAGAGTGCTTTATAACCTTAATCACAGGTACAGGATTAAATATCAAGTTATGTAATCAAGACTGATTTAGGTTTCACATCATGGTGACAGGATACTTCTTTTTTGCACTCTTTGAATTATACAATAAGTTTATTGCGATGTGTAAAAGGCCTGAGTAAGTCTTAAATGTTTACCAATTATAATTTTTCTAATATGCATATCATTTTCTTTCCCTTATATTCTAAATAAGTTATTTAGGATAAATTTAAGATTATTAATCACTGAATATTCAAATCAGTGAACTTAGAAACACCCATTTTATTTTCCATTCAGTCCCTTTTTTTTAAGGCAACTATTTCCTTAATGTGTCAACGTATCCTGTTGTCAGCTGATACAGAACAATAGAAGAAAAAAATCTGGAAGATGCATATATTCCTATGACACCAAGTTATACACAGATAAGGTGGAGATTCATGGTTATGTTTATGTGTACATTTTACCTGAAGCAAGAATCACATACGTGTTGGGACACACTATTCCACTGCCAGTTCTTACACTAGCCTTATTCCTCAGGCCTTGAAAGACCTTCTGCAAGCTGGATTCATAGCAAATCTAGTCACTTAAAAATAATTTCTATTAGAGTAAGAGAGGATCAAGCAAATTCAACACCTGAATGGTAGGTCTATTCCTAGTCACTCAAGAGTTGTTTTTAACCAGTCTTTTTCCTGGTTTTTAACCTGCTTTGTTGGGGGCAATCCTACACTGTATATGTAATTTAGTCTTAATTTATTACCAATGTATTTAATTTTTCAATTTATAATGAAAGCACGCACACACACACACACACACACACATTTTCTTAAACACTTACGATGATTCCCTGCTCTTTCCAGTTGTTGCGGAACTTGCAGTTCTCCTCCAACTGGGAAGCATTTACTTCCCATCCCATTGCTGTCCAGCTTTGGCCACGTGACCCACTTTAGCCAATGACATGTGAGCAGAAGCAACGTATGCTAGTTTCAAGCAAAACGCTTCAAAAGCTGTCATCTAGTTCTTTCAGTTTTCCTACTCTTTTCCCTTTCTCACAAGGCTAGTAGGTTTCAGACATGTTATTCCTTGAACCTGGGTCCTGGAATGATGACACAGGGAACAAAGCCACAGCAGACTAGCTGCTGACAGGTAATGTGAGCAAGAAATAAACTTCCGTTGTTTTATGCCACTACAACATGGGGGACAACTTGCTACAGAGGATAATCTAGCTTAAACTAATTTAACGCAGGGGTAGATACCCATTCTAGAGAGAAAGCCTATGGACCTTTATTTCAACTTGAAGCTGTTGCTGGATATCTGTTATTAGTGTGCTCTAGAAGTGAACACAATCAGTATCAGGAATCATTTCTGCTTGGAATTCTGCTTTCCTGCCTACAGTGCATGGCCTCTGTGAATTAAAAAAATGAAAAGAATCCTTTCACAATCCTTAGTAACACGCAGCTACATGTGTCGAGTGTGTGAGTGCACCCATATTCACAGACACACACACTTTTTCTCTCACATACGCACACCACAGAAAATCAAAAGTTCAGGTGCAACTGAACAAGGAAAGTCTTCAGGAATATAAATACTATTCCTTATGCTCATATTCCTAAGAGCACACACACACACACACACACAAACCAGAAAGAAAAAGAAAATTTACAATCCCACCCCAATCAATCTCAAAGAAAAAGAAAGCAGAAAGTATATACTCTGCCAGCCAAATAGCTCCTAACCAGATTGTTTTGACTCAAGTTTTCCATGAGGCAGAGTAGCTCTTCATTCTCTCCTTTCATTTTGTACAGATTGTTCCCATCAGGCGCTTGTGGTATTTCTCAAGGAGGCTGCAGGCAGACACAAGCATATGAACATCCCCAGCTTTTTTGAACTTGTGGAGCCACTGCCTACCACTAAATCCCAAGAGATTCTTCATGGCGGAGTCAGTTAAGCAACTGAAATGCAAGGAAGGGGGACAGAAAATTAGAAAGAAGGTCATAATTTTCAGGCTTTGGCCAAAGTATCTCCATACTGACCCACCAGGATAATAAAGTCTTAAATAGCCTTTCTTGGGACAAGGGTGTGAGATTCTGGAGATGATTTGTCTATCTTGGTTTCTTTGGCTTCTCTTGGAAAGGTGAAGAATAGGAGTCCAAGGTAGCTGACTTGATGCTGGTTCTCATGAGCAGAGGCTCTAACTTCCTCAAGGTCCGGCAAACTGGCAGTATCAGAAGGGTCCCTGCATATTCACTGCCATGACGATGACTTTTTGCCTGGGGAAAAGCAACTGCTTTGGACAAGTCCAAGCACCGCTAGGAAGTCAAGTTTCTTGGCTTTGGACAGGTATTCTTCTATCCTATTTTGCTTTAAATTTTTAACGTTAAAAAAACTACGCATGTCTTTAGGGACTCAAACCCCTTCTCTATTTTCAGATATATCTGAATGTCTACACTTACAAAGGCTTATCTGCTATTTCAGTTGCTTAGCCCAACTCTTATAGCTCTGGGTACTCCAATTACACCAGAAGCTCTTGTGATATCAGGGAAAATTCTACCATGCAGGCATCAGAAGGAGCATGGAGACTCTCCTGATAAAACAACTCCAAGAACCCTACAGATTTTTTTCAGGTCTTTCACTCTTTGTAGGGCCGGCCATACGAAACAATCACCTGAGCTACTGACAGCCAGTTCAAAATTTTGTGCACTTAATTTCTCACCAGTTGGAACATGTGAATCAATCAAAACTAGTGTTTGCTTAATTTAATCCCAAGAAAAGATGTATACGACTCAAGTGTAATTCTATTATCTGACTCTCTCTCTCTCCCTCTCTCTCTCTCTCTCTCTCTCTGTCTCTCTCTCTCTCTCTCTGTCTCTCTCTCTCTCTCTCTCTCTCTGTATATATATATATATATATATATATATATATATATATATATATATATAACTTGATAGTGTATGCAGGTGTGTATTTTTTATTTTTAAGTATTTACTAGGAAATATGCCCTGGGATAAAATATTTACTGCGAATTTTTCAAAGTGTCTTTGCCAGTCCTCTAGAATGTTTTCTGCTTGTCTGCAATGACGCTCATTCTGTGAATGATTTTCTAAACATATTAGCACTTGTCTCAGAAAATCAGTAGCCAGATTCAAGAAATTGTGTTATTAGGTTTTCAGCTATGGATTCATCTTTTTTCTCCATGTTCTTCAAAGCCAAAGCTATCACTGAACTCAGAGGTTTGCTCTCAAAGTTTTGGAATTCTTATTTTGTAAATCATTAGTAGACATTGACATTACAATTTAAAACAGAAAGCAATTTAAAATAGGTTAGGTCATTGAAATAGCTTTACTTATTTGGGAAGGAGGGGGTTAAGATTCAGACCAAAGAGGTGGGAAACAACTTGTACATTGGAGTCCCCCCCCCCTTTTTTCATCAGACACAGTGATACATTAATGACTGTGTCATTCTATGATCCAACCACATGGCATACTGATATTGAAGTCAATTGAAGCATCCCATAAATATACCACAAATGCAATCAAATAGGTTTTTAAAAAGTTACATACACTGTAAAGAGTTTTAAATGTTTAAAACATGGGGGCACCTGGGTGGCTCAGTGAGTTGAGCGTGTGACTTGACTTTGGCTCAGGTCATGATCTCAAGGTTCGTCAGTTTGAGCCCCATGCTGGAGCTTTACTTACTAAATAAGTTTATTTACTAAATAAATAAAACTTTAAAAAAGTTTAAAACACAGTAAAAGTTTTTAAATCTGTAATAGTTTAGTATGGATAGTAAATGACTTCAAATTTTAAAGAACTCTGGGCCTTAATAATTACCGTCACTTCACATTTTAAGTTTAAGAACACAGTAAGAAATGGCAGAAAAATACGTCCTGCAAACACATAAGCACTTCTAAATGGAGGTCCAGGCAGCTCTACCTTATAAAATATAAATATAATTTAATTACCTGACTAGCTCTGGGCATATAACAATTTTTATTACTTGCAGTCAATACTATGGTCTTGACTAAGATGCTTGTGCAAATACTCACTGAATTCAGGTATAAAAGGGTTATTTCCCTTACAAACAGACTTGAATAAGAGATAAAAATGACCAAAAATCCCCTTTTAAGAGAAATCTGACAGAAAAGTGGCAAAATCTAAACCTAAGATTTGAAACACCTGAAAGAAAAAAGGAAAAAAAAAAAAAAAGCAAAGCAAAGCAAAACCACCACAATTCGATCACAGGTTAACATTTTGTTGGCAAATGGTCTCTCATTCTTTTATTATGCAGATGTGTACATGTATATAGGCTAAATTACTATGTTTTACATAAGCTTTCAATAAAATTATAATCTGCATTGCCACTTGACAATGCCTTTTGAACCTCTTTCCAACCCAGCTGATTTCCTTTTCAATCATTCTAGATGGCTGAAAAACATTCCTACTGCCATTACTTTAAAAAGTATCTTCTTCTATCAATTCAGACGTCACAATCATGAGTTAAAAATAATAAATTCAGTTCTCTGGAGGCTTTCATTCTAAATAAAGAATTCTGCCTGAACGTGCATCCTGGTGAATGTATTTTCAGGGAGTACTTCTGGGTTGACATTTCTCATGTTATTTTACATTCTGGATTAAGACCCATCTCATATGGTTTTGATTTATATTCTCAGCAGACTTCAAAAAGGAAATTCCAAGTGGAAGTTTATTCATACACCAGAACTATGTTTAAATGATGCTACAGGGATGTCTTAAACTAACACAAGTCAGGAAGTTCAAAGTTAAGGTTAAATCCTGGACCATGTTCCCACCTCTTCCTTCTTGGTATTTGGAAAGTGGAGATTTTATGTAACAGCTGTTCCACTTGTCTTTGACCTCCTGCATATGTATTTAGATAATTTCAAAGATGCATTTCAAAACTTTATGTCATAAACTGGTATTTTCTAAAGGGTGTTGCTGAAGTTTCAAGGTTAAACTTTCAAAACGAAACAAAACAAAAGATACTAGACCAAATAGAGAAAAACTCCCCATCTTGTTTTAATGACTAGATGAATATTTGGAGTCTACAGGACTCCTCCAATACTCTAAGTAATGAAAAGCAAAAAGTGACCCGAATTTCAAAGCCTAGCAAATTCACCAAGAGTGCATCTCTTTAGAACAAAACAAGTTTATTTTTGCACAGGGTTAATGTTATTGCTTTAAAGGGGAGTTTGAAATGAAGATTTGCTCTTAACAGCGTATCTATTAAGTAAAACTAAGTTTCTTCTTTTGTTGAATACATACACTCGGTTTTATAAATTAATTTTTTTAAGTTTATTTATTCATTTTGAGAGTGGAGGGAGGTCTAGAGAGAGAGAGGTGGGTAGAGAGAGAAAATCCCAAGCAGGCTCCACTCTGTCAGTGCAGAGCCCAATGCAGGGCTGTTGAGATCATGACCTGAGCTGAAATCAAGAGTCGGGACGCTCAACCGACTGAGCCACGCCAGCGCCCTATGAATTAACTTTTTAAAAAGAGTCTGTTGATTGGTTCAGAAAATGCTCCTTTACTTGAGGACATACACAGACTGTTACAGGAGCTGTAATGCAGCATCTTGCTAAACAGCATTACGGGAGCCGTAATATGGCCTGAAGTATTAGAAGCAAGATTCAAATCCTAGCTTTACTTCGGATTACCTTCGTGGCCTTGTGATAGGTTAACTTCAGCATGCCTCAGTCTCCGTATCTGTAACAGAGTACCTACTTCAGAGCATTGTTGTGGGGAGTAAGTGAGTTGTTAGCTGTATGTGCTACGAGTACAGTTGAAGGTGCACGTGCCTGCAACAGAAAATAGTGGTTGCAACGGTTTCTGATTCTCTCCACTCAGCTCTTTTTCATTTGGCTTTCAGAAGTAGGAGGCATTCATCCTACTGATTTATTCGGCAGACATCTACGGGTTGCCCAGGCTTTGAAAAGCTTGCGATTAGGCACTTCGGGAGGATGCCTGGCTGTGGGGAGCGGGGTCCTGTTCTGCAGGTCTCTAAGTCAAGCAGAGGAGACAAAGACGCACCCAGGAATCACGAATCCCAAGAAAGCAAAACAGGATAAAGTCGTACAGGACTCAGAGCCAGAGGGGACATTTTGGGTAAAGTGACCAGGACAGACTTAGCAGGTGAGATGAGAGGTGAGGCAGCAGATGGTTGGCTAACCGGTTCTGCCCATGGCCATCCCTCTCTGCCCACCGACTACTTTTGAGGCTGGGATTCCTGTGAATGGCCGTCTTTCTGGAATAGAGCTTATGTTGCTTCATCTGCGCCTGTAGGAGGGCTTTGGAGCTAAACGCCGCCGCCCCGTCCCCTACATCCAGATCCTTCTTATGACAGGAATCTAATAGGCAATTCGTTTTTTTACATTCTGTGGAAGATTGTGTTATACTTTTTCTGTTAAATTACGCTGTATCGCAGGTAGCCATGCTTCACACAATACAATGCTGTTTAACAAGATGTAATGAGAGTCATAAATGAAATGTGACACTTTGAAAATGGAACTGAGGGCCTCCACAGGCTGTTACTTTTAGGATATGAACACCAGGCTGGGGGAGACAGTCTGGTGATTATAGTTTACGATGTGCTTACCAGTTAATAAGTAAAATATTAGCAATCGCTTGATAATGTGAGGATCTCAAGGGCAAAGATGTGTTTAAACATACCAAACACATCAGAACCTTGGGAAAGAAATCTGTATCAGATGTGTAGGCTTCATTAAGGAAATGCCTTCAGAAGATTATTTTTCCATGTTATGAGAAAAAAAAACTGAACAAATAAGTAAATTCTTAGCAAGGGATATGGGCTTCCTGTGGAATAATGACTGGGAAAAGTTGAGGGTTAAAGTGGATCCCAAGGCCATTGACCTCAAGAGGTCAGGAGTCTCCCAGACAGGCTCCCTATCAAGGTCACTCCCACTATTAAAAACATCCAAGGTGTGTGTGTATTCAGGGATTTACTTTGTGAGGAGGCAATCAGGAAAATCATTGAAATACTATTAAAATACTTCAAATCATTTACATTTAAAAGCAAAGAGACGTTTGGTTCTTATGCTTAAATGATCATATTAACATCTCATGGCTGCTCAAATTATACTCAATGCTGAACACAAAATTTAGAAAGCAGTCTTCTTTGAATCTTTTGTTTTTTTCCAAAATAAGGAACAATTAGTACATATTCACATACACATACCCACACATACATACAGCTGACCCTTGAATGACGCCAGAGTTAGGGGAATGGACACCCGCACATTTGAAAGTTTTGACTGTTCAAAAAGTTCACTAATTGTGTATAGTTGACCGGGTGCCTTACCAGTAATGTAAACAGTTGATTAACACCTATTTTGTAGGCTGTATGTACTCCATACTGTAATCTTACAATAAAGCAAGCTAGGAAAAAGAAAATGTTATTAAGAAAATCATGAGGGAGATACATATATAGTACTGTTCTGTATTTATTTTAAAAATCTGCGGGGCGCCTGGGTGGCTCAGTCGGTTGAGCGTCCGACTTCAGCTCAGGTCACGATCTCACGGTCCGTGAGTTCGAGCCCCGCATCGGGCTCTGGGCTGATGGCTCAGAGCCTGGAGCCTGCTTCCGATTCTGTGTCTCCCTCTCTCTCTGCCCCTCCCCCGTTCATGCTCTGTCTCTCTCTGTCCCAAAAATAAATAAACGTTAAAAATTAAAAAAAAAAAAAAAAATCTGCAAGTAAGTGGATCTGCGCAGTTCAAGCTCATGTAATTCAAGGGTCAACTGTGTGTGTGTGTGTGTGTGTGTGTGTGTGTTTAAATTGGGATGAAGTTTGTCTTGTCTAGATTAATACATTAAGTAGGAATTCTTAACCTAGGTTTTTAGATAGAACTGAAAGGCATGGAAATCCCTTGTATATAAGTAGTATTAGGAAGATGCTTTATTTGTTGAGACTACATAGCTCTCATTAAGTTCTCTGATTCACTTATTGTACCACTAAGGTGCTCACATTTAGCCCAAAAAGAAAACTTTATGCACCAGGTTTAAAAGAGGGCCAAATTTTTTCTGCTTTCATCCCTTTAGGCAATCAATTTTTGATTTTGGAACTTAAGAGAAATAAATGGTTCTCTCTCTCTCTCTCTCACACACACACACACACACACACACACACACAACATGCACACAAATATATATACAGATGCACATACATTCTGTAAATATGTCATAGATAAAAGTACAAGTATCCTTCAATAAATATGTACATTCTTCTATCCTCTGAAACTATGACATTGTAGGTACACATCACCAGGTTGGAAAGCAGGTTGCATCTATACATGTTCAGTTGTTAGCCCAGAGCCTTGCAAATGAATGTTGGCTGAAACAGTGAATGGCTATATGAAGAGGAAAGTATTTATAGCTTTAAACATTTATAAGCCAATAAACACCTACAGTATTTTTTAGATTTTCAGGGCCCTCCAAACTCACCAGGCTATTGTAAACATGGGAACATAGATTATGGAAGTAGCTTGCAAACTGAAAACCCTATATGAAGATAAGGTAACATTATTTTTCCAGCTGTGATTCTACCTCTGGGATACAAGTCCCCAGACACCCTTTGGCTGCAGTGTCTCTGTAGCTTTCAACAGTGCCTGTGTTTTCTGAAAGGCGAGGCCACTTGACGTTGTCCCAGCCCGGACAGGAAGAGCTGTTTCTGCTGGCTCCCATCCCCTTTCCCTCTATATGGAATCCTTGGGAATCCCAAGGGCACAGATGACTGCGAGATTTGGTCTTCAAAAATTAACAGTGAGAAAAAAAGATTTTCCTGTATTCCCACAAAGGAATTACCCTCCCTTTTAAGATCATGAAACCAGACTGGGACATATTCATACTCGAGAATAATCAGACTAAACCACAGAAAATAAATATCATAGGACTTTTAAGTGTTTTGACCACTATCTTTAGTAAGAAATACACTCCTTAGAGTTGTTAACATGCACATACTTGCACATGTGAACACACACACAGCAACTGAAACAAAGTTTCACAAAATAATAGTTACACTGTATATATATATATATATATATATATATATATATATATATGCAATGCCACCTGACATTTCTTTTTTTGGTTTGTTCTCCTCTGTTAAAAATTGTTGGGTATACCCACTAACTGACTTCATGATCCCTCTATTTAAAGAACACTGTTGTGGATGACACTCTGGTTAAATAAATGAATGAACTGAACACAGTTCTAAGAATCTGACACCCAGAGTTCTTCTTAGACTCCTCCCTCTCCTACATCCCCAATATTTCCACAACACAGTCCCAAGCCCCGTTGAATTTCTGTCTGAAACGTATTTCTGAAACCCCTGTGCCCACGTGCATTCCCTCTGCTTTGGTTTAGAGGGATCTGGCAACTTCAGTTCTTGCCTTCCGTGCCTCTCTACAGTGTAAGCCCGGTTGCTCCCCTTGAGACTCCTTCATGCCTCCTTGTCACCTGCAGAATGGAGTAGCAGCCCAGCCTCCTGGCCACAGTGCCCTGCCTCACCTGGCCTCTGCCTACTTCCAGGGGCTGATGGCCCACGTTAGGTCCAGTTGTATGTTAAGTGACTGGGGCCCGCCAGTCCCGAGGTGTGGGTTCATGTCCCACGCTGTGCTTGGGCTGTTTCCTCCCTTTGTCATCACATTCTTCCTACTTGGTCCTCCTGACTTACTTTCATTTGTCTTCTATCAACATTCAGCTAAGACCTTACCTCCCAAGTCCCAGGTGAGCCTGGTCTTCTCAGGACTTTCATACATCTCTTTTAATTCTTACAAGATTAGCCTAAACTGTTCTTACTACATGTCTGTCTCCCCATGGGACCACAAGCTCTTCAGGGGCAGAGGTTGCCTGATTCATTTTTGGCATCTCTAGAGTCTGGCAGAGCACCTGGAACCCAGTGTGTTTTCAGTGCGTGCTGAGCTGCAGAGAAGCAAGAGTGACGATTCTGCCCCAAGTATCCCTTGGGCGGCCATCTTTCACCGACATTGCTCGGCGTTAATCCTGAACCAGAATGGTCTGCTGCTCCTTGCATTTATTCCTGGACCTCTGGATTAGTGCTAGTCAAATGTCGTTGATGAAGGTACCTTTGCCCCCTGAAAACGCTCTCCTGCTTTCCTCTTCCTTTCCCAGTTTGACTGAAGGAGGCTGAGGGGCCCATGTTGGGTTTCCGTAGCTTTCTGTTCCACTCCGTTTGAGAAGTCTGCTGCTACTACAGCTGGGGCAGAAGGTGGGCTGGGAGCCAGCCCTAGTCTTAATCAATAACAAATCAATGATGTGAAATCTCACGCAGCTTAGAGGCCTTCCTGTGAGGATTTGGAATAGTGCTGGAAAGTCAGATTTGGTCCAAGTCACTTCAAATCTGGAAGGCTCTGGGAGGAGGAGGGTAGTTCTGGTGATGAGCAAAAAGGGTTTGGTCTCTTCATGAACAGATCCGAGGCCTAGTTCAGTCTGGACCACCCAAGATCTCCCCGGATATGCCCCAGAGGAAACTCAACTTCCTGAGGCCACCCCAATCACACCTCCAAAGGAGTTATCCAGCTAGCCCTGAATGTACACGCCCCTGGGGAAAGTGTGTACGTTTTTAATTAGGGTAGACTAATGCCTCTCTTGAGGCGTCCCCACACTCAGCTATGATGACTTCGGTTCTCGAGAGCAGAGGGAAAATGTGTGATGTAGTAGGGTGACTTCTTTTGGGCACTAGATTTAGTTGGGTCTGCTACAAGACCCTCCCTTCTCTCCTTCCTTGAAGGTATAGCTCATTGGGCACCTCCTCCAAGAAGACTTCCCTGAACATTTCTAACACTTATGGTCTCCACCATTCATGATTTCTGGCCATCTCGAATTGTTATTTGACCTGTCATATGTTACCATGACTTCCATCTATTTATAGACTTACAGTCTGAGCAGAGTGAATTTGTAAACAGTAGGGGCTCAATACAGGTTTGTGATGGTTGTGGCTGTTACAGCTACTGTTAATAGTTAACATAAAAACAAGCCTGTATGCAGGCATGGCTGATGACGACCGATGATGGTGACTCATAGACCTCCTTCCTTTCTAGAGATAGGAAAGCAGAGCTGGGGGAAAGCAATGAATTTCTTTAATGGATACGGTGAAGGCAGGAACAGATAAGGGAAAGGACACAGCAAGCTGAGACCAAAAACTTTTCCGAAAGGTAGTGTGGCAGTTGCCAGCAGCATGGACTACGGGCTTACTGCCGGGGTCCCTGAGCAAACTGTGTTTCGTCGCGAAGTCTCAGTTTCTCATCTGCAAAACGTGCATAACGTCACATAACTCTTCAGAGCAGCTGCAAGGACGTTAACAGGAACTGCACAAGGAGCAAGGCCATTTAGTTCACTGTTGCAATCTAGTCCCTGGCACAGGGCTTTGGATTTCACTTGGTGTTTACATTTGCTGAATAAAATGAACTATGTGAATCAACAAGGAGCAGGCGCTTAAAAATTGGAGCTATTGTTATTGACTAAAATGAGTACTGTTCACGTTTTCTCCACTGATGCACTCAAACGGCAGAAGAAAATAAACAGATGCCCCCAAAGAATTTATTTGACATTTACACCCATAGAGGGGAAGAATATAACATGCCCACACTTGTTTTAAAACAATAAAACCAGGGGTGCCCAGATGGCTCAGTCGCTTAAGTGTCCGACTTCGGCTCAGGTCGTGATCTCATGGTTCGTGAGTTCGAGCCCCGCATTGGACTCTGTGCTGACGGCTCAGAGGCCTGGAGCCTGCTTCAGATTCTGTGTTTCCCTCTCTCTCTCTGCCCCTCCTTCACTCGTACTCTGTCTGTCTCTCTCTCTTAAAAATAAATAAACGTTAAAAAAATAAAAATAAAAATAAAAATAAATCAATAAATAAAACAATAAAACCTTCCTTCACATTTTAAGAAACTTGATGCTCCAAGAAGATGTACCATTCTATAGTTTCTTATCCTGCCAGGTTGAAGAGGCCCAGATGTACACTTAAAAAATAAATCTCATTTTTAGAGAGGTGATTTATTATTACTTTTTAATAACAGTCTCCCTGAACACTAGAAAACGTGAGGTTCAGGCAAATTCCAACTCCGTTCAAGCCACAGTGACGTGAATTGGACCCAGAGTCCGATGGGACGCACGGAGGGACAGCACAGGCAGTTGAGGGCTGACTGTTGGATAGGTTTAAGATCACAGGACGGAGGCAGAGTCTCTCTCTGGTCAGCAACATGAAAGGGCTGGCTGAGAAACAAACACCTTCTTCAATATATTTCCATAAAACAGCAAGAGATCTTCTGTTCTGACGGCAACTTGTGCATTTTATTCAGGAGCGCACCCAACATCCTGCAGAGGTAACCTCAGAGATGGAACCCAGATTTCATCACTCTCTAAAAATCCGTCACGGTTCTCAGATGCCTCCAAAGTAAAATCCAAACTTCTGGGGACGGCATACAAGTCTTGAGCTCAGCGTAGGTCCCAGGCACGTCCTTCTGTGTCTCAGCTGGCCACAGTGCCCCGGACACCAGGGGAACTAAACAACTCCTGGTTCCCTCACACGGCCACCTCCCACCGCTCCAGTCTGCTGTGCCCTGTAGGTACTTTTCCTAGGTCTAGAATGACTTTCTCCCACTTCATCCAATCAGCTAATTCTTCCTTCCCCCTCTGTTTCCCCCTCTGTAATTGCCAGCTCCACTTTTACCTCCTCTGCGAAGTCCTTCCTGTGAAGATCACCCTCTCCTGCCACACGGTAAGTAAGTAAGGTTCTCCCGTCACTCCTTTGCACCCACTGTGTACTTCTGACCCAGCACTTACCCGGCACTGGAATTTTCGGTTTACTCTGCTTTCCTGTCTCCCTCCACAGGCATTGTCTTTGCATATCCTGCACCAACCAACGGGCTTGATTAACGTTTGCGTGGCAAACTAAGGAAGCTTCCGGTACAGAGGCTCGAAGAAATGTAGAGCAAGGAGTAAAAAAGAGTCCTCTCGAGTGCTTCCGGCCACTGACAGTGGAGAAGAACCTCACTGCTCCCCAGTGACCTGTGAAGCATCAGCAAAGATTCCAAACCTCCACACTTCCTTTTGCTCATTGTTTTCATTCACATTAAAAAGGAACACCATGGATTTGCATCACAGCCTCAAAATAAAGTCATAGGGAGAAAGGATTCCGTTTGGAACAGAAAGAACCACATGCTTTCTAATAAATCAAACCCCTAAATAGAACTGAAATGGGAGGTGGGGTATGTTCCTCTCATTCCCCACCTTATCAACAGGGTCTCTTAGCACACAGAACTCTCGACTCACAGGGAAACAGCTCAGGAGTTACATTATAATGCCAATGGTCGATCTTCGGCTTGAAATTTCCAAATCTTTTCTTACATGCCCTTTAAGATGATAAATACAGTTTGAAACACTCTGCAGTTGCCTACAAACAGCAAAGATGATGTTTCCGAAGGACTTCCTCCTTCTTGGGCCAGAGTACCTTCATAGCACCGTGCACATGCTAACTCCAAGTTCAGAGCCTCCTTCAAATTTTACTCCTGTCTTCTCTGTCAAGCGAGGTTTCTATTTACACTCCAAACAGTGTATTATTTAGACATTCCATAACCTCACTTACTTCCCAACACAACAATGTTGGTATCATCAAATGTAGAGTATTTGAAATTAATGATCCCCAAACAGAAAAAAAGATCTATACGTCATCTATCTTCAGTTTCTCACATTCTAGGTTAAAAATTCTCCTTGGCATAATGGTTTCTATCAGCAAAACCGAGACTGCACTAAATTACTGATAAATTCTTCCGGGAGCCTCCTCTATGGAACTCCCCTTCAGGGATTTACAACCATTCTCCATAGGCTTTATATTGATAACTCCGTTCCCGATCATGCTGTGAAAATAGATGGGGAACAATTCACAGTAGTGCTTTGAGATGCTTGTCTGGGAAAGTGGGGGTGTACCACTCTTGCTGATGTCATTGTCATTTCTCAAATTCCAGCCCTGGCCACCCTCCCATCTGGGCTACTTTTTTAATCTGGAATTCTCTCTCCCAGCCTTCCCTCACTACCCACTCACCTGACCTCTGGGGGAACCATGAGTCACTTCCTGTTCTTTAAACTTGTGGCTAAACTTCCTCTTCTGTAAGAGGCTTGAATTGGGGGTGTGACGAGAGGCACTGGGAGGCAGAAGGCTGCCTGGAAGGCAGGCAGAAAGGAGAGAAGAGTACCGTTCCGTCCATATTAGAGAGTGAGTTGTTGAAGACTGCTAACTCCTGATTTTTCCAGGAGGTAATTATTGCCATCACAGTATTAACCTGACTTGTACAATTATCTGAGTTTGATTTACCTCCTGATTCACTCTTCACCTTTCCACTGCCTACCTGCAACTTCAGAAAGAATGGTGGGTGAAACATGTAAAAAGCAAATTTATCAATCTTATATTTATGAAAAATCTGGGCAAATCTGGGACCTAATTAAAATAAGCGGTTGGATGGGCATCTATTTTATTGAGACTGGCAGTTTTATTTGCCATTAAAATTAATACGCTGGATATAGTACATAAGTCTTCGCTTCCCAGGTCAGTTTTTAATAAGAGGATATTTTTACTGTGGTAGTTTTTAAATTAAGGATTTTTAAAATAATATTGTGGCAGAGACAAGCAAAGTCGATATTTCCCAAACCTGTGGGTGGACTCTGATCACCAGCCTCGCTGGCAGCCAGGCCCCGGGAAGAAGTTCTGTGCAAAGGTACGCGAGTGAATTTGCCATGTGATTTACTGCCCCTTCTCCTTCTTTATCCACGAGGGGTTGCGCCAATGCCCAGGTGACCCAGGACCTCAGATGCTGCGTGTTGAGGTCGGGGAGATCAGCCAGCCTAGATCTGGAGCACATCTTATTCCAGAGTGAATGGGAAACAGACTTTTAGTTGGCTGACATCATAACACTTTGGGGACAGGGACTTCTGCCTTACTTGATGTTGAATCCCCAATGGCCGCCTTATGCCTGGAGAAGAGTAGGTATATAGCCAATGTTTACAGAATAATGAATGTTGTGTGGGTTTAAGGGTGTGCAATGAAAAATCAAAGTGCACACAGAGAGTTAATTTGAAAAAATCTTCTGAGGATGCTTTGCTACTACTACTCCTACACACACACACACACACACACACACACACACACACACACAACTTCCCTCTAAATATTACCTAAAACTCTTGATTTTTATGTTCATTTTCGTTTCATGGAAATCATCCAACTTTCAATACACACTACACTAAGATACATTGTGAAACTGTTTCTTTTGAAAAAGACGCAATTCTGGTCCCTTTCACCCCTGCCCCTACCTTTGCAAATAAAGCTGATCTTAGTTGACTGAACATGTTTGTTACACTGCTCATCAGTTTTAGAGAATCAAATATGTTTCAAAACCACTTTGGGGTTATCCAGACTTTAAAGGCAGATGCCCTGCAGGGATACTAACTGGTGGGTGGGTTTCTTTGCTCGGTCTTCTCTTGCCCCTTCAGACTACCCTGTGAAAATGACAAAGGGTAGGACACCTTCCTTTAACAACAGGACCCACAGATCCCTTATACGTTTGTATTTATTTTCAGGCTAAAGGTGATTTCTAGGCTAAAGACTATGAAGTGGCATTTGATATTTCCTTTTTAAACTAATTGTGACTAGATACTGGAACTATATGTTTAGTATCTGTTGGGATAAATTAATAATAATACTACAACTTGTATTTACGCTTCTTTTTGTCATTTAAAAAATGTTTAATTTCCTTTCTTTCTGCTGCCTAAAAAGTAACACAAGGGATAGCTTGAAATAAAATCATAGGAAAGAGTTACAAACCAACATTAAAAAAAAAATCCTTTTGTATATTTGCAAGAGGTGATAGCAGGCACATGTATAATTTGTCTGAAATCTCCAAGTGGCTGTGTCTTCTAACACTAGTATTAAATGACTAGTTATAAGAAAGAAGCAATGGAGGGAGTGAGAATGGAAGGAAAGAAGGAGGAAAGGAGGGAGGGAAGGAAGGAAGGAAGGAAGGAAGGAAGGAAGGAAGGAAGGAAGGAAGGAAGGGAGGAAGGAAGGGAGGGAGGAAGGAAAGAGGGAAGGAAGGAAGGAAGGAAGGGAAGAAGAGAGGGAGGGGGAAGGGAGGAAGGAAGGGCGAAGGGAATGAAGAAGGACTCTAACAATATGGCATCCTTTCAGACTACCTAAACAAATATGTGGCTGGCACCTGTAGAGTTAGTCCGGCACCAGTACTCCAGGACACTTGTATTTGGTCATCTGGCTACTGCGTATGAACATCCTTCTAACAAAGAAAGAACTTGTTGCTTACCTTTCTTGCTCTATATTGGACCTTCACGGACAGTGCCCAGTTTATAGCTATTTCTCAAATCAGAAACTTTGACACATTTCTCAATTTCACCTTTCTAAATACATTCATCTCGCTTAGCTTGGTCACTCTTCCCATCTACAAGATGGTTCTCTGAACCCTTTGCTCCCTGTCTTTGTCCTGTCCTGGGTATTCCGGATTTCTAGCAGGAGTTCAATGAAAGTCACTAGTGGAAATGTACCACCTGAAGTCTCACCTTACTTTCAACTTGAATCTACTTTCAATCATTTTAACTACCACTGCACAAACGATGATCCCAAACCCAACTCTAGATTTATGTTATTCTAAAGTTTGGCTTCCTAACTCCCTCTGGGTGAAAAACAACCTTCTCGCTGTACTAGGTACCATGTGATCATCTAGTGAGTTCATATTAACTGATGAATAAATATTTGGCTAAAGTTCATTATGGTTAATGAATGTCTATTTGAGCTTTATTTTACCCTGAACCTGGCTTATTTCAAAAATATCTTAAGGATTTACTGAGATAGGCATGAAAGCAAAACTTTAAATGTTTTTAAGCCTGTGGCTCTTAACACCACCACGATAGAACAAAAATAAAAGGGCATACAGTTGGAATCCTGTAGCCATTTCTCAATGTGCCCAATATAAATCACACAGTCTTTTAAAAAAATCCAAGAATTCAAAACAAACAAACAAACAAAAAAAGCAGGGTTACTCCAAGGCATTTTTTTGTCCTAGAATATTTTTATTTTACCCCTCAGACTCCTCTCCCAAAATGTCCCAATGCTCATTTGAATACAGTCTTTAACGGGAAACAGCACATGACCTTCCAAACAGGCAGAAAATGATTTGCTAATACCATGGGAGTGGGTGATCGGCTTTTGGCAGAACAAGATGGCTTCACTGCCTTAGTACTGAAATTAGCAGGAATAACAAAACAATTTCTCCTCACACACAATGGCTAGCGTCATACCTAAAACCCTCTGGCTTCTAAAATGAAAAAGAAAGAAGAGGAAATTGAACTTTGTACAGTTACCTCTGTGCATCTGTCAGGAACACAGAGAAAAGACTGTGAACTAGTAAAGTTTCAACGCTAAGAAACTCACATTTCCAAAGAGACTGTGGAATTTTGTAAACGGTTTAAAAGGTATATTTACTTTAATAAGTTATGACATAAACAGGTACTAAAGTGAAATCACTACATTAAAAAAAAAAAAAAAACTGTCCACACAATTTTCAGCTTTTTAAGTGTACTTTTCTTGGGGAAGTTTGATGATTGGCCACTGTGGGTTATTAGATAGTAAGCGAAGTAATTTCTGAATGCTTTTAATTTAACGAAACTATTTGGTCATAGTCCATCTGTTGCTGTTACCAAAAGGTTTACTTTTTTTTTTGGGGGGGGGAGCGTATATATTAGAAATATATTAGAAATTATGAGTTGGGGGACACATAGCTGGCTCAGTTGTGACAGCATGAGACTCTTGATCTCGGGGTTGTGAATTCAAGGTCCACGTTGGGTGTACAAATTACTTAAAAATAAGATATTAAAAAAGAAATTAGGGGGGGGAAAGAGAGGCTGCAGAAGGCAGAGGCTTTTACAGAACAATCTGTTTCTCTGAAGGAGAGTTAAGGGATGCCTGGTGAAACCACCAAAGTGCCTAGCTAGCTGTGTGACCTTGAACAACACTTTAACCTTCTTGATCCCAGGCTTCTTGGTAAGATGAGTAAAATGAGGTCTCTTTTAGAGTCTTTTAATGCTCTAAAATCCTGTGATCTGAAAAGATAAAATGTTATGTTGACAGTATCTGAAATCAGTGAGAGCAATGCCATATTGGAACAACGTCACAGGACTTCAGAGGAGATAAACCGTACCTATGTTCTGGCTACATGACTGTAGACAAGAGCCACACCCATGCTAACCAAATCCAAGAATCCCATATGAACGCTGTAGGAGAGTTAAGGTCAGTCCTACACTTTGTTGCTAGGAAAGCATTGTTGATGAGCTCTAATCCAAATGGTTTATATGATTTCATATTGTGGTCTCTGACATAGCAAGAGAAGCATCCTGAGAAACCACAGTCTCAGCTGCTGAGTCTTTGTCTCGCACATTATCCCCAACTCGGTCCTTTGCTTGATTTTATTCTTAAATATAACATTTCTGATCGCTTTCTGTTTTGTAATCTAATTCCAATAAGGACAAGAAGACAGACAGGATTCTGGCTGGAGGGAGAGGAATAAAAGGGCATTTTTTTAAAGGCAGCCAGTTATTCTAAGACAGTTATTAAAATGTCTGGGTAAATGACCTCATACTGCACTCAGCCTGCAAATCAGCCAGGCAATCTGGCCCTTGGTGCATATGGCTTTGGACTGCTTTCTGTGAAATCGAGTTACAGGAATCTGTGAACAGGAGTCCTTCTTTTCAGCAGTTCCTATAGCACCTGACAGTGTCAGGCACATGGTGGCATGGTAAAATTTGCTGACAATTTCCTAAACAGCTCTCATGGAAAAGGCCAGAAAATAAATTCTACACCGTGTGAAAGCTTTAGGCATTTTATAGTTTGACTAGAGATAAACATTTGCTATAATGGGAATGGGAATATTTACTAAACAGGGAATAAACTACTTAAAGGCTAAAACAGTATATTGGTAAATTTGCTTCCATTATTCTTTAACTTGTAAATCATAATCATGTATACTTGTTTTCCTGGAAATAAATATCACTAGAATACTGCAGGGTTGTTTTTTTTTTTTTTTTTTTTTTTTGAAGTGTATTCAGGAATGTTCTCCCTGATTTAAATTGTATAAGGAAGGCTTATAGGGCCGAAAAAGTCCATTTGATTCTTGTTTTAACTGTCTCATATGCCATTTGGGTATTTTGCTAAAAAGTATCTGCACGGTTATTGTTAATATCATGTGCTAGGCATGATGCTAAATATGTTACGCATTTATATACAACGACTCATTGAATCCTCATAACAACCTCTAAAAAAGTATTATCATCCCCATTTTATGGAGGAAGAAACCAAGACTCAGGGAGATTAAATAAAGTGCCAAGGTCGTACAACAGTGATGCCATATGTGATACCAAAGGCTTCTGCTCCATTTCTAGTCCTTACTTATAACCATATGGGAATACATAGAAAAGAAAAAACAAAAAACAAAAAACCCAGCAAAGCGTTTCACATCCTTCTGAAAGAAGACTGGGTATAAATTATAAATAAAAAAACAACTAAAGGAAAAAAACTCACTTACATAATTTCCCCATTTGTTTATTCAGACCTTAGTCAGCCATTAAATGTATATGTCACCTCACCAGACAATGTGAGGAATAGACAAGAGGTCAACTAAAAGGCAGTGCTTAAACTGTGATGAAAATGAGGAGAAGGGTGAATCATCAAGCAATATTTTCCTAAATATTTTCCAATATTTCTTGACTCCTTGTGGAAGGTTCTAAGTGGAAATTCTAGGTTCCTGGCAAGGGGAAGTCGCTAATAGCTATGGAAGAGGAGGGGAGCAGCAAAATGAGGGCAGCATAGTAACAGCGTTGTTGTGGGACATAATCCAGACAAAGCACAGTACCAAGCCCTTCTCCCTATGATCGCACACGCTACTGACCCTCTGAGATAGACATTATGATCGCCACTCGAGATGAGCAGGAGGAAAGTGCACACAACCAGAGACAATGTCGGCATTCAGACCCAGATCGTTCTGAGCCTGAGCCTTCCACCCTTCCGGGACACCACGCCCCTCCAAGTCGTCCCACTGCAGGGTATCCTCTGCCACTGCCCAAAGCTTGCAGTGGGAAAACAAGGAAACCAAGAAGGGGACCCTAACGTGGGGGGCGGGGGAGACCACGGGCACAGATCAGTAAAATGAATGGGGAGGTTTATCCAGCAATCTGTACTGTTAATTAACTTTAGCTGTCTACCAGCTAAGTACTCTGTGGCTCCATGGTGATTATCAAGCCAGTCAGAATCTCAACTGGGGCCTGATTACTAAATTTAATAGGATTATGCTTTTTTTCCTCTCAGAACTGAATCAAAAAAGTTCTTTTCAGCTGAGGTTTTTGTGTTGTTGTTGTTGTTGTTGTTTTCTATTAGTAAGTCAGTCCAGAATTATCCCAGAGACCTCAAAGATTGTTAGAGCTTCTTTTCACTTATTTGGGGGAAATGAAAGACAGAATTCTTGCAGGGCTGAAGCAAGAACATAGAAACAGACTCCTCCTGGCCCTTCTTGCCTCAGTCTGGACTTACATTCAATGAACTCAACTCAGCAGAAAAGCCACAGGAATGGGGGCAATGAACACAGTCCGTGCTTAATAACTGGATAGATAAATAAATAAATAAATAAATATTTAATGACTTTTGAACCATAAATATACTTCAGTTTTATAAACAGGTATTACCTTAAAATTGGGTGTTAAATGAATTTTTTTAAATAGATCTTAATTTAAATATGGAGGACTAGTTAATACTTCATGTTGGAAATATTCTGCTCTGAAATCCAGTTTAGTACGGAGACTAGCTTTTTTCCTTTAAAAAAAAAAGTGTTTTGGCTGAATCTTAAAAAACAACCCTGATTTATGGATCTTGTGAATGTAGATTCTTTTATGGTAAGAAATCATAAAATAGGTTAACCAGCATTTGTTTTGGGTATGGAAGTATGTATTTATATTTAAGCATCATACTTTCAAGTATTTAGCACAGAAATGAAATTGGTTTAACATAAACTAGGTATAACTTGTTTGGTTGTTAATGGAAAACTTTTCAAGTCTATCATGCTTTGTTAGTTTGGGGCAGAATATAGGACAAATTCGAAATAGTGAAGAATTAAGATGGAAAAAAAAAAAAAGGTTCTCAATTCCCAGATCTGGGCTTCTTTGGAGAAAGTGAAAATGGATTTTTTTTTTTTGAATGATGAATGATAAACTGCTTTTTAAAAAGGAAATTATGTATGCTGTTACTCATCTTAAAAAATGAC
Source organism: Panthera leo (assembly GCF_018350215.1). Taxonomy (NCBI): domain Eukaryota; kingdom Metazoa; phylum Chordata; class Mammalia; order Carnivora; family Felidae; genus Panthera; species Panthera leo. The sequence goes on from NC_056679.1 coordinate 12,161,802, forward strand.
CATAGCTTCTATAGAGACTTTGATTCACATGTTTCCTGGGGATACAGCCCCCTCTTGTATAAACACATACACATACCAATATATTATGTGAACTTCAATCTTGTAGTGACTTCAAGGAAAAATTTGTTTTTATAAAAGAACTCACATTTTCCCATGCTTCTTCACTTCTTGTGCAACAACTTTTATGAGATTCTAGTAAACTGTTTTATTTATTTTCCTTTGTTCTTCCCTTCTTACTGGAAGAGGTTATCTGGATGTAATCATGTTGAAGGAGAATACATTCTGAATAAGGAGATGCTTTAAATCGACGGCCAACAAGTAAAATGCCCAGTCCTGCCACCACTTTGGATATGGCAACTTAGTTTTACTGGGTCAACACATTCATTTATTCTAATGCTGTCTATGTTCCCTCAAAGCAAGAACAGCTATTTCAGTAACCTCCTAGTTCATCTCTGCAGATTTAGCTACTCTCTGTAACCCAGCTGACTAAAGTTGAAGTTTGTGGCAGTAGAAATACACTGTGTAAATCCCTGGTCTACCTCATCAAAATCCCTGGAGACCGTGTTGTGCTCTCAGCATACTACGCCATAACCCGCTAAATCGTTATTTGTATTCACTGAAGTATCAGTAAGCCTGTCTGGTGTTCCAGCCACCTGGAGCTGACAAATATTTTCCTAATAAGAGGGATACCATAGCAACCAGATTTGTGCCATGGATACAAACCAGGCATCACGGGGCTGCAATTTAAGGTGGGACGCAGACTTGCAGCACCCACAACAGTATTATTGTAAAGAGTGTCCCGAGAACTCAAAATTCAGTATTTTGGGGGGTTAAATTCTATAAACAGAAGAATGGAAATCACCCTGGACCCTAACAGAAGGAAGGCAGTAACTAAGATTGAAAGAGTTTGTGTTTCAAATCCATTTGTTAGAAGCAATGCCACCTTGGACAAGTTAACGAACTTTTCTGAGTCTCAGTTTTCTCATCTGTAAAATAGGAAGAATAATCCTGCCTCAAAGGGCGGCGGCGAGGTTGAAATGGGATGATATCTGTACCGTGGTTGGCAGATGAGAAGGACATGACAACTAACAGCTTTTATCATTAAGATAAACAGGGAGACAATGGATATTTACAGGACATAAGGGCATTGGTCTCCAAAACAGCATGCAGGTGAATAGATTAGAAATTCCTATCTGTGTTAATTTTAAATATTTTATTTCAGTATTTTAGATATTTTGAGGAATAAACTGTTATGCCAGTGTTCCACGTCCACGTCAGGATTTAATACAAGGTGCCCTTACTTAAGCTGCGCACCTGCATGGTGGTTTCTGGGGGTGGGGGGTGGGGAGCGGGAGTTAGTTATGTAGTGCAGAGGGCTGGCATTGGCTATCCCGTGTGCACATTCATTTTCTGTACTGCCCAGTACCACGATGTACTGAAGTCTATACGTACCTAATTAAGAGGATATGTGGAACACACTGCTTACTTTTAAAGAAACTAACCCTCACAAAATGCACACGTAACGTAAAAAGATTCCTACAGAGATACCACGAAGAGATGATATTAATTACTAGCAGGAGTGGTCACCAAGCAGTGACAGAGCTGAACATGCCCACTCCCTAGCCCTGTAACATTCACATCTGCAAGGTAAGAACAATGAAAATATAGTTAGACCAGACAAGAAGTCTGCTAGAATAATTTAAAATGGTCCTGAAGATGATCTAAAAGAGGTATATAAGTAATTGTTGATCAGCTTTGGTCTTTGGGACTTGAGACAGTAAATGATAGTGGACCACGTATATAACTTACAAAATGCAAATAAATCCATTGGAAGTATTGCTCAAGATCATGTTACCGATAGGACCATACATTCGCAGACACATGGGGCCGCTGTGCTGGGGACCATGAGTACAGAGTGGGAGTACCATAGGACCATGTCTGACAGATGCTTCGCAACCGTTTTCACAGTGTGGTCTGTATCACATTTGTACTAGGGTAAACAACCATGCTGCTGGAAACCCAAGGTCATCAGACAAGGCCTCTGGCTATCCCAGGCCCTGCTCAGCCAGCCCAATGGCTGAGGAGCTGAGTATCTTTAGCAGACCTATAAACCTTTGAGAGTACACCCACATCCCAGAGAGGCACCTAGGAGCACACTGCTTGGAAACTCAGTCCTACAGATAGATTTAGGCAGGGCTAATTATTGAAGAACACAGCTATTAGGTCCTAATGCACTCAACTCTATAGAAAAGGAGAGAGAAAGGGGTTTTTTTGTGTTAAGAGAATGGACCTCTTAAGAATCAGCCCACCAAAATGTGTCTGTATCACAACTGGGCTTGTTCTGGAGAAGTTACATATTTATGCTATCTCATTCTCCAGTCTGATAAAGGGACAGATTTTAACTACTTACTAACCTTCTCTTTCTTCTCCGTTGGTGAGCATACTCCAGTTCTGCATGGTCAGCGTTCAGCACAGTGTTCCTTACACAGCAAGTGCTAATATGTTTGTTGAATACACAAGGCCACTGTTAAGCTACAAACACTGTTCATCAGTCCTTCTACTCATGCCCAGTAAGGCTGTCCCTGGTTTCAATTCCCAGCCCTAATCCTAGGCTACCTACTCACTCTTAGCTGACTTCACCTCTTTCTTTGATGAGATCAAGACCCCCCTACAAAAGCTGTTTTAACACGATATATATCCATCTAGGTCACTCAATGTAAAACACCCCAAGTCATCTCTGACTCACTCCTTATTCACCAAACCCACCAGTCAGAGACGGATGCTTTCACCGAAGCAGCTGCTGTCTCTCCTCGTTCTGCACAACCCTGCTGAAACTGGACAGCTAACTCGTGAGCACACCAGGCTCACCCTACAGCAGAGCCTCTGCGTCTTCTGCTTCCCCTGTTGGAAACGCTCTTGCCTCAGACATCCAGGACCCCTCATTCACTTCAAGTTCTCACTCAAGTCCCTTCTCCAGGAAGCCTTCCCTGGGTCCCTTTTCACAAAGTTAAACCCCTCACTCACACCACCCTTCCCAGTTTCATTCATTGTCTTCATTCATTGTCACTAAAATAAACACCGTTTATTTATTTATGTTGCTCATTGTCTGTCTTCCCCACTAGAACACCACAAGCTCCCTGAGGGCAGGAAACTTTGTTTTCCTGTTTTGCTTACTGATGTTTCTCTACTACCTAAAATTGGGCCTGGTGCTCAGTCGGTGTCCAATCAATATTTGTTGAATGAATAGATGGACAGGTGGATGGATGGATTATTGCAGTGGACCTATAAATGGTATCATTGCTTCCTCCCCAATCCACCCTTCTACCAAAATATTCAGCCTCAATCACTACTCTCCTCCCAAATTGTCAGTAGCTATGTGCGATTTATGAAATGACATCTGAAAGCCTTCAGAGATGCGCCCCCAATCTCCCTTTACACCCCCATTTCCCAATGCAGCCATTTCTCCATACATCCTAAGATCTAGTCACACTGGGGAACCATTCACTTATTCTTGAACACACTGCACGCTTTAAATACTTTTTGTTTTTAGACACATATCCTTTTGTCTTGGAATACCCATTCTCTACTTTGCCCTCTACTGAAATCTATGGATATTTCCAGGCTCTGTTCAAATGTCATATCATCCATGAAGCTGCCTCATTCTCTGAATTACATTTTAAGCATGTGTTCCCAGTGCATCGCCTCATGCCTCTAACCAGTATAGAAGTTACTCTCCCTTGAACTGTGCCTGTACCTGCCCCCGAGATGGGACCATAACATCCCTGAATAACATAACATCCTCTGAATGGGGAATCCCTGCTCCTTTTTGCGGTTCCTTGGACACAGTAAATGACTGATAAAAGTTTGTTGAAATGAAATATATGATATCAGTATAGCTGTGGATTTTGTGACGAGGGAATTGTCCTAAGATAAGCATTTAGATCCTTTGTAGAAGGAATACGCCAATACCAAATAAATGAACGTCAGTGAGACCGAAAAGAAAAATAAAATTGTAGCTTAAACAAACATGAAATTGGAGCCTTCAGTAATAAACTCTAAAGATACAGATATCTTATTTCCCTGCTGTAATGCCTGGCACAGAGAAGGCACTTAATTTGGAGTTTGATCCTCAGCTAAAAATAAACTGCTTTATTTAAACTGAGCACTTGCTATTGTTGTTTAACCATTTTGTGGTTTTATTCAAGTACTCGCAAGGCCTCAAGAACACCAGTCAGGATGCCTCCGTGTTACATAAGGGTTAAGAAACTGTATCTCATCTGCTTGCTGGTTTCTCCTCCGCAGGCCTGTCCCCGTAACGTACACAACTAGTCACTGGCCAGGCCCAGTACACGTGGTCCAGTATGCAGGATAATAAGCACATATGGAAAGAACAGCAGTTCTTAGGAGATTGTACAAAATCATTGTTTTCTTGTGGAAAGTAGAGAACCAATAATTCCAAGAAGCTTTTATAGCACAATCCTTGCTGAGACAGTAGAGAGCGAGTTTATTCAGATAGGGTCCTCCCACCCTTTGCTGACTGCAGAATACATAGGTCTCCTGCAAGGGCCCTCTGCAGAGGCTGAAGGGTAAGGCGTGCTCCTCTCGAGCCTCCTCCCCTCTGGTATGCTGATGGCCCTTACCCTCTTGCTTGGTATCCTGTAGGGCTACCTGGGCTGCTGGATTTTGAGTCCTCCTTCAGCTAGCAGCTTGCTCTCTCGTCTACTTCTAGCTCAGATCATCAGCTGGGCTCAGCTTAAGCTACATAACCGGCCAACCTTACCCCCGTGCTGTCTATTTCTGTGGGTGGAAGCCACTGGCAAGGTGTAGTAGGCTACGGCGCCAGTCCCGTGGAGACGTGTCGCCTCAGGCTTCCACAGCCTCGTGAGAACAAGGCCACTTCAAGGAGCTTTCCTGATTATGAAGCCTTAGGTTTTCTGTGGGATAAACCCCTCAGGACTCCACTTTCTCCTGCTCCCTCTACCCACAGCCTGATGCACTGACACTGCATGCTGGCTTGGCTGCAGCCCATGTGGGGACATGTTGAATTGTCTATTCATTACTGGGTTTGTATTCATTTTTGAACTTGGCATCCCTTCACCATAGAAACAGTGACCTTTTTTGAGGCAAGGGACTTATATCACTTACTCGGCAGCATCCCAAACAGGACCATTTAGAAAGGTCTTTAAAGAAGGCACCTGTTCCTCTACCCTTTTAAGACAGGGTGGGCAGGGGTTCTGAGGAAGCGTTCTCGCTCACCAGCAGTCTTTTGCCCCAGGCTCTTTACTGAGAGCTTCAGGGAGTGGCACCTTTAGTGGGGATGCATTCGGAATATTATTCCAAGGACCGAGAAAAGAAAACCTCCCCTCTTGAACAAAGAAGCAGGTGATGGATAGTATCTCTCGGGGGCTGAGGCTCCATTTATCACTGAAGCTGTAAAACAGAGTGGAGCTTCTAACTCAGTTCAGTGTTCAATAACCACACAACCCTGATATGATAGATCGGTTCCAGTATTCCTGTGGTTTATCTTGACATAACTTGCAGAAACTATTATGATAAAATGGCTTTACCTCCTCCAGTGATTCCATGCAAAAAGAGATTAAATAAGGGATTATAAAAAGCTTCCACAATTTACATAGTTTTCTTCAGAGTCATTTAACAAGTAGACTCAAGTTTCCCCTTTTTAACTGTTTTTAACCTCAGTTAAAGAGAAAAGCTAAACCAGTTAGATTTCCATTTCTCTGCGATAGTCTATTTTTTAATGCAAACGGGTAAAACAGTCCTCTTGGGTCCCTCCTGATGCTAAATTTTTGTTCCCTCAGAGTTTTCAAATTTTGGCCTCGAAGGTTACCCTATGTTTAACGTTTTCTAAACTTCAAAAAGGGAGAGCAGGGGCGCCTGGGTGGCTCAGTCAGTTGAGCGTCTGACTCTTGATTTTGGCTCAGGTATGATCCCAGAGTCATGGGATCGAGACCCGCATCCACTGAGACTACACTCAGTGTGGAGCTTGCTTAAGATTCTCTCTTTCTCCCTCTGTCCCCTCCCCCTCTCGAGCTCTCTCTCTAAAAAAAATAAAAATAAAAAAATAAAAAAGGGAGAGCAGAAATTTAGAAGGCTGGTATGAAGTTGCTAAGCTTGATTGCTCTAAATATGCCCTTGGTTCTACGTAAAGTATCTAAAAAAGGCAGCCCTTAGGTCACTGTAATTAGTGTATAATTGATCAGGAAACCTTTGGATTATTAAGAATTTTATTCAGATTATTAAAATAATGCTGGTTAATTTGCCATTTTTCATAATATTTATGAATAATATCATGTTAAACATCTTGTTCAGAAAGCTTTGTCTACATTATTTTGTTTTGTTTACCACTACTTCAGGATAATTTCCTAGAAGGGGGATTACTGGATCAGAAGGTCTTGATAAATCCTGCCAAACTGCTTTTCAGAAAGATGCTTAGATTTTCTTTTTAAAACATATCTAGCCATAGATATATCAAGGATCTTTCTGAACCGACAGTGTTGATTGATAGTTTTAATTTTCAGTTAGCTAAGGGTAATTAGTAGGACTCACATATGACTATGTAGGTTAACCATTTATTTACATATAGTGCCTTCTGTCATTGGAGTTTCAGGCTCCCATTCTAAATGGGTCTATATACTACATATACTAGGTAGCTTTGGAGGATGAAGAGACTGATAAAAAATATGGAGAAAACATTTAGAAGAGCCCAGGGACAGAAATGAGCAGACTGTGGAGATGCGAAAGCACACGGAATAGTAGGGTCAGCCTGAGGGTAGGGGTGGGACATGACTGGCAAGCTGGTTAGTTATTTCCATAACAAGCTCTAGGGCTTCAAACATAGAGGGAAAAAACACACCCTTGAGGAGATCAGAAAAGGGTCAAGAGGAGCCTTTGAATGACAGGCAGGATTTTAAAGAAGGGGAAAATAGGAATATTCCAGGAAGCAATTAGTGACTTTAAAGTTTTCAAAGCGTCATCATATATATTATTGTGTCATTTGCCCTTAACAACAACTTAATGGGATAAGGCATACATTCTTACCCATGTTGCCTCAGAGGAACTAGGAGTCAGCAGGATTAAGTGACTGGCCCAAGGTCGGTCACACAGCTGAGTGGGATGGCTCACAGGGCAGCCGTGCTTCACAATTCAGTAGACGGTGCCCATGGGATGGTTTTGTTTGGAGCATGGTGGTCATGGCAGCTGATATTGACAGGTCTGACCTCTGACTTCCCACATCCTTCGCACTCTACTAAATGGCTATCATGTTTATCACGTAAAATGAAAAAACACTAGTGGCTCCTATCTTTTACTTTCAATATTTTATACACTGTTGCTTTTATTGGAATATGTGAGGGAGATTCTCTCTCATATATATACATACATATATATGTATGTATATATATATCATATGAAGCTAAGCATACCTATGCATGTATGTATTTATTTAAATATGACATATATGGATATATCAAATGTAAGAAAATATTAGGTACCCGAATTTGCACTATCATCCATTTTCCTCATATTGGGAGTTGAAAAAATTGTATATATATTTAACTATACTAAATCGAAGTAGTATTGCACCAATTTGAACCCAACTGCTAAAACTTCAACCTGTTGGAGGAAATTCCTGGTATTCCACAATGCCGGAATTGTGGTGAGAGAATCAAAGAATAATTTCACATAGAGACAAAAGGCCAGTGCAAGTACCTTCAAGAGCAGGCTTCTGCAAACAAAAGTACTATTATACGAGACTACAGAATTTTGTTCTTAGTGACCCAGAGTTTTTCAGCTTTTTCGGTGTAGTGTAGTTCTAAGAAAATGAAGCCAACTTCATAAATGACACAAATACAAGACACATTGTAAATATCTTACTGGCATTTGAAACGTCTCGAGGAGGCATTTTAAGCAGCAAAACAGATTTATTAAAAGGTTAGTGATCGTCCTCAAGGTCGCCACGTTAGGTAGCGTAAGGGGGGGAGGGTGGCTGAAACCCAAGGCTTTTGACTGTTATCTTGGTCCCTGCCATGAGTTAAAAACGTCTTCACGAGATCTCACACGGGCACTGTCAGAAATGGGCAAATATCTTTCACACATTCGGCAAACAGGTCTGGATGCGACCCTGTCGGATGTCAGCATATGTTAGCACATGTGAGTTTAGCTCACACAGCGTATACTGGCAAATCTGACAGCCTCACATGCAGACACGAGTTTCGACATCAAGAGGAGCGTGTGCCAGAATTTCGCAGAGTATCCCGTGCACGTCTCTGAAGGACCGCGCATGCTGCTCTGAGTCCGTGTCAAGAACCCTGCTCCTGAATACTTTTTCCCTCCCATTCTTCAAACCTAGACTACGGGAAACAGGTTCAGCTCGGAAAAGACAGTGAGACAAAACACTCAACCTTCCGTTTATGACTTCCTCAATAAGAAAAGGCATAAATGTGGCACTTGTTACGAAGCGTGTGGAAAGGGGCCCCTAGAAACCATATGGTTGTCAGTGGCGGCACAGTCTCATTCAAAGGTGCCAAGAACACTAATGAGACGAGAATTTCAGCAAAAGCAGAAATAGATCAATACTTCTCCCCCACTCGCAGTTGTCCCCACCATCAGTCACTGCGCTTGCTCTATGTAAATGAAATCAATCAGCGGGGATTTCTGTAACATGCATACAACAGTTGTCTTCTAGGCTCTACCAGAAGATAAATGATTCCAGACATTGGACTGCAGCCATTTTCCCACACATGCTACAAAGTTCTGACATCCATATTGGGCCATCACACTGAGTGGTTTCTGCTCTTGCGAGTTTACAGCCAGTGCTTCTCCTTCTGGTTTGGACTAGACAGCCTGCTAACGCTGACGCATAAAAGTCCCCTCCTGCCTGTGTAGAACGAAGGAGAACTGCCTTTTTCCAACAGAGGGGCTCCAAAAACTTTTTGCTATCGTTCATATAAGCTTATCATTCCAAATCCCTATTTAAGGTCCCTTTGGACGTAGACAAATCCTAGGCTACTAAAACATGCGACATATGACATCAAATGCAAACCACTTGGATGTAACACATAACAACAGACAACACAAGTCCAACCCCGTTTTAAAGCTAGTATGTTTAAAAATGTATTAAGCCTAAGTAACAGGGTCGTTTGGTATGGCAGCGTATGTTCTGGAAAAGGGTAGAAGGCTTTTTGAGAAAAGCAAACTAAAAGATCCAGAAGCAGCTTCCTTTAAAAACGATGTGAACACAATAAGGTGATGTGGAAGGCGCACAGAAGTCTAGGTCACACTCATGGCTATTTACTTAGCCGACCCCATGGAATTAAACATCCAAGAGATAACATTTTCTGCTAGCCTCTTCAATCTGAGACATGGGCACTTTTCTCACTAACTTGCCTTTGGGGAAAGATACAAATAATTTTGCTCATACTTCAAAAAATTAAGAAAAAGAAAGTCCTGTGTCAGTATCTATGGTATAACCGAGATAAAAACAAATCTCTGAGGTTAAATAGAAGTAAACCAAATCTTATAGTAACTTTCAAATGTTTTTCAAGTGAATAATCAAAATGAGAGGCACTGCTTTAAATTGTAAATCCAGTTCTCGTTAAAAGAATGTCCTTCTAAATATCAAATACACCACAAAGAAAACTTTATATATCCGTCACAAAAGTCACAGTGCAAATAGGCAGTAACTGTTGTCTTACCCACCCCCGCCTCCTTTCCTATGGAATACAAACTTACTTTGTTTAAAAATGTCCTTAGGCTGTGCTGTACCTTTGAAACAAAACCACTGTCTTCTTCATTTCATTTTCTGTTTTCTTGAAAACTGCTCCTCCGAAACTGACAGATGGTGCCTCTGTCACTGAGTGTTTCCTCTTCGTTATCTCTGCCAGCTAATATTTCCTCTGTGCTTAGCTGTTGTCTGTGAGCCTGTTCCACATCATTCTAGCCTGATCAATGGTGTGCCTGGTTTGAGGTTGGTTTTGGCCCCGCCTCCAGCTCTAAGAGAAAAAACGAAAACTCACAGCTGGATTTCCTATAAATCCTCTTTTAAATCTGGCTCTGCAGCTATGGCACATACTAGAGGGGAAAAGCTGCCAGTCTGTCACAAACCAAGGGGACCATCCTCTCCTAGCTGCCCCCCCACACCAACGCCAAGCATGTATATTATGTAACAAATCCCATTTTAAAAACTTCCTAGGCCAAGAGGAAGCGTTGTTAAAGCAGGTTTATCTTTTTCCTTGCTTAAAGAGACTCAAAAGAAGATGCCCATGAATGAACCCGCCCCCCACACACTCACTATACCTCGCCCCCCGACACCCATCCATGATGGAATAATATTTAACATATTAAAACTGTGAAAACTGATTCCAAGGAGAAAATGCCAAAATAGTACATTACAAATAATTTCTATCCTAAAACACAGGTCATCATGCATATTCAGATGACATCTTAAAAAAAATTTTTTTTTAATGCTTATTTATTTTTGAGAGAGAGAGAAAGAGAGAGAGAGAGAGCCAATGAGGGAGGGGCAGAGAGAGAGGGAGACACAAAATCCGAAGCAGGCTCCAGGCTCTGAGCTGTCAGCACAGAGCCTGACGCAGGGCTCGAACTCACAAACCTCCACAAGCTGTGAGATCATAATCTGAGCTGAAGGCAGAAGCTTAACTGACTGAGCCACCCAGGCACCCCCAGATGACATTACATCTTAAGCAACAGGATTTGCTAACATTTATACTACCGATGAACTACATGAATCAAGAGAATATATGAGATGCATTTTGGGGTCTAGTTGAGAGTTATACCACGTAAAATAGAAGAGCTGAATGTGTAAACTAGTCTGCTCTGTAAATCAGTAGGACAGAGGGTACATTTTCCGAGTGACATATTCTGCAGGCAATAGTAATCAAACTTTATCGGGTAGAGGAGCTGAACATTTTTAGAGCAAATAGGTTACATGTTACAAAAATAAGGATTTGAAGGCTGTGCTGGAATCCAGAATCAGAAGGCCTGGGTTCAGGTCCTCGGACAGCGTCCTTGAACAGGAAAGGCATAGAGTAAGCCCTGGAGACCTCACAGGTGATGCAAGATTAAATTAAGACAATAAAGTACTTTGTTGTTATTATTCAACGTTTGTATTGTTCTTTTCAACAACAGAGAGAATATTAAATGAGTATAAATATTTAATCTGGCAAAGGATGGTACCAAAATAAATACTAGCCTGTGATAAAGAGCACTAGAGATAAAAGGATTCCGGGAATAATGCGCAGGGTATAAAGTGCATGCTGAGGACAATAGCAACTCAGACTTTGAATATCTGAACTCTTCGATAAGAGAGAATATGCAGGAAGCACAGGTCAGAGGGGGGTTGAGTAGTAAAAGTCTGAAACCTTGGCTCTCTTTCCATATCCTCACAAAAGAATATGGAACTGTCATCTGCTTTTAGTCCATAAGCCCCTTAAGGGCAGGGACATACACAATTGGCATTTGTTGAATAAGTGAATGAGAACTTGAACTAGGTGAGAGGTGCTCCCTCTAAGGGAGGGAGTATAGATTATTATGAGAAGCCTGAGCTTGAAAGTGGATAATCAGCACTTGAAGGTGGAGACTTCCTATGTGTCCTTCCAGTGTCTTCAAATGCAAGATTGGGATCAGTAGGCAAAGAGACTTTCTGGGTCACTGAAAGGAGAGGAGATTTTGTTCAGGGATCCCTGATCTGATCCAGCTTTCTACACTCCCACCCCCCCTCCCCTCCCAGTGACTCCCCTGCCTCCCACTTCCTCTCCTGAGAATGTCATCCTGCTGACAATGAGTATGAGTCAAAAACCAGGATGTTTGTAAACATCCCCTTAATGCAAGTGCTTGGATTGTTAGGGTAAATTCCTCCTAAATGGGGATGCGAGTCCTTGCTTGCTGTGGCTGGCAAGAAGTCAGCCTTCCAAGTCTAGCAGGATCCTACTCCATGTGCTCTTTGTAAGGGCGGCAGTGGACCCCAGGAAAAGGGAAGGCAGAAGAGATGGGCTCCTGTTCCCACCCTGCCTGCCACCCCACCGCCAATGCGTTTCTTCTGTATTTTGACTAAGTACACCGGAAAGGTAATCTACTTTCATATTAATGGCTTCAGGTGTATACTCTCTGAATTATAGCTGAAGGGCTAGGCCCATTTGGGGTAAGTGAATTTACCAATTGTGATGATCTAATCTAATAAATATATTTTTAATGCCATACTTATGGAAGGCCTTCCACTAAACACACCACAGGATACATGCTTCCAGCTCTCCAGCTACCACTGGTTTCTAGCAGCCCAAATGACCACAATCAAAAACAGGGTCTGAGACCAGCAGGGGACAGAGTGCAGCTGTGCTTTGAGGGGGAGGATCATGTCCAGGTTGGGGGGTGGGAGTGGGAGAATCCAGAAAACATGATTAGGGTGGTAGCATTAAAGTTTGCGAAGGTTTTGCACAGGCAAAAACGGGGGCGGGGGGACACTTGAAAGAGAAGGACACTCTTAGAGTAAAAACGATGAGCTCTAGGGCAAGGCAAGCTCAGGAAACAGCGAGGTATCCGGTTCTGCTGAAGCATAGGGACCTGGCGAATCACAGGGGATGAGACTCCAAAGATGGGCTGGAGCCCCACTGTGGTGTGGCCTTGAATGCTGGGAGGGGTGGGGGGTGTTTAATACTGAGTTCAATCATCAATCATGAGCCCTGGGAGGTTTGGGAACACAGGTGTAACATAATCTGAGCAGCGAGGTCTAGTAACCATGTTTAGGGTGGATTATAAAGGAGACGGCGGTAGACTGAACCACTACTGCAATAATGTAAGCAAGAGGTCATGAAGCTCGAACTTGGAGGATGAGGGTAAGGCAAGGAAGGGTGCTGGCAGCAACTGCATAGATATGAGAGTCGAGGGAGATGAGTTAAAGAAAATGCCACTTGGAAGATTTTTTCCAGGAGATATTTGCAGACATATATATGAACACGTGTAAGTTTTTATTTCAGTATTAGTTGTAATTGCAAAGGACTGAAAACTGCACAATGCCCACCAATAAGGAACTTATAAATTATGGTATATTCATATAATGAAATACTGTACAGCCATTTAAAATATATATGCAGCTACGAGAAAAGCCATTGTAGAGTACTGACGATAGGCACCAGAATGGCAGTGTGTTAACTATGGCAGAGGAAGAAAAATATTGGGGAGTGGAATATGCACTAGGAGGGGGCCTCAGGATGCGGATTCTACTCCCACATTGGCACCTGCGTTCCCCAGAACCAGGACAACCTAGATTTGTGCAGTGTACAACCTACTCAAATACATGTGGCAGCTATGCCCATGACCGCCAACTCCAAGGTGCCAAAAACCTGCCTAATTCAGCCCTGCCCATTTTCATGGTCAGAAGCCCAATACCCAATGTGCCTGGGCAAATCAATACTTGAAAAAGGAACACCATTCATGTTGGAGACAAAAATACTTTTCAGGATTATAGCAGAGAGCAAAGCAAATGGTCTGACATCCGAAGCTTCCCATTTTTATGAAACTCTGAGCACAAGAAGTCAGTTAAGCATCAAAGCCACATCTATGCCCAGGTGTAAGTGCATTGCAAACTCACAAACCAAGCACAGCAGTAATAATTGGGACTCATATGTTGAAATGCAAACCAGAACTACAATGAGATACCACCTCACACCCATCAGAAGGGCTAAAATTAAAAAAAAAACAACACAAGAAACAATAGGCGTTGGTGAGGATGTCAATTCCTTTTTAGGAATCCTTTTGCACTAATAGTGGGAAGGCAAACTGGTGTAGCCATTGTGGAAAAGAGTATGGAGTTTCTTCAAAAAATTAGAAGTAGAACTACCCTACGATCCAGAAATCACACTACTGCGTATTTAACCTCAAAATACAAAAACACTAATTCAAAGGGATATATGCACCCATATGTTTATTGCAGCATTATTTACAATAGCCAAACAATGGAAATAGTTCAAGTGTCCATTGATAGATGAATGGATAAAGATGTGGTGTGTGTATATATGCTATATATAATGGAATATTATTCAGCCATAAAAAGAATGAAATCTTGTCATTTACAACAACATGAATGGAGCTAGAGAGTACAATTTTAAATGAAATACATCAGAGAAAGACAAATACATATCACCTCACTCACAAGTGGAATTTAAGAAACAAAACAAGTAAGCAAAGGAAAAAAAAAAAAAGAGAGACAAACCAAGAAACAGACTCTTAACTATAGAGAATAAACAGATGGTTACCAGAGGGGAGATTGGGGAGATGGGAGAAACAGGGGATGGGAATTAAAGAGTGTACTTGTGATGATGAAAAAAAAATAAGATGATAAAAAAAGAAAGAAAGAAACTGGAACCAGGTGAAGAAATGGTAATGACTTTGCAGAGAGGAGAGCAAACCTAAGTGCTTATAGGGAGGGCTAACGAAGAGGAGAAGATTCAAGAAGATTCAAGATTCAAGTAAAAGAGTCAAGTAAAAGCTGGACCTCTATACAGTGGAACTAGCTCAGTCTAAGGGGCAGCCAGATCTGAGAGTCCTTGGTTCCATCCTCTCTGCAACACATGGAAAAGGTGCAACATATATGGTTTATGGAAATAACAGTATAGCCCTAAACTCAGGGACCCCTTACAGAGTAGGGCAAAGGTGAAGTAACAGATTAAGTGATATTCCACAGACTGTATGGTTCAGGCCCCCCAGTTCCCTTTCTTCTAATTAGCTCTGGGACAGCAGAAACCAGGCTTATATCCCTGGAAGTTTATATATGGAAGCTCATTCTCTGCAGAGATAAAACACCTTAAAAAAAAAGATAGAGTCCAGCCTCTCAGAAGGGGTGCAAAAATTCAGCAGCAAGCCCTGGGGTCTACAACAGCCAGCTGTGGTTTGAAAGGGCACCCACAGGAAGGGTCTAAGGGGCTCCTTGGGGATTTTTTCTTTTTTGCAGAGAGCCAGGCCTGACGATTCAATGTTTCTCGTCAGCTCTAGAGAGAGGAACACATACTGAGGAACCAGGGACTTCACCGAGGAACACTGCACATCAAGGCAAGAGATGTTCAGATGTAACAACGGGTAGACAACATGCCTTGTGCACAGAATCTGCGCAAGAGCAAATTAAGAGTAGTATTTTGCGACTGGTGAGAACAGTATGGCTTCCTGGATAAGAGCACGCTAGTTCTTTAATGCAGTGAAAAAACTGCCTTTATGTTCCAAATGCCTGGGTTCAAATCTGGACTCTGCCAGGTACAAGCTGAGTGAGTTTGGGCAAGTTGCTTGAGATCCCTCATCGTTAAAAGGAAAATAATAATATTCCTCTTGGGCTTGTTGTGAACATTAAGTGGGTTAATACATGTAAATTGCTGGGAATGGGGCTTGGCATAAAGATTCAATACTTACCATTCCATAGTTAGAATTTTAAAGCACAGGTGATTACGACTACACTTACAGGGCTGAATATGATTAATCACGATTCAAGAAACAGAACTCTGCAAGAACAGCTAATTGCAGTACTCGTCTGTAATTTACTCTAACATACTTGGGTCTGTATGGTGCAGAGTTATGTGTGTGTCACTTGGGTTCAGTTCTAGCATGCTGCTAGCATCTAACCAAGCATTCAAAGTCTGAGATAGTCTCTCTGGTGTCTAAAGAGGGAGCTGCACGGCGGGACCTGCCGATAGAAGCCCCACTGGCACCACCACTCCATCAACAACCTCCAGTTGGCATTCTGAGCGTCAAAAAGAGGCTGCAACTGGTGAAAATTGTTACTGTCGCCTAGTGTGCTTGGCGGCCTCAAGGTATTCAAGAAATATGGACTGGCTAAAAGTATTTCAGTGTAAAATCCAGTAAGGCCTTTACCTGTGTCTCCGGTGACAATGCCCCAGTCTAAATCCCAAAATAGTCCTAGACGTGTTATCAACATGAATTGGTCAAAAGGTTCTAGGGAGAGTAGATCATTTTTTGCTTTAAAACTGCTTATTTTGCTACCATTATTTACCAAAAAGAACCTAAGAGTTATGCACGACCAATGTAATCACTGTACATTCACTCAGCCACGATTTCCTGGAGAGTTCGGCTGGTCTGACACTAGCTACAAAGGTGACAGAATCTGTATTTGGAATCTGGGTGCTTGCTTCAAGCCTCTCTCGACTCTTTCTGTAAGGCTGTGGTTGAAGCATCTAGAAGAAAAGCGAAACACTGGGACTTGCATGCAAACAGGTTATGTGAACTGATTTACATGTGGGGGTTTTGTTTGCTTCATAAGTGTCTGTATTATCTGGCAGAATTTGGTCCTATGTTTGGTTATCAATATGACTTGATTATGAGGTTGGGAGAGTAGCTGACCCTCTTTTGCTTCAAAATTTCTTCTTTGGATACTATTATTTAGCAAAAAGAACCTAACAGTTGTGCATGGCCAATGTGACCATTTTATTTACTAATAAAGGCAGCATGAGACGTGGAACCCATAGGACATTGAAGAAGATTAGCAAACATTCCA
Source organism: Panthera leo (assembly GCF_018350215.1). Classification (NCBI taxonomy): domain Eukaryota; kingdom Metazoa; phylum Chordata; class Mammalia; order Carnivora; family Felidae; genus Panthera; species Panthera leo. The sequence goes on from NC_056679.1 coordinate 12,178,333, forward strand.
AAGTTTGCTTGACCAAAGAGCCCAGGACAAAGAGGTTTATTTTGGTCATATCTGCTTTAGTTATTGGATTCTAAGAAATTCACCAATCTCTTGGCAAAAAGGAATTAGAGAAAAAACACACCAGAAGGGTACTATATATTATTTATATTATGTTGTGAATATATTCATAAATATGAAAATACAGTTCCCATCCTGTAAGATGGGTTCATCCATTTTTTAATAAATTGTTATCTTCACAAAGAACTCAAAGAATATCTAACACATTCTAATAACTAATAAAACAACCTTCAAAATACTTTCCTTTACAATAATTTTAATTACATCAAATAACGCTCTGTAAAAATTCAAACAAAAGTCTATTTTTATTTACAACTCCTAATTCTGCTTCTCTCTCTAGAGGTTATCACTAGTAATAGTTTTGTGCCTATCTTCCAAACTTTATAGATATAGTCATAGGTCTTTATAGGTATATAACATACACATACACATATATACACATATCTTATATACGTAAAACATACACGTATATGTCTACACATATATGTACATATGCACCCATCAGGAAATTCTTTTTATATGAATAGAATCCAATTATATGTATTATTCAAGGACTTATTTTGTTTACTTAACAATATGTCTTGGAGATCTTCAGCTGAACAAATAAAGCTACTAGCTTAATCCGATGGAACCCAAGTGACTATTAATCTAATGTCTGATACCAGGGAGGCCAGACCAAGAAAGTTGCAGGGCTCCAAAATGGAGTCAGAAACATGCTTGTGCCTTTCTGGGTGAGTCACTTGTCCACCTGAGGCTGAGAGATCTGTCCCTGCTGTTCCTCTCTAATAGTTTTACATCCTGAGCAATATGGTAGAATAGATGGATAAATGAGTGACCACACAAACTCATAAATGAAAAAAATTAATTGAATAAAAATTCAATTTCTTGACTTGTTTCAGGTGACTGTCTCTCTAGCATGCACACAGGTATTTGGAGTATGGCTTTTCTCTACCCCATTTTAAGCAGAAAATAAATACCACCTTCTACTGCTGAGTTAGTCTGTCTTCCTTGCGGCAATGGCAATGTCAAATTTCCAGATTTGCATATTAGGTTGCTTGGGTGCACATGCACTGAGAGCATAGGCGAGAAGCGACATGTACTCGTCTGCAGGGGTCCCACAGACAGGTACAGGCACATGCAGTTATGCACAATAAGGGTTTTGTGACTTCTCACAGTGCCTAGTGTCATGGAGCCCATTTTCAAGTTGCAACTTGTAGTTTTCAGGTTCTCAGGATACTATGCATGCCTCCAACACAATTTCAGTAGCAAACATTCCAGGTAATGTCGAAAACCAAACAAACGCATGTTTATATTGTGCTCTAAAAACAAACTCTCCACAAATCAAGCATTTAACATTCCTAAATAGGGATCATAATCTATCACATAATGTCTACTACATTTACACTCCTTTCTTTTTTTGGAAAAGAACAGTACCTTTCGTCATAAAATTAACAAAATTTCACTTTGCTTTTAGTACATGATGTTTAAAATGGAGAGTTCTGTGAAGCCATTATGTTTTTAGATTGAGGCAACCTACCCCCACCTCTGATATATTCTAATTTTGAAGTAAATCAAGGTAATTGGCTCAGCTGCTTGGATTATTGACCCTGATCCCTGATTTTTTTTAAACTTTCTTTATCTAAGAAGATTACATAAGAAAAATCTGACAGCAGATCTGCAGCATGAGGACCCTCAAAATGCACCCGATGAGTAATGACAGCTGTACATGGAATTCAAATGATAAGAACTTAATTCCACATCATGTACAGCTTCAAAATGTCAGCGCTGTCTTATCTATCTGGATGTTCCACTGTACATACAGGATTTCGATTTCAGTATTTGTAAAATTCCAGAAGCTACACACTTCTGGCTTACATTACCTAAAGAGAGAGAGAGAGACAGGGAGAGAAAGAGAGAGAGAGAGATTGAGAAATAGGGGGAAACTTTTCATCAGCAAAAAGCAAACCGTGCATTAAAAAAAAGAAAGATCATATGGATAAGAATAACTGTTGTAACTAATATAAGCGATGAAAGAAAAAAAAAATCTCCATCACGTCAACATCTTTCCTACGAATCTGATGCTCTGGAGAGCTAGTTGGCTTGTAGTTTCTGTTACCAAGGAATAAAACCTACCCTGGATCTCTGGTGGTAGGGAAGGTATGTGGAGTTTTGGCATTCAGCAGCCACAGACCAGAGAAAAGTCAACAGTGAGGCAGAAAGTATAAACTACCTGCTGGGGAGAGGCCAATTTCGTGCACTGTGTTCATGACAGTTCTGCAAGAATGGATTTGCCTCTTGGAATCTGGCACTACTATTCTTCAGGATTGTCTACTAATTCCATGCTTGTATTCTCCTTTCACCCCCACTATCTACTAATCCTTGAACTGTAAACATCAAATCTTACACTGGTTTAAATTTTCAATGGTGTTATCTTTAATTCTGGGCAGAGAAATCCAGAATTCCTTTGTGTAACACTTAGCACAGAGGCTTGCTTTAATTATGATGCTAATGGACATCTACAATGCAGCCCCAGTTTGGGGGAACAAAGCCCTGGTCACACAGCAAGCCAGGCTGAGCACTTACTGAACTGAATTTCTTCCACTGTTTTGAAGATTATGTCACCTATCATTGCCTCATCCAATTTGTATGTAGGCCAGAGTTTTGACTTTTATTTAGGATTACCATCAAAAATTGGATTATGCAACGCATTTTCTACACCGCCCGCCCCCCCCCCCGCCCCCGCCCAAAATCTAGTATCTCTTTTAAAGTTCATTTTGCAATTTCAGGGAAGAGGCAGACCTAAAGTAGATTCTGAAACTATAATGAACGTCATCTTTTCACAACCTCCCAAACCAAAAGCACATTCCTCTTTTTTTTTTTTTTTCTTTTTGGTTCCTATCTGACTACTTTCTAACAACAACTCCACATGATTTGATTGAAGCCAACTTCAAAACCAAACTTGGAGGCATACTTATCTAAAAGGTTCAGGAATCCTAGGCTCCTAAACTTGTTTTTCATTTTGCTGTGAAGTGTGGGTGGCCATGAGCATTCCTGGCGGCTATAAGGCATTTGCTAATGTATTTGACTTTTAAAGTTGTTAATCATACTTATCAACACGGGCAAGCAGCACTGGCCACAAAAGATTAGCTACTCTACTGTAATGCTCCCCATAATCCGAACGCAGGAATGTCAGCGTGGACTGATAACTACCGCAGCCAGTTCCAGCCTTCAGTGACTTCAGACCTTATTAAAAACCTTAGCTTTTAATAAATCCCAGATTTTCTTTTCTATCACCTTACACACCCACATACACACACACACACATGCTCTCATGCGCGCAAGCACATACACCCCCCTTTCTCTTGCGATGGTAGCTAAGGATGGAACACTCACAGTGCTATTCACTGTGTAGGTTTTTTAAACAACTAGAATGTTCTTTAGAACACCACCCATATTTTGAGTTTCAAGGTGGCCTTTACTGTCAAGAGATTCAGGTGCTACTGACCTCATAAGAAAAATGTGTACAACAATCAGCAAGAGCCTGGTTTCCAGGGAAACTAAACCTTGTTTAAATCCTTTGGAAGCATTAAATTCGGACTATAGTTCTTCCCACGAGACACACAAACCATTGCTCCTTAGGAAAGAATATATTTAGAGAACAAGAAAGTGCTTTGTCCATCTCAGAAGTGAGAGCATCAGAGATTTCAAGAATAGAATGAGTATTCTAGAAAAAAAAAGGGGGGGGGGGACCTAGAGCTGAGCCCTGGTAGTCTCTGATTGGTGGAATCCTGCTTTCACTTAAGGGACTCTTCTTTAAACAGAGCATGTGTTTCATCAACAGACTTACTTCTGTTTTGTTGGAGTCATGCTAAAATTCCCATGTTTGAAGCATGGCCTCTGTTCTTCCTAGCCCATCTTAACACTGCAAGGCTAGTATTAGCTTTACCTCTATAATCCAAAACAAAACCAGTAAAGGCTCATCTTCTTCTTCTTTTTTTTAATGTTTATTTATTTTTGAAAGAGATAGATTGTGAGCAGGGGAGGGGCAGAGACAGAGGGAGACACAGAATCCGAAGCAGGCTCCAGGCTCTGAGATGTCAGCACAGAGCCTGACGCAGAGCTTGAACTCATGGACTGCGAGATCATGACCTGAGCCGAAGTCGGATGCTTAACCGACTGATGGCTCATCTTCTATTTCAACCCTCAGCCACCTCTCCACATAATGCCTTCCAGGTAACTTCTAAACATTTACTTTATACTATATCATGATTTTTTAAATACCAAACCTGATGACCCTGTTGTTTTTTCTATCATATCATAGAGTTTGGAGCCATAGTGCTTGGACATAATAATGCTCACCATATTAGAGGTCAGTTTCATCACCTGGAGATGTGGCTGCTTCATGGGTTGGATGGGATTGAAGACCTATGGGATTGGAAGACTATGGGAAACTGAGAAATCTCATTTTCTAGGTGTTTTCCAAGGAAGATTAAGGTATCATTTCCCTAAAGTATTGGAGTGCAGACCATTCCAAAAACAGAGATGGATCAGAAAGCTTCTTGGGATGAACAGTATGATTGATTAGTAATATTTGATCATATGCCGTCTTTCACAGCTCATACAACATGAGATTTGAAAAGACAGCTCCCACCTCCTCCAGGTCATTGTTTTTGGGGACATGTGCAAATTGAGTACAGATCTAGCACTTGTGGAGGGGAGGGCAAACTGGAGACATCCCCCACCCTCATGACTTTAGAGCTTCCTACCTCCTACCACCATTGCATTACCCAGCCTCGTCAAAACCCTCTCTGTCCAGCCTGCTCCTGCCAAATGTGCCATTTGTCAGGCTGAGCAATGGGGAGAAAAGGGCCATTTATTTTCTGGGCAGGAAGTCGGTGTGCTGTGAGGGCACAATGACATTCATGAGGACCAGTAGGCCATAGATCCATCCGAGTCAATGAGAAGCCTCTCCACCAAGATTTTTCCACTCATTGCTGTGCTAGGTATAACAGGACCATCATTTGATGGTTCTTCCAAAACAAGAAGATTCAAGAGGACAGCTCAGAGAGAGTGAGAGAGGACAGGGCAGCCCCTGCTGAGAACACCACTGAGCCAGAGATAAGGCAGATCTTCATTAAAAATATTTTCAAAGTTAAGCTTACATTACTTTTCTACCAAAATGCAGCTTTACTGAAAAACTACCAGCCCAGGAACTGTGCTGGAGCTAAAGATAAATTAAGGCATGGTTCTGTCATTCGGCAAGTCCTCAGCCTAGCAAGGCAGGTAAATCAAGAAGTGCTTATTTCTAAAGAGAAGGCCAAAAGATATTAATATTTACGAAGTGTCTGCTTAATGGCAAAGCTTGGGGCACACACACACACACACACACACACACACCCACACCTCATTTTATCCCCACTTTACAGATAAGGAAACTGAAGCTCAGATGTGAGTGGTGCTGAAAGCCACACAGAAGTCGCCGACTCTATTCAAAACTAGGTCTCACTCCAAAGCATGTCATTCCAAAGCCTGTGTGTTCCTACACTTCACTTGTCTGGCTTACAGCAACCTGCTTATTCTCTCTGCTAAATAAAATACAAGAAATGTTGCAAATAGCTTAACACCACAAAGGTACTCTATGAATTCAAGATGGCGTTATTGTAACATAGCTGCTTATCTTCCATTCAGTTGTCTGTGAAGAACAGATGGCAGTTTCTGTATTCTTTAAACCTGGTTTTGTGATTTCGATATTAAAAAGACAGAGAAGAATACTCTGTGATAAATACGGATTAGGTCCCATCATGCTACGCTTGGTTGTACTGAACAATACGGTGGTGGAAAACCTGAGATGACATGGGAGATGACGTCTGTAAGAAGAAAATCTAATGGTAAACCTAGATTTTGGATGGTTCTAAAAATAAGGACATCGGAAATATACAGAATATGTTCTTTCCCTAATTTTAAAAATATAACAGACATGTGTTTATCATGACTATTGTATATAGAGTACTATGGAAGATGCTAGGGGGCTGGATATGAGAATCATGAAAAGAAACCTCAAGATAACTTTCCACAGAGTGAAGGAGACGATGACCATGTGGTATGTCCCAGCTCAAGGGTGTGACTGCAGGGTAGGGAGTCGGGGAGGGGTCCGGTAAGAAAATAAACAGCTGCAAGATTCCACATTGAAGTGCTGATGGGCAGAGGGATCACTTTAAATCATATGCCTGCAGCACCGTATCGAGAACTTATAATCAGACCCCTGTCCCTGCTTTAATGTTTTCCTCCAGGGCACATTTCACTTTCTGCCACTCTTGGCTCACTTATTTGGTTTAACGTCCACCTCTGCTCTGAATAAAAAGCTCTAAAAGGCAGGGATTCTTTTTCTTTTGTACACAGATATATCTTTAGTGGCTAGAACAGTGCCTACCCCATAGTAGTCACTCAAATGTGTAGCAAATGATAAATGAATCATAAATTGATGCACACACATGGAAACCAGGTGAGGGAGCAAACTTAAAAGCCGGCAAATGCTTACAAACAATAAGGGAATGAGCTTCCTCGAGGGCATGAAACATATCCATCTGAAATTCAGGGTAAAAAAATCTGGAATAACTTATATTTTACATACTAGACAATGAGTATTAGTTGGTTCTAGATAATGAGTATTAGCTGGGTGTAGACAATGAGCATTAGCTATAAGAATGAAGATGACCCCTTACAAAAATTAATGTATTTAAAATATCGTTATCTTCAGAAAGCAGATGACTGAAAGCTATCTAGGTTTTGATCCCAGCAGATTACTCCATCACTCATCTTTTCTACAATTAACAACATAGATAAAAGAACAGCCTCTTTATATTAACAGAAAATGTTTGCCCTCTATGAAGTGAACACAGAACGAAGCGTTCTTACAGAGGCTGCAAGAACAGACAGAACTTTATATGAATATCGGAGGACCAGTTAGATGGATTCACCATAGTCTTCACATCCATTGAAAGAGTAAATTGTCCCAGCCCCATCCACGTAGGCCCGGAAGAATGTCCAATAGCATATGGGCTACTTAAATGAAAACACTCATCAACTTTTTAAAAATTAATTATGGTAGATTACACAAAAAAAATGCATCACTGTAACCATTTTTAGGTATACAACTCCGTGGCATTAAGTACATTCCCAGTCCTGCACAACCATCACCACCATCAATCTCAAGAATGCTTTTCATCTTGCAAAACTGAAACTCTGTCCTCATTAAACAACTCCCCGTTCCCTCCTACCTCAGTCCCTGGCAACCACCGTTCTATTTTCTGTCTCTATGAGTTTGACTACTCCAAGTACCCGGTGTAAGTGGAATCATACAGTATTTTCCTTTTGTGACTGGCTTATTTCACTTAGCATATTGTCTTCCAGGTTCATCCATGTTGTTGCCGTGACAGGATTTCCTTCCTTATAAAAAGGCTGAATAATATCATCATCAACTTCTGTAACTAATTAGGACTGAAAACTGATCTTGGAGCAAAGATTCACCAACTGTCTTTGATGTGTGTTCCCATTGTCCTTCAGCAAACCTGCCTCCTCCTTCCTCTGGCTCAGGTCCACCCTGTTGCCTCTGAATACAGCCCTGTCCCACGCCTCTGCTTGGTCAACCCAACACTTCCTCGTAGCTCCAGTTCACTCCCATTCAGTTCTTCCACATATGACTGGCTATGTCAACTGTGGATCTCAGTGAAAAAGGCAAACACAGTCCCCTTGATCAAAATTTACCAATAATTTCAGTCTCAAAGAGATATCTGTGCACTCACACTCAAAGCAGTATTAGTCAACAATAGCCAAAAGGTGGAAGCATCTCCTATCCATCGATGGATGAATGGATAAACACAATGTGGTATATACATCCAGTGGAATACTATTCAGCCTTAAAAAGGCAGGACATCCTACATCACATACTACAACATTTGCTTGAGGATATTATGCTGAGTGAAATAAATCAGTCACAAAAGAACAAATATTATATGACTCGAATTATACGAGCTCCCTAGAGTTGTAAAACTTGTAGAGGTAGAAAGTAGAACGGTGGTTGCCGGGTTGTGGGGAGGGAGGAATGAGGAGTCGTTGTTTAATGGGGAGAGAGTTTCAGTTTTGCAAGACAAGGAGTATTCTAGAGAAGGATGACAGTGATGTTCGCACAAAAGTGTGAATATACGTAACGTTACTGAACTGCACACTTAAAAGTGGTTAAGATGGCAAACTTTATGTTGCATGTATTTTATCGCATTTAAAAAATTATTAATAATTCCAAGATGGCAACAGCAGAATATTAAACCTATTGCCAGGCCCTTCTAAGTGCAGGGCTCTGTCACAAAACTGCAGGGTTGCATGCCCACAAAACCAGCCCTGCTTGTGTGTCCACCTGGCACCTTATCTGACCACAGTTCTAGAGTACTCATCACTATTTTTTTTATTAAAAAAATTTTTTAATGTTTATTCATTTTTGACAGAGGGAGAAACAGAGTGTGAGCAGGGGAGGGGCAGAGGGAGAGAGGGAGACAGAATCCGAGGCAGGATTCAGGCTCTGAGCTGTCAGCACAGAGCCCGACACGGGGCTTGAACCCATATATCATGAGATCATAACCTGTGCCAAAGTCGGACGCTTAACTGACTGAGCCACCCAGGCACCCCATAGAGTACTCATTACTATTGATCTACATGTGAGAATGTCTTCCCACTAAACTGTGAATTCCTTGAGAACAGAGCTGTAGTTTTTCATTTTCCTGCATCATCTCGTATGTGTTTGATACTAGAAGGAATTCAATGCTTTCTTCTGAATTAATTCCCGCTATAAATTACATTAATCACACACAAATTATGTTTGACCTTAAAAAACAAAACTTAGCAGCACTTCTAAATGAGGCCAATATATATTAGCAGATATAGAACATTTGCAGGAGTACCTTCTGCCTTTCCCCACAGCACAGTGAAGATCCATTTCTATTGGGTTTCTATTTTTCTTTTTCCTTATTAGTTCTCTATGTTAGGGGTGGAGAAGCAATAAAATACCTATCCGTGGTATCCACATAACATATAAATGGCAAAGTCCTAAAATTTCTCAGCCATTGGAAACTTTTAGCAACTAGCAAAATATTCGAAATTCCTCTCCAGTAATGAATAACATCACAGAGAGAACGCATCAGTAATCTCAAGAAACGGGGCCCTGAGTCTAACTGCTATAATTCTTATTTGTTCCCAGGTTGACTCTTTTTAAGACTGAATTAATTTTGTGTTGATCACTGGTCTGTGAAGCACTGATAATTAAATGATTGGTAAATACAATGACTTTCAGAGGGAAAGAGAGGTTAGGAATCTATTTTCTACTTTGAGATTACTACAGAATTTCATTTCTGAAAACAGGCCTCAGATTAATTTAGTTAAAATCTGATAGTCAACAAAACAACCTAGGTGGAAGTCATCCAACTTGTCCTAGATTACCCAGCATCTATTGGCAGTTCTGAGAATCTAAAGAAAGAGGTTAAAAGAGTTATCTGAGGACAATGGTTCACACAATACACTGCAAGGTTAATACCTTGTTTTAAACTTGGTTCTTCAAGGATAGTATTTTCACACTGCTGTCATAAAGCAAAAGTAAAAACAACCCGGATACTTTTTGAAAGCTTGTATATAACACATTTCTGGCTATATAGGCCAAATACACTTGGAAAATTAAAAAAAAAAAACAACCAAAAAATTTAATGCCACAGAGTAGTTAAAAATGTGGGCTGTGGAACCACAGCACCTCTATTCAAATCCTTCCTCTAACCCTCCTGGAAGTATGTCATGAGCAAGCTACTCAGTACCTTCTCTGTGCCTTGGTTTACACATCTGTAAAATGAGAATGACAATAATATACATGTCACATCGTTGTTAAAGGAGCAAATGAGTTCACACGTAAGCGTTCAGAACTGTGCCTGGTACATATGGAATGGCCATTAAATGCTAACCATTATTTTTTCTAGATTCAGGAATGTCCTAAATTATGTAAAACACAAGCTTGCTTAGTAATGGCCATGGTGGGTTGGAGTAGGGGAGGACTCAAGAGGTCACACATCTTTTGTTGAACTAGTCATATTCCTACCACAGGGAAACTAAACGGGGTGTCCCGAAACACAGTCAGTTTGGAGAACAGCTCTGTATTTTTTTTTTAATTTTTTTTTTAACGTTTATTTATTTTTGAGACAGAGAGAGAGACAGACCATGAACGGGGGAGGAGCAGAGAGAGAGGGAGACACAGAATCGGAAGCAGGCTCCAGGCTCTGAGCCATCAGCCCAGAGCCCGATGCGGGGCTCGAACTCATGGACCGTGAGATCGCGAGATCGTGACCTGAGCTGAAGTCGGACGCTTAACCGACTGAGCCACCCAGGCGCCCCATCAGCTCTGTATTTTTATAGTCAATTCTGTATCAGTTAGGATAGACTAAGTTATGCTTAGGTAACAAATAGCCCCCAAATCTCAGCAGCTCAACGCAACAAAGTGTGCTTTCTTATTCTATATGTCCACTAAGCATTGGCTACGAGGCTTGGTTCATCTTAGTCCCTCAGGAACACAGGCTACTACAGACTTCATCCCAACAATCACCACAGCAGCAGGAAAGGAACATGGAAGACACATACAATGGCTTTTAAAGCTTCTACCTAGAAGTGAATCATGTCATTTCTACCCCACATCTCATCAACAATGTGACTGATGTTTAACCTCAAAGAGGCAGTACAATCCCATCATGTGCCTAGAAAGAGGGCTACATTAGAAAATCTTGGGGGGGTACCTGGGTGGCTCAGTTGGTTAAGCGTCTGACTTTGGCTCAGGTCATGATATCATGGCTCATGGGTTTGAGGCCCGCAACAGGGTCTGTGCTGACAGCTCAGAGCCTAGAGCTTGCTTTGGATTCTGTGTCTCTCTCCCTCTCTGCCTCTCCCCTACTCATGCTCTGTCTCTCTCTCAAAAATAAATAAATATTAAAAAAAAAAGGAAAGAAGAAGATCTTGCAAATAGGCCCTAATGATACTGCATTCTTCCTTTTACAGTTGGGCCAGGTTTTTTTGGTTTTTGTTATTTATTTATTTATTTATTTATTTATTTATTTAATATATGAAATCTATTGTCAAATTGGTTTCCATACAACACCCAGTGCTCATTTGGGCCAGTTTTAAATGTGTTTCTGTTTCTTCAGAAAATAACAACATTGATAGGAATACACACACACACAAATATCCCTGTCTATTTCTCTCAAAACTATGTCCTGAATACAAGCAGATCTCCTCCACTCTGTGTAGACATGTAACTTACTTGAACTTTGATTCACTAGACAGCCACCTAAGTCATCCCACTCTTTTCATGAACAAATGAGAAATAAAAGCTGAAAACTTCAGAAATGAGGTATTTCAGGATAACTGGCGTTTTTGCATGTGTGAACCTAAGGACTTTACAGTACAGCTTCTAACCTTAAAAAAAATAAGAAAAAAAAAACCCACTTCTTTTTGGATGACAGTGTTTTTTTTTAATAGTTACATACTTTTCCTTCTTTTTAAACAGGGTATGCATATATAATTTAATGTTTTCTTAATCATGAAAGATCAACAATGTAAATACCAGAAACAATATTGTGATACCCTTGGTATCAAATAAATGTTACTTCATTTAACATATATACATGTAAATATATATTAAATGTATCTTTCAGTAATGGAAACACATTCGGAGTAAGAATAACCCTTATCTCGGAGTGCCACGTAGGGCTTATGAGACAGATTGGCTTCTTATAATTATTTTCATCTCCCTTGCTATCGACAAGTCAGCCATCACTTCCATCTATTGTCTGTATACCGGTAGTTCCCTTTTCACTCTGATTTCTAGCCTTTAGTCCTCTAACATCCTGAAAATTAAATGCGGCATAATTATTTATAAAATGAGAGTAAATAAGCCAAATTGGAAGGATCTCTGGTGCTGTTCTATGAATAAAACCCAAGAGCCTGGGTGCATAACATTTATGCTGCTTTGTTTATAGGTCTTTTGCATATAGCTGATTGGGCCATGTATGTGGATTTTGCATAAGTGAAGTATCATTGTGTTATGAGCTTAGAGGTATTAAACATGTAGCATTTCCCCAAGCATGATGATCTTTCTATTGTTTTATAAGATACCGCCTTCTTCTATTCTTCTCTAAATCTTTTCCTCAATGAAAAAAAAAAAATCCCTTCATATTAGTATGTGTCTTCCTTCTAACCTCATTTTGCCAGGAAAATTTGTATTTTCCAGTGTTTAGATCTATAGTTTAATCTTATCCTTCCTTTTATCTTTCTATGACTAAGGGTAATGTCTCATTACAAATTTAGAAAACCACAAATGAAGGAGCACTTGCACCAAATGGCTTGCTCATGCTCCAAACAATTTATCCTTAGAGATTAATTTCACTTCTGCTCTTTCATTCTTTTAAAAATAAATCATTCTTTCAACCCAACTAATCGCTCCAACTTTTTCACTTTTGCCTCATAGAAGTATAGCAAATCTTTAGTAAAAGGCTACTGCCAGGCTATTGTCCAAAGTGTTAGGATTCAGTTTTGAAATTCGATTCTATTTCTCAGTAAGAGAATTCAGAAAACAAACGACTGGGCAGTATGTGTAAAGGTAATATCTGGCCTAGTCCAGCCAACGTTCGGACAAAAAGTCTATTAATCTAACCCATACTATAAAACATACTACCTTTCAACCATCTCTTAAAATAGTCATTCTTAACCTTATTTAGGTTTTCAAGAATCTTGCTACAGCTTTTCCTATTAAAAGGAGAGCATATGTATAAACATTTTTTTTCTTATAATTTCTGAAGTTTTAAAGAGATAAGAAGTCACCAGATTATGGACCCCAGTGCCCCAACTGCCCCCAATGAAACAAAAACAAAGTAAGCTCTTCCAGCAAAGAAAACTCCATCCACTTCAATACTCTTAGTGGCCACTACAAAATGCCTCAGTGACCAGTTGCTTTTAGTCAGTCTCAACCATGACCCACGAGCTCTGCTCAACCCTCCAGTGTGAAGTCTCAGGTGTCCCACAGTGGTAACATCAGATTGCTAGCCATAAAATCACCCTCTTTAAAGTCTCATCCCCGGTCGTCTCTCACCTAGTGCGAGGTCTGTCTGGCAGTGATGGGATTCCGAATAATCTCACTGTCCTCATATACAGCTCAAAATATGAACCCAGGTGCTACGACTCTATGCAGATTTAAACCCAGGGCTAACTTGTTCCAGAATTACTTTCCACATCGATACCCTGAAAATACTCTGCAAGTTTAACCCAAAAGATGGTACAGAAGCCTTCCTGGGAAAGAGGGAGGCCGGTCTAACTCTTAGGGAGAAGAGACAGTAATCCCAGATACACAGAGTTACTGTCTTCCACCCCCCGATGACTGTGTCATTGGCACAGCCACTTGACATTTCTGTTCTTGTCTAACCAGGGCAAAACATTTCATTTCAAATACTCTGGGAAAGGCAGTTCGGGGCCTTAAGATCACTTTAGGTTGGAAAGGACTGTGGAGGAGGAAGCAGGAAGGGAGGCAGGATGCTGGATACAAACCAAACAGGGACACTAAAGACAAAATGTGGCATGCTTCCCTAAGTCCCAGATTTTTAACTAGGACGAGTAGAGCACCGCAAAGAATAGCTGTCAACTCAACAAATCTTGACTGAGTGCCAGGAGCTGTGGTAGGGACCGGGGGTAGAAGGATGTAATACTGTGGAACACAACACCGCGCGGCTCTCCGAGGAGCTCCAGGCCCAGAGGCACGAACAGGCCCTTTGCAAGCCAACTTGTAGTAACAAATCGGACGTGGGATTGAGTGTGCAACAGACAGTAAAACTGAACAACGGAGAGGAAAACGTCACTGCTGTTCCTCATTTCCTCGCCTTCAAGCACAGTATTGTACTATTAAACGAAATATCAAATGAAGAACATATTTTTGGGATTGCCTATTTCGCCTAGGTCACCCCGCAGTTTTGCACATTTGAATACAAGAGTTCTGCAGTTCCACCACATGTCCACTAGAGGCCTGTGAAGAGCTTCTTTCCCCCATCACGCAGTCTTACAAGCAAAAAGGCCAGAATTAACGCAAATAAGAAATACTGATCAAACATCAGTAAGGCGAACCCTGCATGGATAGGTAACCACACAACAAGCACCATAAGTGTGGATAAAATAAGCAAAATGAGATGGTCTTTCAAAACTCCAACGTATTGAATTGTGAAACTTAACAGAACTCCTAATATGGAAGGGAAAGAGCAGACTCACTTAAAGGAGGTAGGGGTTTTGAGGCTTTCAGCAACAATTCCAAAAGGGCTGCCAGGCTCTGGCAGGCGTGGACTAGGTGGACGCGTACTCCAAGGGGTGACGCAGCCTTTATAAAATTGCCAGGGCCCCTGTAGGGGCTTCTGAGGGAAAGGGGGCTTTCAGATCTTCAGGTGGATACTAACTACAAAAGGCAAGCAACTAACAGGAGGAAAGGTTCCTGGGTGGGAAAGCGTCTGGGAAAGTAAACAAAGCAGTAATTTAAGACAGATGGGCCCAGAAGGGACTTCCTAAATAGTGACTCCATGGAAGTAAACAGGGAAGACAGATGAGGTGTGGTGCAAGGACACAGACTGAAACAGACCCTAAGGTGAGGACTCTCAGCTTGCAGGGGTCAGAGTGACGTAAAGCAAAACACGAATCGTGCTGGATACACGAACACAGCTGCGAGACTGTGTGCACACGAGGAGAGATTGCTGGAAGACAGGAGATGCCTCGGACGGTCCTCTTACCATCTCACCAAACTAAACAGGCCTTCGCATCATTGCATCCCCCACCCCCCCTCCCCAAACATCAACAGAAGCACATGATGAGAACGCACATCAACGGCACCGCACACACACGCACACGCACACACGCAACTTCTATTTACAGAAGCGGCCTGTTTTTCACGAGGTTTGGTTAATTAGCAATCAGAAAGGAGTTGTACGAGGTTTGAAGAAAGAACTCTTTGTTTGGAAAACCTGTGAAAATATTCCCTCAGCAGCTTGTAACTTTCCCTACAGATCACCCTGGCCCTGAGGACAAGCCCAGGTGCCAGAGGCCTCTGTGATCCCACACAGAGCTCACATTCAAAGGCAGGGCTCTCTGTTGTCCCCTGGGAGTTAAGCCTTAATGGGTTTACAATTTGCAGGCGTTTTTGGAGAGTGGCTTGGCAGTCGTTGCCTGCTGCCAGACATTGGGCAGACACAAGCCCTGGTGAATCCCACAGCTGTTGTGGCTGCTTCGGCCACTCTGCTGGAGAGAAGAGCAGTTGCCTGAGGCATTTCAAAGATGTGCAAGAACATAGGGAGACTTTATGAATCCTGGAAGTGAATTCGCAATTATTGTGAGCAGATGGGCAGTCCACATGGTGGAAGGAGAATTTCAGGGCTATCATTCTTCTGTGAAGACCATGGCAAGTGGTAATTCAGAGAGTCTGTGTGTGCCCAAATGCATCCTTTGTGGAAAAAGTGTGAAACTACAACGTGATATTATCCTCTGCTGCTAGTTAGCTTTACTGTCACACTCCTGACTTCTAAACCCAGACGATCACAACTGTCACAGGCATAAGCCAGTCCATGCACGTCTTACTTCAGTTAAAAGGAAATATAGCTGTGGTGCCTCCTGTGGAAATATGGCAAGTATCATCCTGGAATCCTGGCCCACATGGAGAAGGCTGTTTGAATTCCGCCTCTGACATTACTTCATCCAGCCCTTATGCTGGAAAAATCTCCATCTTAAACTGAGATACATAGATGGTGGGACAATGTTCAATGATTTTGAGAGTGGAGAATTTATAATCTCCTCTTATACGCTATAACCAGTAACTTTTCCCCGTCATTCTTCCAGTCAAGGACGGCCTGCTTTTTGACACACACAATTCTCTTTCGCTGAAATCTCAGCCTGCTTCCTGTTATTCTCATGTTGATTCATCTGAGAATCACATTATCTCTTTTGAACACTGTCTATTTAGTCCATTATGATGCCCAGGGTCGGCCTCTACTCGTTGTGTATCTGAATGATGAATTTCTTCAGTTCAAGCAAAGTACTTTTAAGTACCTCTGACAATATAAAGCACCAGCTAGACACTGTGGAGGAATCTAGGACCACGACTGTAAGATGCTAAAAATCTGGTGAAGAAAACAGAAACACTTGGGGAAAAAATTCTAATACCTGGAAAGTGCTAAGATAGAGGTGTAACCAGAATGCTGTGGGCATATAAGGAAGAGAAAAGTAATTAATTCCTACTGAGAAGATTGGGACATTAGTGTGGATGGAGATAGAATTTAAGTTGGGCAGGTTTACTACAGTAATCTATCAACCCAGTTTTAAACTGAAAGTTGGATCCCATGAAGTCCTTTAGCTGGATACCGAACTATAAAGGACAATCAGAACTTAGCATTTATCTCAAGGGTGAGACACTGCGAGAGCCAGTCTCAATGGCGCTGGGCTGGGAGCGGTAATGAGTGAGCTGGCCAGCTTGAGGGTTGCTGACTTAGTGACCACCACGCACAAGGTCCTGGGGACGGTAGTCGAGATAATCGGGCAAAACAGCAAGACCCAGCCTCTCACTGTGCACCTACGTTTTGCCCAGCATATTATGTAAGGCACCACAGACACGAGGCTCAGAGGTTGGCGCACAGTGGTAGTTGAGCGGCTCTCTTTAGATTGGACATGTGCCCTACAGTTTAATGGTCCTGGGACTCTAGTAACATTCACATGCCAACTTACTCAGGCCAGCTTCACTGCCCTGTAGGCATATGCATGTGAGAGTAAGGAATCAAAGGAGGAGCAAATTCAGGGAGGTGGGAAGTTGTATTTTGGATCTTGAGCATCTTGAGTTGAAGGAAGCTTAATAAAAAAAAAAAAAAATACAGCATGCTCTCACATTTACTATCTTACTTTTTGGCTCTCTACAGACCCATAAGGTAGGAAACTGAAAGAGGAAAGAATGGCCTTGCTCACGTGGTCAGAAGTTGCAAATGGGATTCAAGTTGCCAGTCGCGTTTTCTGACTCCAGGGCCAGTTGGCATTTCTCTAACTTTTCAAGATGACTGAGCTTTATCTGAAACTTTAAAGAGTTTAATAACCTAATGATTCAGTGTCATCCTAGCAAGTGCACTCTGCTCAATCATCTAGACCACTGGTTAGTATATTAAATCTCATAGACTTCAGGACATAAAAAAACCAATCGCTCAATTTATAACCACTTGTCTCTTCTTTTTTCCTCCAGAATCTTGCAGCCATACTCCAGAAACTTCACAATGCATATCAAGCACTGATTAATGCACAAGGCACTCTTTGAGATATTGTGGGTGAGCCAAAGAAAGGTAGGATGAGCCACATTTATACACATATTTGGCTTAAAATTATATGTATACATGGAAACATCTGCTAGGCTGATTGTATGTGAATGAATAGACTCTTTACCCTCTAGGTTCTGGGCCCCCACTGAAGCCATAATTCAATCAGGCAGAAGCTGAATATCTACCCCTCAAGATGAAGTACTATTGCCTATTAACTGCTTTTCTCGACGTAAATTGATTTTTCTGTCCCTTGGTCCTCAAGGGGTTTTGAAGTTTGTTCTTCTGAGAAAATGCTAAGGATACAGGGGCCTGGACCAGTCATTTTCAAAGGTAACCACCAGCCTCCCTCTCTCTATATCTCACTGTCTTCAGACTCATCAGGCATGCTTCCTCTTTAGTTCACTGGTTCTCACAAATTCTTCAGTAACTCATCTCGCATGCACACTTTTACAACTGGCCGTGGATTTCTCGTCAGTCAAATGAGACTACTTACTACTTACCCACCTCATAAGATTTTTGAGAAAATTAACAATGAAGCTTGAAGGAATCAGGAGTGAAATGATAGGCTGGCTTCTTAGAACCTGTTTTTGAAGGAAAGCTAAAATACTAGGATTGTAGCATTCTGCCTCCAACAAGTTAAACTCTCTGTGACCTAAGGCAAGTTACCTAATCTGATATTTCTATCAGTTCCTGTGTGAAAAGCGAGGACAATAATTGTTACCTAGCTCACTGGGATTGTCCGTTTAATTAATTATCACTGAAAAACATCATGAAAAAAAAATTGCTTTGTAAATGCTCCATAACAACAACTGTACACAAACCTAAATGCTTCTAACTTCAAAACTTACAATTTTCTTTGTGGTGTCTCTACTCATTCTCTGATGCCTGCCCTACCCAGTTCTTCCGCTACAAAAGTAAACCATTAAGGGTAAATTTGTATGTATTTTTCTGCATTTCTTGCTTTCCAACATTTTAAGAATGTTAAGTATTGTCAAAGAAAATGCGAAAAAGCTCAGAAAACACTTGCCTTGTGATCTCTCGGAGACATCAGTACAATGGTTCTCAAAGCAGAATCCTCAAACCAGAGCCATCGACAACACTTAAGACCCAGTTTCCAAAATGTGCCGTGAGGTGCACTGGGGCACTGTGGTAAACACACACGGGCACCTTGGAATATTTTAAAATTTCAAGGGACTCCCAGCAACACTGGACATCTGCCAGATACTGAGCAAACTACTTGATGAAGGTAGCTGACAGTTTCAACAATGAGCTCAACCACAGTCCTTTCTATAATGTCATATCCTTGCGGGTTGGGGGTCTTTGCCAGTTGTTGTGGTAAAAAAGCAAGGGCCCTGTTGAAAATCAATGTGGGGTGCACCTGGGTGGCTCAGTCAGTTGAGCGTTCAACTCTGGATTTCAGCTCAGGTCATGATCTCAGGGTCATGGGATCGAGACCTGTGTGAGGCTCTGTGCTGAGCGTGGGCCCTGCTTGGGATTCTCTTTCTTTCTCTGACTCTGCCCCTCTCCCCTCTCATGCTCTCTAAAATTAAAAAAAAAAAAGAAAAGTAAATAGATATTTAAAAAATATTAAATTAAAAAAAAAGAAAATCAATGTGTAATAGAAAATAAGGGTGGTGATATCTGATTTGAGTCCAAGGTTTGAAAAGCTGTGCAGTGTCCAACCAGGGCACACATTCTATTATTAAGTAATTATAGTTGTTAATAATGAAATAAAAAATTTTTTCTTTCAATTTAAGGGTTATTATTATTATTATTCCTTGAATACCTATCAAGTTGTTAGGACACAAGTGCTTAGTAAGTTGTTTGGACCTACCTATTTACTAAAAGGAGCTGTTAGGTATTTCTTTAGATCACTGTATCTAAGGGCACAGTGAACACAATACTAAGAACTTGGTAGTCTAATGAACTAAGAAGGTCTGGGATGCTTTGCTACAGAAAACTTGCCATACGTGCTAATCCTTAGGTCCCACCTAAGTTTGAGAACCAGTGCAAGTAGCACATGACCCAAAAGCAAAACTGTTGTGTTAGGCAATATGGATGTTCAGTTTTCAAATTAACATCAGGCCAATCTTGGTTTGCATGAACAAGTACAGAAATAGCCCAAATGGGGCAATAAAAAACCCAACCCCAAACCAATTCATTTACATAAACACATACATATGTGTATATATCTTCCAGTCATTCTATAATTTTAGAATGATGAAAATGCACTGAATTATAAATAATCTGTGCTTTATCTTTACCCTGTGGCATTCTGGAGATCCCACAATGCCTTTTGATTTCTGAACACTGAATCATTCAGTGTGTCAGATTATTGAGAATGAATCACATCATTTCTTTCAGAAGACAAAATTGAAGACTGGCCAGAAGGGCATGATCCAAAGTCCTTGGCAGCATTCTGATTTACGTTCCCCTCCGCATTAACACCAAGCAGGACATACCTCACATGAGTTGATAGTATTTCTGCATAGAAGAGTCAGGAAGAATAAGGAGTGAGAAGACCACTGGGTGTGGTGAAAACTCATGATTTTTTAGTGGATTTTGAGTAAAATCTCTCCTGCTGAGCAAAAGAGCTCAGTATTTCATTCCATTTAATCCCATTAAGCCTTTGTACATAGGCAGAGATTTCCAAACTTTTGAGGACTAAATCAAAAGCTTTCAGCAACAATCTTCTCTGGGAGGCCCCCTATTTCCTTAGCAATATGCTTGTCGAATGCTGAACATAAGGAAGCTAATCAGGAAATCACATCTGTTAGAATATAGGAGAAAAGAATCTTTATTAACTTGAATCCTCTAATACTAGGATGATTTCAGTGCTTGACTTTGACGGGATAGAAAGTCGGGGCCACCAAGGATCAACTGGGCCTCAACTGTTCAAGGCCAGTGAGGCCATGCCTTACTAACTCTCTGACTCACAGCAGCTACCCAAGAGACTTCTTCAGCGTTCTTACTCAAAACAATAATTTTTAGAAATTAATTTATGGTCATCTTCCAAGGTCAGCACAACTTCATTTCCTTCTCCCGAACGTTTCAGTCTCCTCTTCAGAGCTTAATACTTTTGGACCACTATCTCCTAACTGAAATTCTTTCTTTGCACGGATATACTCTTATGACATCCCTTTTTGTTTTCTTTGCTTCGTTTTCTTCCTTCTCCATCTTCTCATGTATATGCTTTCCCCATATACCGGAGATCTGCACCTTAACTTCTTCTCTTTTCTTCCTACACCAGCCTTCTACAGTGTCATTCCACACCCAGGAATTCAACTTTCTCCACTTGCTAATGACATCATAATTCCTCTCTGTGCTCTGAACCTCTCCTGAAACCCCACTTTTGTCCATTTGCCAAGTCCCAGTGATTTCCAACTACCACCTGACTATCAAATTGACCCCCAACCCAACTGAACTCAGAATCTTTCCCAGGAGTTGGATTTGTCTTCTTGGCATGCTCAATACTCTTTTTTTTTTTTTTTTTAAGATTTTTAAAAATGCTTATTTATTTATTTTGAGACAGTGCACAGGAGCGTGAGCATGAGCAAGGGAGGGGGAGAGAGAGCGAGACAGAGAATCCCAAGCAGGCTCCATGTTCAGTGCAGAGCCTGACACAGAGTTTGATCTCATCACTGTGAGATTATGACCTGAGCCAAAATCAAGAGTCAGACACTTAACCTACTGAGCCACCCAGGTTCCCCGACATGCGTAATATTCTTAATGAAACTGTTTTTCTTAGCTAAGTAGGTAAAGCAAGCAGAATATATAATCTCATAATCTTGTTTTCCCTTGGCCTTTACTTTCACTCAGTTTATAAATTCATAACACATCTATATATTGAGTACTTGCCAGGTGAAGGCACAGTGTCAGTGCTGGTCATCTAAGACTTGGTTCTTGCCTTCTAGAGGGTAAACAAGCCTCATTTTGTAATATTTTATTCTTCCTTTCTGTTTCCACCATTGACATGTTTTGGAGTAGCCTTAATTCTAACCTGAACTATTGCAATTGACTCTTTTTCTGGTCTTCCCATCTCCAGCTTCTTGCTTCTCCGGTAATTCTAGACCTTGCTGCTAAATAAACATTCCTAGATTACACCAGTCAGCAGTGTGATCCCTTGATCAAAACTCCAATCTCCCCTTCTTCTCTCTGCCCCTGCAGGACCCACCTGACTGCCCTCATCAAAATCTTGTAAGAAAAAGCCTGTCACAACCTCTACTGATAACTCTGGGAGACAGCATATGTTTTCTGAAAAAATCTTTGCCTTTAACATAAACTAACTAATTGGGTTGAAAAAGTATTTTCTGGCTCAAAATAAAATGAAACACCTTATCTGGTGATAAAAATCAGAGTAAGCCAGGTTTAGAGAACTGTTTAGTAACATTGACACCATTTTTACAAGGTGAAATAGGCCAAATTATATCTTTCAGGAACATATCTTATGTAAACCATACAGAGTAACTGATTAATACTATTGAAGGACATAGCAGTAGAAAGTAGAAATATGTTTTGAGACTAGCTCTATCACTGACTTGTTGTGGGTGACCTTGAATAACTTCCAGCTCATGTATTCTAAGATTCTGTTTAAAATAGCATTTGCCTTTCTTTTTTTCACTCATATACAAATATAGCACCACATAAAGCCCTACGAACTCAACTGTGAATACAACAAACATAATCCCAGCTTCCCTGGAATTTTTCTTTGTTGGTTCAATTCCTGGCTAGTTTTTAATTTTTTGAGGAACCTCCATCCTGTTTTCCATAGTGGATACGCCAGTCTGCATTCTCACCAACCTTGCACAAGGATTCCTATTTCTCTACATCTTCACCAACACTTGTTATTTTGTTTTTTTGGTTTTGTTTTGCCTTTTTTTCCCCTTAATAATTGTTTTTCTAATGGGTGTGAGGTGATATCTCATTTTGGTTTTAATTTGCATTTCCTGATGATTGGTAACGTTGAGCATTTTTCAGATGCTTGTTAGTCTTTTGTGTATCTTCTTTGGAGAAATGTCTATTCAAGTGCTTCACCATTTTTTAATCAGGTGGGTTATTTGTTTTTGTTGTTGAATTATAGAAGTCCTTTATATATTTTGGATGTTAACCTCTTATGAGATACATACTTTGCAAATATTCTCTCTCATTCCATAGGTTAGCTTTTCACTCTGTTGACTGTTTCCTTTGCTGTGCAAAGGTTTTAAACAGTTTTATATAGTCCCATTTGACTATTTTTGCTTTTGCTGCCTGTACTTTAGGTGTCATATCCAAGAAATCATTGCCAAATCCAATGTTATTAAGATTTCCCCCTATATTTTCTTCTACCTTACAGTTTTAGGTCTTACTTGTAGATCTTCAATTCATTCTGAATTAATTTTTGTGTACAGTGTAAATTCATTCTTTTGCACGTAAATATCCAGTTTTTCCAGTACCATTTGTTGAAGAGAGTATCCTATTCCCATTGTGTAGTCTCGGTGCCCTTATTGAAGATCATTTGTGACCATGCACGTGATAATTTATTTATGGGCTCTCTGTTTTATTCTATTGGTGAATATGTCTGTCTTTATGCTAGTACCACACTGTTTGGATAACTGTAGCTTTGCAATATGTTTTGAAATCAGGAAGTATGAGGTTTCAAGTTTTGTTCTTATTTCTCAGGATTGCTTTAGCTATTCAGGGTTCTTTGAGATTCCATGTGAATTTCAAGCTGTTTTTTCTATATTTGAAAAAAAATGCCATTGGAATTTTGATAGACATTGTACTGAAGCTGCAGATTGCGTTGGGTAGTGTGGACATTTTAGCAATATTAAGTCTTACAGTCCATGAACATGGGATGTCTTTCCATTTGTTTGTATCTTCATTAATTTCTTTCAGCAATGTTTAGTAGTTCTCAGTGTGCAAAAATTTTTTGCCTCTTTGGTTAAGTATATTCCTACATATTTTATTCTTTCCTGATGCTATTATAAAGAGAACTGTTTTCTTAATTTCCTGTTTGGATTGCTCATTATTAGTGTAAGGAAATGCAAATGATATTTGTGCGTTGCTTTTGTATCCAGTTACTTTGTTGAATTTATTAGTTCTCATGTATGTGTGTGTGTGTGTGTAATCTTACGGTTTTCTAGGTATAAGATCATGTCATCTGTGAACAGAGATAGTTTTACTTCTTTACTAATGTGGATGCATTGGTAGAGTGCTATTATTAACATCATATTACAAATGATGAAACTGTGTTCTTTCCTTTATGAGATTGTTGTGAGGATTGCATGGTTTATGGGTATGAAATTGTTTTATAAACTATTTTAGGACTCACTGATTTCTACAATCAATTAACAGACTGCCATTCATTGTAAGTAGACTCTAAGTTATTTCCTAGCCCTAACTGAGGCTTATAAAGACAAAATAACAGAGTAAGTTAAAGGAATCTACTAAATGTTTAAAATCTAGGTAAGAAATAACTTGGATCTTCAGACTTATTGTGGAGTAATGGAATAAAACCACAAACTAAACTTTGTATTGATGTTAAACTAAAACAAAAAGTTTGACTTGTGATGAAATAATTTTGGGTTCTACCTCAGACACACCTTCTAGGTGATTTCAGTCTGAATATATATAAAAATGGAATAGAAATAAGATTAAATAGTATAAAATTAATAATAGTCTTATGGCTAAAATTATTTTTAAAACATCTTTTACTTTTCATATATTAGGGCTGATATATTAAGAGGCTTAACTAGTGTGTCTGTTTTTCTGTTCTTGGATCTTGCAAGACCTATTAAATTTCTCTAAATTAGAAGATACATATTACTACTCACTGCACAGTAAAAATAATACCAATTCCCTCCAGACTGCTCATTTCTGGAAGCATGGATTAAGCCTCAGAAAACACTTCTCCATTGAACACTTCTTTCTGACTGACTGCTCATAGGAATTCCTGTTTCCTCTCTACTCTGTTTTGCCAGCAGAGATGACATGGGAGGATGCCCCCTCTCATCCCATCCCTAGCCCCCACCTCTACGGTGCTAAGTGTCTCAGCTTCTTCCTCATGGTACTCATTGATGGACCTCACCATACTCAGTTTTCCTTCATTTGAATCACACTATCTCCCACCTTTAACCAGACCCACAAACATTCATTCAATAAACATTAATTGAGCACTTACTATGTCCTAAAGCTCTGAAGTACAAAATTAAATACAAATTTTGTGTGTGTGTGGTTGAGAGAGAGGTAAGCATCAAAGAGGTGTATTTCACAGTAAAGACTTTCTCTGAAGGGAAGTCACAGATTATAAGAATATGACCATTTCAAGGAGTTGTGAAGAACATAGTTTGTGAGGATGAAAAGTGTCTGTGTAGGAGAATGGCTAGATTGAGGCCAAGAATGAAGGGCCTTTTACACCACCTTGAGGAGTTTGTATTTTAATTCCATGGGCCATAGGGATTTTCAAGAAGATAATTAGAGATAAACTGTTTTCTTCCAAAATATCTCTAACAACAGTGTGGAGGCTTAACCATAAAGTGGGGGGAACCCCTTTGCTGGGCCACTAGTAGTGGCCACAGGGACAATGGCGGCCTAGACTCAGCTGGGTGCTGTGGACAGGAAGGGTGGGCAAAATCAGGTTCCCCAATGCCCCTCCTTTTTCTCACAACACCTTCTTTCATTGAACTTGGAGATTTTCATATTATCAATGGGTTATAAGTTCCTTGGGGGCAGAAACCGTATTGACCGCATTTACCTGTCAAACCCAAACCTGACATGAAGCCCCCCACATCTCAGGTGTCTAAGAGACATCTGTTTAAGGGTGGAAGGCAGGAACCATGAGATAGATGTGGGATGGAGAGAAATGGAGTTGATGACTCTCAGGCTCTTGACTTGGGCAATTATTTGGATGGTAATACCTTTATCTGGGAAAGGGGATAAAATGAAAGATGCAAATAGGGATGGAGGTGGGGGGAGGAGAGTTAGTGAGTCAGTGAGTTCTCTGTGGATGAGCCGATTCGGAGATGCCTGAGGAGCAGCCAGGTAGAGAGATGCCTGAAGCCCATGCCGTTTTGCTTGCCTTGGTGGGTGAGGAGAGAATACAGGAGGCATTAGCATCACTGACTGACAGCTGCTATGTAACTGGCACTTTGCTAGGTAGGTCTCTGAGCACTGACTCTAACTCTCACAACCATTATGATAGGGAGGCATTGGTACCAAGAGATGAGGAAAGTTTAGCTTGAATAGGTTAATAATTCTTACTAGAACCCGTACAGTGAGATTTGAATCCGAGTTCTCAGAACTTCAAAGTTATTAGTCACCTTCTCAACCCCTTCCACCACTCCGCACCTCCTCACCCCTCCACTCCAATACATTATAGTCGACTCTTTACAAAGACTTACAGAGAGGGTTGCATTAATTCCTCCCACCCCAGCATCTCCCTTTGCAATTTGACCTGGCTATTCCTCTAATCAAAAGCGCCCTTAAATATGGACTTGGTGCTGTGAATTCCTCCGACCAGCAAACGAAGAAGTGATATTGTGTAACTTATGAGCCTAGGGTTGAAGAGGTCTTTCAGCTTCCATACTGACCCTCTGGGAACTCTGAGACAAGAAGTCCAGGCTAGCCTCCCTGAGGATGAGAGCACACATGGAGACAGGCCTAGTTGACAACTAAAACCAGCCACCAGGCACGTGAGGAAGGCAGTATTGGTCACTAGACTCCACCAAGCTGCCAGATGACTCTTGGCACATGGCTGAACCAGAGACCAACAGAAGAAGCTATTAGCTGAGCCCTGCCCAAATTGCCGATATACAGAATTGTGAACTAATAAATGATTTTTGGTCCAATCATTAAGTTTGGAGTGGTTTGTTACTTTGCAATAGCTAACTGATACATCCCTACACTCAGATATACCCATCAAGTTGTCTCTGATGACAGAAACAATCTCCTTATCACTAGCAGGGAGGAAGAAAGTGTCACATGTCAGAACCAGTTCCAGACATTTCAAGTTATTTGAAACATTAGCTTCTTTTTGCCGAGAAATGATGAATAACTATTAATACTGTATAGTTGAGTTTCACTGTGAGTTAAACAGGTTATTGTGGGTGAGTAGGAAACTCAGCATGCTTAACTGCCGGTTCTAGGGGGAAACATTCCTCATTTGAATCAACTCATTTACAAACTCACTCATTGGTAAACTAAGGATGATTTATCCTAAGACATGATGCTTCACGTCATAAGAGCAGATCAGCAGAAAAGAGAGAGAACAGTGAGAAGTCAGAGCACAGTCCTCATCTGCATTTATATCCTTGCAGGAACGTTTACAAAAGAAAATATATCCTGCAATTGCAAAACACTGCAGATGTGCTTCTAGAGCCTTGTGTTCTGGGAAGAGAATGACTTTCAGCCATAATTGAATCATTCGGGGCCACGTTCTGTGGGCACCCTAAGGTGATTATGCTCAGAATGGAGGCTTCCAGAATGTCATTTAGCAAAGGAAAACATGGCTGGATACCAGTAATAAACTAATGCCCTTGAGCTACTCATTTTTTATCACAACCTAATTGAAATGTACAAATTGTGTAATGCTCCCTGCTTGTGAGAGAGGGCAGGACTGAAATTCAGATGATTGATTCTGAAATTTAGCCACTAAGATAAGGTTTCTTCTTCAACAGAAAATATGTCACTGATCTAATTTCCGAGCAGCCAAGATAAGTGGAACTGTCATTCTGTCGTCCTATTGGAAAGACTCTTTGTCTTCCACATGAAAAGAAAGCTGCACAGACACATTTTTTTTTGTTTCCAAAGTAGATTTCTGTTCTTTCATTCATTCTCATTTTTTAAAAGTAATTTAAAGAGTTGATTAAGTTAACTGGTAAACTCGAGGCCAGATTCTGCTTTTAAACGCACACTTGTGGTTACCGTATGCAGCAGAAGAGAGATATGGCCTGAGGACAATAATTACATTTTATTCACTGTACAAGTGGGATATTTGGAAGGTGCACAAAGGGGGAAGGGCAGGCCTGCCTATTATCCAGAGCAACATCACAAAGAATGAGCTCAAGCTTGGCAATTTCTTAAAAATTATAATTCCTTTGTGTGTGTGGGTAGAAGGGCAATTGTACTGTATTCACAGACATAAATGTTTTGTCTTTCTTCTGAAACAAAAGATAATAAATCCCAGGGTTACAATTTAAGACATGAGTGTCAGAGTGAACCCAGAAGAAATGATTTAAGATGAATAAGTGACTGTCTTGTTTCACAAAAGAGAGACGTGTGGCAGTCATTAAGTTAGGATTGGATAAAACATGACCTATTCATTCACTGTGTATGCATCTAATGCACCTAGAAACATGCAGGCAGATCTCTAGTCAATGTTGGCTGGAATGTATTACAGATCATGAGCTTCTTAAGTCTGCCTTTGTCTAAGTTTGGACGTCTGGAAGCAGAAAAGCAACTCCTAAAATTGCTGATTTATTTTAACAACCACACTGTCTAAATTTTAGTTTTATATCTCAATCAGTTTATATCTTAATCAACAGCTTTCTTGATTTTACTAAATTCTACCGAATAAATATTTGTGGAGCACTTTCTGTGAGGAACACTGGGCTAAGTAGGCACAACGGAGGATGCAAAGATATATAAGATATCCTCTATTCACTCAGCTGATTCACTCAGCTTCTTGGACAGATAAGATAAAAATATTCACGACCATAAAACAGATACAGACAGGCAGAGACAATGAGAGAAAGAGCGAGGGAGAGACAGGACAAAACAACATGCAATGGGGTTGCAAAGACAGGAGGGAATTTATCTGCTGGCAAGAGAATGAAGGTTGTTTCTGGAAGAAGAACCTCAGAGGATAGATATAATTTCAATAGACAATGATGAAATAATGGCAGTATGGTTAGGGAGAGTTATCGATTGTTGTAATTTAAAGGAATAGCTGGATAAGGGCCCAGAAGAGAAAGTGCATTGTGGCTGAGTTTGGCTGGAGCCAAGGCGCCAGGAGGCAGAGAATTAAAATGGAGCGTAGCTCCAACTGAGGACCCAGTGCTTAAGTTAGTGGGCAATGGAGCGAAATGATGAGCACTGGGCTCCGATGGCTGGATATACAGGTACAAATTCAACACGAAGCCAACTGTTTCCACGACAACTGTACCACATGACCAGCACCCTCTCATTTATTTGGAGCTAGTATTTTTGCAACATTTTTCAAGGGACCCAAAGTTTCTCCCACATATATATAAAAGCAAGAGGCAAAACCACATGATCTCAGTTATACATACATAACTGTATAATCCCTTACTAGTAAGTGCTGCAGCCATGACTCCCACACTCTGTTGCCATCTCCTCAAAGGCATGATTCTCAACATTGGCTGCATATCCCATCACCCGAGGTGCTTAAAAAGCAATGACCGGACACCACACCTCAGACCACCCCCAATCAGAGCGCCCAAACACCTTAGGTGTTAATAGCCCCCTAGGTGATTCAAAGGTACTGACGATGTGGGGCTTACTGATGCAAAAAACTTTTCATTCAGGCAATTTAAATGATCTTCTGAAGGGTCCTTATGTTGCTGCACTTCAAGACCCAACAGGATAAATATATTAATTTTGAATAAATGGACATATAACATTTTAGTTTAGATTTCCACTGTGGTCATGGGTTTTGGATGAGTCAGGACTATCATCAGGAAGAAGAAGAGGAGTATGAAAAAGGAAGAAGAATGTAACACAGGAAAAGAACATAACCCAGATGTTTAATGACAAAGGAATTTTTAAGGATACTTACAACTAAATGATCCTGGGTATGTGATAATGTGTTTGAGATTTGGGCACGTTAGCCTTACAGGGCAAATCCCTGACAGTGGCCTTCAGATCTAGAGTTACCTCCTGTTGGGGTCAAGACTTGGAAGTGGGGAGGGGAAGCAGGGCCTCTGGCAGGAAGTCCAGTGACCTCTACTCTGCAGGGCCCCACCCATTCCTCTATTCCTGTTCCTTATTTCTTCTCCCTGTTCTTGTTTTTTTTTCTTTCTTTCTTTTTTTGAATTCCTCCCGTTGTTGTCCCTTCTCTGTTCCACATTTGTTCTTTCTTCTTCTTTCCCTTCTTTCTATATCTCTTCAATCACTTCATTTCTTTCTCACCCTTACCCGCTTCCTTATTAACCCAAACACCTGAATTACACAATATTTTAAATTATTACTTGTGTTTATTGAGTGAGCCCTATGTTCTCTAGTCTTAGATTTTAGGGTGCCAAAATCTTTCAAATAAATGTAAGCAAGTTGCTCCTCATTAATAAATGGGGCAGTGATTTCTGACCAAAGAGTACAAAACTGATATAGGAGAAGCAATCAATGCTACAGGAAGCATTATAGGAAGCTATTGTTAGGAGATGTGCTTCATGCAAATTCTCATGAAAAATACTCCACATTCTACATGGCATTAAAATGACTGCTAGTTTATAAATTAAAGTGAGAAAAACAAGTTAATAATAATATAACACCATTTCCCATATCTTGGGAGGAATTAGGAGCAGGAAAATCAACACACGCTTGGAGATTAGCACCAGACACATCCAGCTGACAATGAATTTCAATCTCAAGAAAACACATCAAATGATGGCCTGGTTGACCAAAGAGAAAGCACAACACCACCTATACAAATTCTTGACCTTATATTCTTTTTGTCATTTTTTTTCCCTTCTTGTAATGGGTTTTAAAATTAAGTCAATCCATGCCCATGATTTCTTTTTTTAAAATTTTTTATTCTTTAAGCAGGCTTCACACCCAGTGCAGAGCCCAACATGGGGCTTGAACTCACAACCCTGAGATCAAGACCCTGAGATCAAGACCTAAGCTGAGATCAAGAGTCAGATGCTTAACCGAATGAGCCACCAGGCACCTACTCCATACCCATGATTTCTTAAGGATGAATCTCAAAAAGCATTTCTTCCAAGAGTCATTCCCTGACTTGCCCTATTTTCTTCAATAATTTCTTTTCTCAGGGTTTCCTTAGCCATCTACAATGTGCCAGGCAATTTGGGGTGGGGGTGGGGTCAATTTACCAACATTATTTCTAATCAGTGCAACAATTTTGTGATGCAGATATTTGTAGCACCGATTACTAAGAGGAAATTAAGGCTCAGAAATGGTAAGTGAACTGTCTATATCACAGTTAACATAAGTATAGTTGGTATTCAAACCCATATGTTTAATTTTGATGCTAGTGTTCTTTCTACTTCCTCATAGTCTTCCTTTTCTGTTTCTTCCCAATACCATCATAAACTAATTATCTTATTCATTATTAGACTAAAAGACTAAATCTGACTTAAAACAAATTCTAGCAAAGTGTATTCTAAACATTCTGAGCAGTAGACATTGCTGGGTATTGTTAAGGAAAATAAACCACTTTGGGATACCAATGTTCTTCCATTAGTTCTTCTTCTTTTTTTTTTTATGTTTTATTTATTTCCAGGGGTGGGGAGGGGGGGTGGGTGTGGTAGAGAGAGAGGGAGACACAGAATCCAAAGCAGGCTCCAGGCTCCAAGCTGTCAGCACAGAGCCCAATGCTGGAACTCACAAGCCCTCTCCCACTAGCTCTTACATACCAAGCCAAAAGTTCCCTATGTGCTATCCAGTAATCAGTGTTGCCCTCAAAGCAAAGAGTTATGGATGTGACATAGATTTTTGTTTTGGAATCTTTGCTTTGGAATCCACGCTGGTATAGATACAGCCTAAGACTACATCCTTGTTAAACCACTGCTTCATATTACTCAAATTCACCTGAAACCCTATGAAGTCGTGTCTTTCCAATTCTATATTTATATGACAATAATGTTAAATGAAAGGCTTTATATTTATTCCTGTTTAATTTCCACCAGTGCGTTGGGTCCATTGTTCCATCTTGTGAAAATCTTTTATACTTCTTAATCTGCCAACGGATACACTAGGTATCCTCCCCAGGAAGCAGGTGCCCCTTCCATATGTGCTACCGCCCCACTGCTTGCCTCCCAAAGCCCCTCTTTTTCCATTTGAACATACTTTTGTTCTTGTTTGTTAGACTATCAGCTACATAAGGTCAAGGCCCTTGTCTGTCTTGTTCATTGATGAATCCTGGCCTCCAGCATAGGGCCTGGCATGGTGTAGAAACTCATATGTTTTGAACAAATGAATTAATAAAAGGAATGGGAAAACGGGGACAGGGCTGGGAAAGAAAGGGAAGAAAAGAGAAGGGAAGGGAGACATTACAGATAGAGGAAGGAAAAAGAACAGGATGAGTTCGGGAAAACAGTTTGGACGCAGTTTGGAATCTAAAACGCTTGAATTATGAATTATTTAACATCTTGGAGCCTCGCGTTTTTATTTACAAAATAGGATGATACCAACTTCGTGGGATTGAGCAGAAAATTAAAGGAGATGATATATGTGCAAACAGCTAGTGTACGGGGGGTGGGACCCACTACAGGCCGACAGGCTCCCTGGGCTTCCGGGACTGCTAGCATGACCCAACAGCAAGATTACGTGGTGTGGAGCCCCCTCAAGCCGCTGGAGGATTTGGGCCATGTCCTCATCACATTGCCGCTCTTTCCAAATGAATCACTTCATTAAAACGGAAGATCTACTGGAACAGTGTGCCAGGTTAGGATGATTCATCCGCCCCTTCTGTGGTCAATATGAGCAAACCCTGTGCATTCAGTACAGTTAGAAAGCCTGAATAGCCCCTCAGTTTCAGAGCTTTCGGTCTCAGGATCATGTATCTTTGTATTTTCAAAGAGGAAGTACACAAGGCATCATTATGTCAGCGGCATGTAATCAGCTGGTAGACCCTTAGTAAGTGGACGCACATGTTTGCACTTCCAGAAGTTTCTCTTTTTGCCAAGAAGTTAATTGGCTGTTTGTAAAAAGTATGGGCACATTATATCTTGGGTTATTTCTTCCTTTGATGGTAAGCTGTAATGAAATGTGTTTTTAATGTTAGATGGGAATTTTGAAAGACTATTTTCTGCACGCCTCATATTTGCCACCCTATTTAGCTTGTCAAGCAATATAGTTATTTAAACTGAACAAGTAACATCTAATCATGAACACAATTTCAAAAGTAAATTCCCTTCCTTTTCAAAACAGATAAACTAGCAAAACCTCACCTCTGCAGATTTGTGACCAAGCCTAAACATCAAAAGAAGTTTTATTCTCCCTGAAATGCTACAGATATAAAAATAATCACACATTAAATATTCACGTCATTACTATATATAATATTTCCCATTCAAGATGTGGCCCTCGAGCCCTAAAAAAAGAACACATCATCATCTTCTAATTCAATTTAGTCTGGTTAAATACATGATTCACCCAAGATTTTGAGGAGCTTTTATCTCTCAGAAAGCATCCTTTATTTGGAATTCCCTGCCTTTAATCCCTTCTCAGCTGCCACACCCCCACGTCCTGCCTACTTCTGACAAGGGGCAAAGAGAACCTGGGTGGGGCTGTCTGGGATGGCCTGGGGGCCTGGAGAGCTGCGGAGGAAGCAAGGATAACAGTGCTAGACATTCCATTTAGAACACCGAAATAGCTGCACAGCAGACCTCTGTCATTTGTTTTTAACCGCACTAAGTGACTAAGAAGGTTTTCACTCCACGGGCTGTATTTAGTCTCTCCCTTCCGCATACTTTTAAATGTACCAAATAGCCAGTTTCAGCTCTGAATACTTCTCACTTTATAAATCCCAATGTTCAACATCTCTACACACAAGGTTTCTAACACAGTGTCGAACTGCCAGGGGAAAACCAATTTTGTCACTGTAAATAGGAGGGACCCAGCAGGTATGTATGTGTCTCACGTGAATTATAGGTGAATTGTGCGTCATCAAACAATTGAAGGTCTGTATGGAAGAACATTTGCTTAGGCATTTTTATAACTTTCTCCACGTCAAATAGCTTAGCAAGATTTTCATCTGAAAGTACTTTTCCAATTGAACTGGATTCTGTGCAAGTCAAAGAAATTTGTAGTCCCGCCAACAGGCAGTATGATTAGGGCTGGAAAGGACAGAAATGTGTCTCCTTTTGCATGAGCGCACCGGAGAGTTGGCAGGTTAGAGAAAAATGTCGGTGCCCACTCCACTGGAACAGATTACCCCTGCCCATGCCTTTCACATTTTCAGATTACTTTAGGGACATATAAAAAAGGTCACCACCAAACAATTTTTCTATGACACCTAGATCACAATGTCATCAGATATCTCCAAGAACCAAAGAAGAACCATACTTTATACCTACAGAGCACTACACATGTTCTCTGTCCCCCACATCACCACAGTCCTGAGAAGGATGGCTTCTGTGGTCTTAAGGAGATGGCTGTGGACCACCTGGGCTTCCTAAGAGACTCAGACCCTGGTAGAAATATAGGTGTCACGGTCCTCCTTCAGTCATGGTTTTACACTCACAATTCTTAACCTACCCTTTGACTTCTTGCAATTAAAGATAAATCTCAACACACAAACTATTTCTTAAAATATTTTAAGCCAATGGACAGCATAAACATGACAAATCACTTTCCAATTGTTTTAGCTAACTTAGGAGAAACAACTATTCTGATGAGCATACAGAACTCAGGTTAAGCACTGAACGAGTGCTACACCCACAGCGTGGGCTATAGGACTTATTTGTGAGCTTCAGCATGATGCTTAGATGTCACTGCAGTGCTGGTGGGCAAAGGAGATGTTCTTGTGAAGATTGAGGCTCTCCACCCAGTGACAAGGTTAGGCTGACCTTATCAGCCAGTTCTGCTGACACTCAGTCTTGTGTGCTTCCTGTATACCCAACTGTGATCCCACCCAGCAGAAAGGGTAAATTCTATTGATTTGTATAACATGTATTTCTGATTTGTAAGCATATCATCAAAACATTAAGAATTGGAATTAAATTTTCAAAACATTAAGAATCTAAAGATGATGTTTGGATTTACTAGACTGAAAGGGATAACAATAAAGGTCTCCTTCTATGGAAGCAGGTTTGCTGAGCAATGAGAAAAATATAAGGGGGCACTTTGAACAGGTCTGCATAGTCTCCAGTGGAAATGCACACTTTTTCCAGGAAGGTTACCAACTGGTGATCAATTTGTAAAATGCATTAGTTCTACAAATGAATATATGTACTAGCGAGATGTTGAATGTCATATGTAGGGTGACCAGCTGGCCCAGCCTCCCTGGGACTGTCCCAGTTTTAGCACTGAAAGTTCAATGCCTCAGGAAACCCCTGGGTCCCAGGCAAAGCAGGCAGGTTGGTCCCTACAAGGTGGAACACTAGGCTGAAAAGAGTGAGTCACAAAGCAGACTGAAGTCAGAGGCGCAACACAAGATCAAGCCAGCAGCAGAGCGTAATTTGTAGACATGACATGTCAGACACCTAAGCGGAGTTGAAAAGAGAAGGTGATGTCAAGATAGTAGCTCATTATGGTGATTTGTTTAGGCTCATTTTACGTCTCTCAATCCCTTCTTTGGTACCTCCTATATTTGAGTGTTCGAAAGTGTGCTGTGAATGCAGCGAAGTTGAAAATCTCATACAGACGTATAAACCGATGTGTGTATAATTCATATCCAGAAAAGCCCAAGTATTGTAACTCTCTTCTTGGCTGATAATAAGGGATAGATAAGTGCTCATATTTAGGATGGGGAGCAGGATTTTTACTATTATTTTCTGAGCTATGATAAAGATTTGTCAAGTGCCCCAATCTCTAAGGAGAACCAGTCACAACTGGGGCCAAGCTCCTTCCTCCAGGACTTGCAAGCCCCCTAGCCATCAACCACACCCCTGCCCACTCTCCCCAACTCTATATAAGGAGGTAAATGAAAGGTAAGTCATTCATGGTGTAGTGAGTCTTGCTGGCAATTTATTTCACCAAATACTCTCTTCTTGTTATAAAGGCAAAGTCTTCAGAGGCCAGTAGAGGCAGAAAACATCAGGCTGACCCAGAGTGAGCCCAAAGATGCCTCTTTGTCATCAACGAGCAAGAATTATGTACAAAAAGATCTCCATCCTTATCCTTTTTCTCTGCTACATTCCTTCCAGGGCAAGGACGGGTTGGTTAATGGTGTATAAAAAAGCTCCCTTGTGACGACGGAGGAGGAGATCAGGTTCTTGGTTTTACCCATCCTGAGTTGTGGAGAAAGCACTAATTAGAAGCCCTTTTGCTTACGTTCCTCAAACTGACATTCATAATAATGGCCTACAGGTAATAGAAGACCCTTCATAATTACCAGAGTACAAAACAGTATAAAAATGAGGTCAATTTTTATATTAACTATAAGTAAAAATAGAAATGTAGAAATATAAGGTAGGTTTTTTTTTATGTTTATGTATTTGAGAAAGAGAGAGAGAGAGAGAGCGAGCAGGAGAGGGGCAGAGCAAGAGGGAGACACAGAATCTGAAGCAGGCTCCAGGCTCTGAGCTGTCAGCAAAGAGCCGGACACAGGGCTCAAACCCATGAACCATGAATTCATGACCTGAGCCGAAGTCGAATGCTGAACTGACAGAGCCACCTAGGCGCCCCTAGAAATATAAGTTTGATTAACTTTATCTGATCACTTTCCAACTAGGCCTACTGAAATACTGACGGAGTTAAGCATATACTCAACAACAAAAAAATAATTAATTTTCAAAATGAATTTTCATACTTGGTTTCACGAAGTGCCAAGTTTTGAACGTGCCTCAGCCCCGAGTGGTAAGCACTCTGATGCAGAGATTTGAATAGGCGTGGGACCTAAGAAACTATACTGGATGGATGATACACTAGATGCATAATTCCATCAACTGCACCTCTGCTTGCCCCACCTCCTTGCAAAGGCTCCTGAGGCCTGGGGGGCTCAGAGGCTGCTCCTCCAGCATTACATTCAATAGTGTTTCCATTCTGTCCCTGAGCGCACGTTTCCTTCCTCTTGTAGATTATGGCCAGTCACCTGGGCTCTGCACTCTTCAGCTCTGACATGCTTTACTCACATTCCTTCTGAACCCATTAGCACTTACAAAGTTTAGAAATCATCAAACTATTCATTCCAACTCCACATGCACCACATTTTCTCCTCTTTCAATTAAAAAAAAAAAACTTTTGTTTTCATGTCAATTTCATGTCAATTAATAGAACTTTATAGCTGCTTTTAAACTGTTGCTACTTTTGCATTTATCAGACCAGAATCAGTTCAAAATGACTGAAGAAACTCTTCCTAATCAGGCTTAACTGTGACAAACACATTAGCAAACTGGTCAGCAGAGATAAAAAATGAGGCCCTTTAGCTCTAACCGCAGCTATCGGGGGAAGTAGGACTGACGGGGATTTCAATAAAGTATAATTTGTTTATATATTAAAATTTTTAAGTTGAAAGTAAATAGAGAAGTTTCTGTACTTGAACCACAATGTTTGCAGTGCAAATAAAGAATAATTCAATCCTTATGCCAATCCCAAAGATGTTTTGAAGAAAAAATGGTAGTGCTTCATGACCGACTACAGAGCTGAGGGTTATAGGAATTTGAACAATGACTCTAACTTTCTTATCAAGAAGATGGGAGAAAAAGATAAAGCTCTAGCCAAAATAGGACGAGGTTCCAGGCAGAAACTTAACATATTCAGTTGTTAAACTTGTTGATTGGAAGTGACAATGATCACACAATTAGAGATGTTCATTAAGGCAATCTGAAATATGGAGCTGGCCGGAAGGTGTGAGGTCTGACCAACAGATGTAGATTTGAAATTGGTAATAAAAGCCATGAATGGAAACTAAATCTTGAAGAACATAGAGCTGGGGGTTGGGGGTGTGGAATAAGAGTTGCTAGCAAAGATAACAGTAAAAACAGTCCAGAGAAGTGGGAAAAATAAAGTGCTAATGGAGTTAAGGCAAGAAGTAGGCAGAGGTCAGTAAATCCAGAAGCCTTTGTCACACTCTCTCTACCATGGGCCGAATGCCAAGTGCTATGCTAAGCCCTAAGGATAGAGAGCAAATGTAACTGACCATAGCAGGAGCCTTGGAGCTCAAAGAACACTGGAGATAGACAAACCTAAGGACAGGAGGAGAAGGGGGACAGGCTGATTTAGAACAAAAAACTGATTTTTTGGTAACGTACAGAAATATAATCCCCAGAAATGATTTTACCATTACTTTTCATGAATTGGGATTATTATATCATAATGAGAGTCATAAATGATTAACAAGAAGGGGGTTGGGTTATTGTTATCAGTTTTTGCCAGCCCTTTCAGTTCCACACAAGAGGGCAACAGAAACAAAGCAGTGAGGCCAAATTTCAGTTTGAACATCTCTGGGAATTTGCATTTAACAAGAAAAGATCATCACTGTAAATATATTTTCCAATTTGTAACAGCTGAGACTCATAAACGGAGATTGTATGGCACATAACAGCTGACAGATTATCAGCATGTGTTGGCAAGAGCCTTTTGGCTATTAAAAGATAATTAAAACTCACTATAATATTCCAGCTGCTTCATTTAGTCATTTTGTTTTATATGCATGTGATAAGGCTCCGATTCACTTGAAATGGACAGTTCCCCTTTATCAGCTTCTTGGGTTAAGCTGGTGAGTGATAGCCCCTCATCTGCAAATCTCCTTCCAGCTACAAAATTTACTCAAAGTGTCTTCCTCTGGCTCCAGCATCAATGGTTCTAGCTGCCAAGGAGAAGTGGATTTATCCTTTATCTGGCATAGTTAAAGCAAGCAATAGCCTACCCATATTATGTCACTGGAGTAAAACCCTATCATAACCATCTTCCTAAAAAATAGATGTGCCAGACAGCAGTTCTGTGTTTTCAATGGAGGAAAAATCAAAGAGCAAGTTTCAACTGAATTTCGATTAAACTTAGTTTAATGACTGTGAATACCAACAGTACAGGAACACATTATCACAAGAGACCATGCAACCTTCCATTCTAGAGATTAGGAAAAGGAAAAAAAGATCATAGGATAAGGTAGTAAAGGACAGCCTTTTTATAGTATGCACTGTTTAGACCCCAAAGCTGGAAGGCACAGAAATGGATGATGAAACATTTCGAGCTGTTTCTAAATGCAAAATACAGAATATTTCTGAGAATCATTCTTGCAGTTTCCAATTAAAGATTTTCAATTCCATTTTATGTGTAGTTTTTCTACACAAGTACCTAATAGAGTCATGCACACTTTTACAGTCTGGCTGATTTAGAGAAGGGCTTTAGAGATTGGGAATTATATGTGCTCAGTCATTATAGAGCCTCAGTGAACTATCCAGGCCTCTGCTTCCATAAGGAAAACCAGGTTTCTCCTTAATTTGCAGCTCCAAGAACAGATCATGCTTTCTCATACAGCTAGGCTACGGCACATAAGATTTTTCTCTTATAAACATCTTTCTTTTCTATCTTCGCTTGTGTGTCTCATTCAGAAGTCAGCGGGGGCGTCCTCTAATCTTGGAAGCCTCCCTTAAGCATTTAGTATAGACTTTGTGGCTTGGATTCTATCCTTCACTTACACCAATGGCGTGCATTTGCCTTGTACTGGAATGACTTCTATACTTCACTCCCTCCCCACCCCTGAACTACAGTGGAATCTCCTGGAAGGCAGTGCCCTTGCCTTGTCTTGCTTAGCTTGCAACAATTGCTTAATAAGCACTGAATAAATGGGGGAATGGCTACAGGAAATTTATCTTTTGAGGAACAAATTGGTAAAATTTATATTGTCCTCATTCTCATCAGAGCTGATAATATCCTCTTCCTGAGATTTTGGTAGAAATTAAAAGGTAATAGAGAAACATATTGATAAGGAGGATATCCAGGCCAAGAATACTCACAGAAAAGGAAAAGACCACTCCAAACCAGGTCTCTCTCATCAATGTCTCCAACTATTAACTATCACACTCCCTTTGGAGTCACCCTCACAATCGTCGCTCCCCACAATCTGATGTCATTTCAACCTTGGTAGAAGGTATCTCCTTTATCATAATATTTCTATCTTCAGTCACATCTACATAGTCATGAGCCAAAGAAGGCACAGAAAGTGGTCCAGGTACATTTTTATTAAATCTCAGGGGTTAAGGGCAAAGGCTTCTCTGTTTATGGCTGGGTCGGGCCCAAGATATCGCCAAAAGGTGATATCAAACTTTTATTTGAGTTTAAAAATCATTATTGATATTCCAACAGAAAGCACACTTAAAGGGTTGGTTTATTTCTACCTATGCCAGATTTTCCTAAGCTATGATGGCCTTTCTGATCTCCTCTTCTGAAATCATCATCAGCTCTTTTTTACTAATGATAAATACCACTCCAATCTCATCAAGTCTGGCTTTACTCTGCTGAAGAATCTCCCCGCAGCTCCTTAGCATTAGAAACAAAGTCAACTATT
This sequence comes from Panthera leo, assembly GCF_018350215.1. NCBI lineage: Eukaryota > Metazoa > Chordata > Mammalia > Carnivora > Felidae > Panthera > Panthera leo. Next base: position 12,218,131 of record NC_056679.1, read on the forward strand.
TTTGATCTTTGGTGTAAGTAACACAGCTGCTCTGCAGACCTATCGTAGCTTCCTGCTTTTGTTCTTTTGTACCTTATTTTAAAAACTGATGTATAATTGACATGTAACATCATTAGTTTAAGTTGTACAACATAGTTCAGTACCGGTATATATTGTGAAATATCACCATAATAAATCTAGTTATCATCCATCACCATATATAGTTACAGAATGTTTTTTTCCTATGATGAGAACTTTTTAAGATTTACCCATTTGCCAATTTTCAAATATGCACTACAGATTTATAACTATAGTCGCCATGCTGTGTATTATATACCCATGACTCATTAATTCTATAACTAAAAGTCTGTGCCTTTTGACTCCCTTCACCATTTTGCCTACCTCCCCTCCCTAACTCCCCTCTGGCAGTCTATTCTCTGTATCTACCACCTTGTTTTGTTTTGTTTTTAATTTTTAGTTCTTTTTGATTCTACATATAAGTGATATCATACAGTATCTGTAATTTTTAGTTCTTTTCGATTCTACATATAAGTGATATCATACAGTATCATACAGTCTTTCTCTGTCTTATTTAATTTAGCATAATGCCCTCAAGGTCCATGAATGCTGTCACAAATGGCAAGATTTCAATCTTTTTTTTGGCTGAATAAAAAAGTGTATATATACCGCATCTCCTATATCCATTCACTCATTGATAGACACTTAGGTTGCCTGCCTATACTGGCTATTGTAAATAATGCTTCAGTGAACACGGGAGGTGTGTATGTCTTTCCAAGTTAGTGTTTTCATTTTCTTCAAATAGATAACCAGAAGTGGGATTGCTGGATCACACAGGAATCCTGTTTTTAATTTTTTGAGGAACCTCCATACCGTTTTTTTTTCCATAATGGCTGCACCAATTTGCATTCTCGCCACAATGCACAATGGTTCCTTTTACTCCACATTCTTGCCAACACTCGTCATTTCTTGTCTTTTTAATAATAGCCATTCTAACATATGTGATGTGTTCTGTCATTGTGATTTTGATTTGCATTTCCCTGATGATTAGTGATACTGAAAACCCTTTTATGTACCTCTTGGCCATCTGGATGTCTTCTCGGGAAAAATGGCTATCCAGATCCTTGCCTATTTTTTAATTGGATTTTTTGGTTCATTTTTGCGATCAAGTTATTTGAGTTCCTTATATATTTTGAATAATATCCCTTTATCAGATATATGATTTACAAATATTTTCTCTCATTCAGTAGGTTGCCTTTGCATTTTGTTGATGGTTGCCTTTTTCCATGCAGAAGCTTGTTAGTTTGATGTATTTTTGCTTTTGTTGACTTTGTTTTGGTGTCAATCCAAAAAACTATCACCAAGACTGATGTCAAGGAGCTTACCACTAATGTTTTCTTCTACAAGTTTTACAATTTCAGTTCTTACATTCTTAAATTTACTATTTAGAAACATTAAATAGTTTTTAATCTATTTTGAGTTCATTTTTGTGTATAAGATAGTGGTCCGTGTTCATTCATTTGCATGTGGCTGTTTAGTTTCCCCACCACCATTTATTGAAGAGACTATCTTTCCTCAGTATATATTCTTGGCTCCTTTGTAGTAAATTAAGTGACCATATATACATCAGTTTATGTCTGGGCTCTTTATTCTGTTCCATTGATCTATGTGCCTGTTTTAATGCCAATAGCATACTGTTTTAAGAACTATAGCTTTGTAATATAGCTTGAAGTCAGGGAGTGTGTGATGCCTCCAGCTATGTTCTTCTTTCTCAAGATTGTCCTTGGCTATTTGGGGTCTTTTGTGTTTCTAAACAAATTTCAGAATTGCTTATTCTATTTCTGTAAAAAATGCCATTGAAATTTTGATAAAAATTGCACTGAATCTGTAGATTGCTTTAGGTAGTATGGACATTAAAAATATTAATTGTTCCAATCCATCAGCATGATATATCTTTTCATTTTTACGTCTTCTTCAATTTCTTTCATTAATGTCTTATAGTTTTCAGTATACGGGCCTTTCACGTTCTTGATTAAATTTATTCTCAGATATTTTATTCTTTTTGGTATAATTGTAAGTTGATTGTTTCTTAATTTCTCTTTCTCATAGTTTGCTATTAGTATATAGAAATGCAACAGATTTCTGTATATTGATTCTGTATCCCTCAACTTTACTGAATTCACTTATTAGTTCTAATAGCTTTTGGTGGATCTTTAGGGTTTTTTTTTATTATTTATTTTTTTTAAGTTTATTTATTTATTTTGACACAGAGAGAGAACACAAGCAAGGGAGGGACAGAGAGGGGGAGAGAAAGAATCCCAAGCAGGCTCTGCACTGTCAGCACAGAGCCTGACATGAAGCTCTAACTGACCAAACCGTGAGATCATGACCTGAGCTGAAATCAAGAGTCGGGTGCTTAACCAACTGAGCCACCCAGATGCCCTGGGTTTTTATTTTTTTCTTTTTAATAGTATTATACTATCTGCAAATAGTGACCGTTTTACTTCTTCCATTCCAACTTAGATGCCTTTACTTATTTTTTTCTTGCCTAATTGCTCTGCCTAAGACTTTTAATATTATCTCGAATAAAAGTGGGCATCATTTTCTTGTTCTTGATCTTAGAGGAAAAGTTTTCAGCTATTCATCATGGAGTATGTTAGCTGTGTGTTTGTCATATATGGCCTTTATTATGTTGGGGTGTATACTCCCTATACTCACCCTGTTGAGAATTTTTTTATAAGCAGATGTTGAATTTTGTCAAATGCTTTTTCTGCATCTATTGAGATGATTATACAATTTTTATCCTTCATTTTGTAAATGTGATGTATCACACTCATTGATTTGTGGGTGTTGAGCCATTCTTGCACCCATGGGATAAATCCCACTTGATCATGGTATATGATTCTTTTAATATATTGTTGAATTTGGCTTGTTAATATTTGGCGATTTTTTTTTGACAGTTTTCTTGTGGAATCATTGTCTAGTTTTGGTATCAGGGTAATGCTGGCCTTGTAAAATGAGTTTGAAAGGGTTCTCTCAATTCTGTTTTTGACAGAATTTGAGAAAGACTGGCATTAGTTCTTCTTTGAACATTAAATAGAATTCACTAGTGAAGCTATCTAGTCCTGGACTTTTGTTTTTACAGTTTTTAAGTAATGGGATTCAGTCTCCTTAGTAATAATCAGTCTGTTCAGATTTTTTTCTTTCTTCATGATTCATTCATTGATCTAATTCAGTCTTGGAAGATTGGATGTTCCTAGGAATTTATCCACTTCTTTTAGGTTGTCCAATTTGTTAATGTATAAATGTTCACAGTAATCTCTTAGGATCCTTTGTATTTCTGTGATATCAGTTGTAAAGTCTCTTTCATTTTTGATATTATTTGAGTCTTCTTTCTTTTTTTCTTGGTGAGTTTACCTAAAGGTTTGCCAGCAATTTTGTTCATCTTTGCAAAGAACCAGCTCTTGGTTTCACTGATCTTTTCTATTGTCTTTTCAGTCTCTAGGTCATTCATGTCTGCTTTGCTCCTTGTTATTGCCTTCCCTTTACTAACCTTAGGCTTTGTTTGTTCTTCTTTAGTTCTTTAAGGTATATAGTTAGGTTGCTATTTGAGATTTTTGTTTCATGAGATAGGCATTTATCACTGTGAACCTCCCTTTTAGAACTGCTTTTGCAGCATCCCATAAGTTTTGGTATGTTGTATTTCCATTTTTATTTGTCTCAAAAAATCTTTTGATTTTTTCATTAACCTATTAGTAGTTCAATAGCAATTTGCTTACTCTCCACATATTTGCAAATTTTCTAGTGAAGAAATTTTTGTAATGGATTTCTAGTTTCATACAATTGTGGTCAGAAAAAGATGCTTAGTACAATTTCCATCTTAAATTGTTAACACTTGTTTTATGGCCTATATATCCTGGAGTATGTTCCATGTTGCACTTGGGAAGGATGTGTAGTCTATTGCTTTTGGATGGAATGTTCTGTATACATCTGTTAAGTCCATCTGGTCTAACATATAATTTAAAGACAATGTTTCTTTACTGATTTTCTCTCTGGATGATCTATTTATTGATGTAAGTGAGGTTTTAAAGCCCCTTACTATTATTTTATGCTATTTCTCCCTTTAGGACTATTAATATTTGCTCTATATATTTAGGTGCTCCTATGTTGGATGCATAAATATTTTTAAATGGTATATCTTCTTGTTGTGTTAACCCCTTAATCAATATGTAATGCCCTTCTTTGTCTTTTATTACAGTCTCTGTTTAAAGTCTATTTTGTCTGATACAAATACAGCTATTCCAGCTTTCTTTTGGTTTCTACTTCCATGGAATATCTTTTTCCATTCCTTCACTTTCAGTCTGTGTATGTCCTTACCTTTGAAGTGAGTCTCTTGTAGGCAGCATACAGATGTATCTTGTTTGTTTTTAACTATTCAGCTGCTGTATGTCTTTTGATTTAGCCTATTTATATTTAATTATTGATATTACATTTAATTATTTACATTTAATTATTAAGCACTTATTGACTTATCGCCATTTTGTTTTAGCTGCTTTGTGGTTCCTCTGTTTCTTTCCTCTTCTCTTGCTCTCTTCTTTTGTGGTTTGATGACTTTGTTAAGTGGTATGCTTAGATTCCTTTCTCATTATCTTTTGTATATCTACTATAGGTTTTTGTGTGGTAGGGCTTACAACAACTTAGATTTACAACAGTCTATTTAAGTTGGTAACAACTTAAGTTTGAATGTATTCTAAAGCTCTGTATTTTTACTCTCCCCCTCCCCCAGTTTTATATGTCACATTTTACCTCTTTTTATCCCTTAAATATTGCAGTTGCAGTTATTTTTACTACTTTTGTCTTTTAAGCTTCATATTAGCTTTATAAATGATTAATCCACTACCTTTACCATGCAGTTGACCCTTGAACAATGTAAGTTTGAACTTCATGGGTCCACTAATACACAGATTTTTTTTCCAATAAAATAGTACATTGGTGTAAATGTATTTTCTTTGTAATTTTCTCAATGACATTTTCTTTTTTCTAGCTTCCTTTATTGTAAAAATATAGTATATAATACATATAGCATACAAAATATGTGTTAATTGACTATGTTACTGGTAAGGCTTCCAGTCAACTGTAGGCTATTAATAGTTAAGTTTTGGAGGAGTCAAAAATCATACGTGGATTTTCAAATGTGCAGGAGCTTGATGTCCCTAACCCCTGTTTTGTGAACTCTATATTCAGCTTTGCCAGTGAGATTTATATTTTCATACGTTTTTTATTTTTATTGTTTTTTAAAATTTAAATCCAAGTTAGTTAACATATAGTATAGTAACAGTTTCAGGAGTATGATTTAGTCTCTTACGTATTAACACCCAGTGCTCATCCCAATAAGTGCCCTCCTTAATGCCCATCACCTATTTAGCCCATCCCCCCACCTAACTCCCCTCCAGCAACCCTCAGTTTGTTCCCTCTAGTTTAGAGTCTCTTATGGTTTTCCTCCCACTCTGTTTTTATCTTATTTTCTCTTTCCTTCCCCTGTGCTCATCTGTGTTATTTGTTAAATTCCATATATGAGTGAAATCATAGGATATTTGTCTTTCTCTAACTTATTTAGCTTAGCATAATACATTCTAGTTCTATCCATGCTATTGCAAATGGCAAGGTTGTATTCTTTTTGATCACGAGTAATATTTGTGTGTGTGTGTGTGTGTGTGTGTGTATCTATATCTATATATATGTGTGTGTGTATATATATATAGATATAGTGTGTATATATAGATATATATATAGTGTGTGTATATATGTATGTATGTATATATATATGTATGTATGTGTGTATATATGTATGTATATACACACATATATATATATCACATCATCTTAATCTATTGGCAGTTGATGGATATTTGGGCTTTTTCCATAATTGGCCATTGTTGATAATGTTGCTATAAACATTGGGGTGCATATGCCTCTCTGAAAAAGTTTTGTATCCTTCAGATAAATACCTGGTAGTGCAATTGCTGGGTCATAGGGTAGTTCTATTTTTAATTTTTTTGAAGAACTTCCATACTGTTTTCTAGAGTGGCTGAACCAGTTTACATTCCCACCAACAGTACAGAAGTGTTCTCCTTTCTCCACATCCTTGCCAGCATCTGTTGTTTCATGAGTTGTTAATTTTAGCTATTCTGACAGGCGTAATGTGGTATCTCATTGTGGTTTTTATTTATAGTTCCCTGATGATAAGTGATGTTGAGCATCTTTTTATGTGTCTGTTAGCCATCTGGATGTCTTCTTTGGAAAAGTGTCTGTTCACATCTTCTGCCCATTTCTTCACTGGATTATTTGGTTTTGGGTGTTGAGTTTGATTAGTTTTTTGTAGATTTTGGATACTAACCCTTTATCCGATATGTCATTTGCAAATATCTTCTCCCATTCTGTAGGGCACCTTTTAGTCTTGTTGATTGTTTCCTTCACTGTGCAGAAGGATTTTATCTTGATGAGGCCCTCCCAATAGTTCATTTTTGCTTTTGTTTCCCTTGCCTCCAGAGACATGTCTAGTAAGAAGTTGCTATGGCCAAGGTCAAAGAGATTGCTGCCTGTTTTCTCCTCTTAGATTTTGATTGTTTCCTGTCTTACACTTAGGTCTTTCATCTATTTTGAATATATTTTCATATTTTTGTTGTTGTTGTTACTAATTACTGCCCTTTCTTTTCAGCTTAAAAAACCCCATTAACATTTCTTTTAAGGCCAGTTTAGTGGTGATTAACTCCTTCAATTGTTTCTTGCTGGAAAATTCTTTTTTATTCCTTCAATTCTGAATAGTAAAAATTTGCTGGGTAGAGTATTCTTGGTTGAAATTTTTTTTTTTCTTTCAGCACTTTGAATTTATTGTGGCACTCCCTTCTGGTCTGTAACGTTTCCACTGAATAACCTGCTAATAATCTTATAGAAGTTACCTTATATGTAATAAGTTGTTTTTCTTTTTCTGCTTTTAAGATTCTTTGTCTTAACTTTTGAGAATATTAATAATGTGTCATGGTGTGGGTCTTTCTGGGTTCATCTTATTTGGAACTTCTGGATTTCTGGGATTTGGATGCCTCTTTCTTTCAAAGGTTGGGGCAGATTTTAACCAAATTATCTGCCCTTTTCACTCTCTCTTCTCCTTCTGGGACTCCTGTAATGCAAATGTTAGTTTGTTTGGTGTTGTTTTTCCTTAAGTCTCATAAACTATCTTCACTTTTTAAAAATTTTTTTTCTTTTTGCTACTCTGGTTCGTTGAGTTTCTCTGCCTTGTCTCCAAGTTCACTGATCCTTGCTTTTATTTCATTCATTCTATGCTTGAACACCCCCCAGTATGTTTTTCAGTTCAGTTACTACATTCTTCAATTCTGTGACCTGTGCTTGGAACTTTCTTCTACTTTCTATCTCTTCATTGAAGTTCTCACTGTTTTTATCCATTCTTTTCCTGAGTTCAGTAAGCATCTTTATTACCATTACTTTGAACTCTTTATCAGGTAAATTACTTATTTCATTTCGTTAAGATTTTTTTCTGAGGTCTTATTTTTTCATTTGTAACATATTTCCCAGTTTCTTCGTTTGACTTGACTCTCTGTGTTGGTTTTCTGTGCATTAGATGAAACAGTTACTTCTCCCAGTCTTAAAGGGTTGGTCTTGTGTGGGAGATGAGCTTTATCATTTAACACTGTCCTAGTTCTTAGCTGTCTCTCAAACCTTTGTGACTGTCAAAGCAACCTATTTTATTTTTAATAGTTCCCAGTAATAAGAGTGTGGCAAGATCAGTCAGTGTTCCAAAGGAGAAGATTTCAGCAAGCACCTAGACTCAGGCTGATTAAAAGCCAAACTTCAGGCAACAGTTTTTAAAGAATGCAAATATATTTAAAAACACACACACACACACACACACACACACACACACAGTGAGACTGAAGGTGTCCTTTAGGCAGCAGTCACAAAAATTGGGGCTCCAGACAAGTGTATAAACTCCTTTCTTGGAGATACGGATGAGCTATAGCAAGACAGAGGGAGAGCACAAAAATGGCATGCCTGGGCCTATCTTCACTGATAATACCTCCATAACCTTTAGATATGGGCTAACCCTGAAGCTCACCCATAAGGCAAAAAGCTCCAGGACTAGCAAGTAGCTCTCTTTCTCAGAAAGGCTGGTGATGTGTTTCAGTCAGCTGTCTGTGTGGTGCCCTGGGGGTGGTAATGTGCCACGAACTTTCTCTCCAATTGTTGACATCCAGAGGGATCCAGGAATGCAAGCCCCTCTGACCACTGGAACCAGGTGATCAAGGAGTACCCCTGGGTGGCAGCCACAAAACCCAGGAAATCAGACATAAAAACAGGAATACCTGACATGTAGAAGAGCTCACCTTCAAGAGATATTGGTGCTCTGGAGCATGAAAGAGGGAGAGCGCAAAAATACTGCTTGTCCTCTGAGTCCTCAGGAAAGGTTTACAGGTGGCCCTTAGATGTCTGTTTAATTAGAAGACTGCCCCTCAGGCTGCAGCTACGATAAGTGAATAGGCCTGTTCCACAAAGATTGAACCCCCAGGTCTGTTGCCCCTTGCTGTGCCCTGAGGTAGTAGCTGATTAAGAAGTCTTTCTCTACTGGTTACAGTCCTATGGGACTTGAGTGTAAACCCTGCTGGCCAGCAGAGCCAGGCGATGTAGAAGTGTCCCTTGACGGAAGGTCCAAAATTCAGGGCATCAGAGAAGGGTATGGGCTCATTTCTATAAGACAGAGGCAAGCTTGGGCGAGGCAAAGACAGCACAAAGATTGTGCCTACCGGCCTCCATTCCTTGAAAGCCCTCCCACAGTGCCAAACCAGACGGCTGCCCCTCAGGCCAAAGCTCCTGGCCAAGCTAAAAGTCCTCTTTCTAAGGATTTTTTTCTAAGGTCTAACAAAGACCAGAGGTGTGTTTCAATCTGCTGTCTGTGCAGAGCCTTGGGGGTGGTAACTTGCCAGCAACTGTCTCTCCAATTGTTACAGTCCCATGGGACCCAGGAATGCAAGCCCCCCTTGGCCTCCAGAGCCAGATGATCAAGGGGTGTCTCCCGGGTGACAGCCACAAAAACTAGGACACCAGACGTAACATTTGGGGAACCGGATGTGTGTAGAAGCTTTCCTCTGGGAGGTACCGGAGCTCCTGAGTGTGACAGAGGGAGAGGATGAAAATGGTGCCTACTGGCTGGACTGAGGCAGAGGGGGAGGGCAAAGATGGTGCTTGCCGAAAAAAGAGGGAGAAAAGGAAATGAAAGAGAAAAGAAGGGAAAGAAGAAAAAGAAGAAAAAGCAATAAAGGGTAAAAAAATATGGTGTTCCTTGGCTTTAGTAAGGCAGAGAGTATAGCCTGGAAAATGGCCCCCCGCCAGCTAAAGCACAAAGATGGCACTGAAGGGAAGGGAAGGGAAGGGAAGGGAAGGGAAGGGAAGGGAAAGGAGGGGAAGAGGAAAACAAAGGAAGGGGAGGGGAGGGGAGGGGAGGGGAGGGGAGGGGAGGGGAGGGGAGGGAAGAAGATGATGACTGCTGGCTTTAAGCAACGCAAAAGGAAAACAAGAAGATGGTGCTTGCCATCTCCATCCCTGGAGGGTATTCCACCAGGCCCCTTCCCCTTAGACTCATGCTTTAAAATGATGACGTGAGTTTCTTTCATGTAAAGTCAGGGCATTTTTAAAAGGGCAGCTTCTGTGCTGGGCCCCAAGGCAGGTGAGTCTGCACATGGGCTCCTTAAGAGATGTTCCTCAGTTACCACAGCCCAATAGGTCTGGTGGGTGCAAGCCCTGTTGGTCTTCAAAGCCAGATGTTTTGGGGGCTCATCTCTTAAGTGCTGGTCTTAAAATCTGGGGCACCTGATGGGGGGTACAAACCCTTCACCCCTTGGGGAGAAGTTCTGAGTTTTGAGTTCCCTCCCAATCATGGGTCCCTGTGCCATTGGTGGGGTGTATGGTGAGACTGTGTCTCAACCTTTCCCACCCATTTTAATATGGTTTCCCTCTCGTTTGCCCAACGTGAAGGGGTCACTCTGCCAGTTTTCAGGTTGTTTTATTTGTTTTGTTTGTTTTCAGAAGAAATCATTCCATATATTGCTATAGATTTGGTACGTCCATGGGAGGAGGTGAGTTTGGGATCCTCCTATATTGCCATCTTGAACCAGAACCAACCTGTTCCTTTCTATCTTCAAGACAACAGTTTTCCATTGTATCCATATACCACATCTTATTTATCCATTCATCTATGGATGGGCACTTGAGTTGCTTCCATATCTTGGCCTTTGTAAATAATGTTGCAATAAACATCTATCTTTCTGAATTAGTGTTTTCATTTTCCTTGGATAAATACCCAGTAGTGGAATTATTAGATCATGGTAACTACATTTTTAATTTTTTGAGGAAACTCCATACTGTGTTCTCCAGTGGCTGCACCAAACTGCATTGCCATCAACAATACATGAGGGTTCCTTTTTCTCCACATCATCACCAACACTTGTTATTTCTTGTCTTTTTTATTTTAGTCATTCTGACGGTTGTAAAACAGTATCTCATTGCATTTTGATTTGCCTTTCCCTGACAAATAGTGATGTTGAGCATCTTTTCATGGAGTTCTTGCCTCTTGCAACCACACGGATGGATCTAGAGGGTATAACGCTACATGAAATAAGTCAGACAGAGAAAGACAAATACCATATGATTTCACTCATATGCAGAATTTAAGAAACAGAACAAAGAACAACAAAAAAAGAGACAAACTAAAAAAACAGACTCTTAAGTACAGAGCGCAAACGGGTGGTTGTCAGAGGAGAGATCAGTGGGGGAATGCGTGAAATAGATAAAAGTGAGTAAGAGCACACTTAACGTGATGTGTGGTGAGTAATGTATAGAATTGTTGATTCATTATATTGTACACCTGAAACTAATATAACATCGTATGTTAATTACACTTCAATAAAAAAATAAAGTGAGATCAGATATTCCTAATATAAAACAAAACCAGTTTTCAACCATAGGGTCATGGGCACACGAGTGTAAGGTGTATGCAGAGTAATGTGTTACTAACAGTCATGCCACTACCCCAGTCACCAAACACTGACGTCAGGCAATTTTCAACTATCTGTAATTCTTACAGCAATCTTTTGAGGTAGGTGTTCTTGCACCAATTTCTACAAACAACTTGAGGCACAGTTGGGTTAGACAACTTGTCCAAGGTCAAACACAGCTAGTCCTGGCGGAGCCTGGATTTTATCCCAGGGTTCTCTAACTCTCCAGCCTGTGTTCTTGATGATGCAATCACACTTCCTCCAACACCGTTAAAACATACACATGGTTTTAAATACAAATTTGCATACATTCAAAACCACCCCTGACAATAGCATCTCTCACACTTACTTGCAGGGAAAAGAGAAAAGGTGGTAATTGCTGAGAGCTGCACTCCTTGCTGCAGGCAGCTCATGGTACACAACCACTGCCACCACTGCTTCAACAGTTAGGATGATTTACTTGAGTTTTATTTTACTGGCCTCCATATTTTATGGAGAGATTATCACATCTGAGGCCCAGAGCAGTGTAAACATCCACTTTTGTCTGTTACTACTGAACAAAGGTTGAAAACTGACTTCAAAGCGTGACAGATACCTTCCTGAAATCAAGCCTCAACATGGTCCAAGGTCCAGAGCTCCCTCAGCTCCGGGAACTGCCGATACCCGATGGAATCATCCAGGTGCTCTCATGTATATGTTTGTATATCAGTTAAGTCCAGAGACCAGAGCATTTTTCTACCTACATTTGATCATCCAAATGTACCTTATCAATACACTTCTAAAAGAATTCACAAGTTTCCTTCTGAAATTCTCTATAGAGAATCTTGGTCTTGGTAAACAGGAACTTTTCCCCTGGAAACACAGGTACTTCCTGAATAAAGGGAGAACCAAGAATTTCCGGGAAGTCTAATACTTGAATCAAAGCTAAAACTTCCTCCTCTGAACTCCCAACCCAAATCCTTCCTATTTTATTAGAGTGCATCCTTGATGTCATTATTTACTTTCAAGTCTATCTGCCTTACAAGTCTCAACTATGAACTCTCAATGTATAGTCCCCAAAGATGATTTTGTCACACACTGGGCACTCAAGATATTTGTAAAAGGAATGAACAGTGAATTCACTTACATCTGGGTACTTTTTTATCTAAATCATTGGTTCTCAACCAACTGATTTTGTTGGTCGACAAACCCTTGGCAGTCGGTGTCTGAAGACATGCCAGACACCTCAGTTTTGACCCTCAGTTTGGAGGGGGGACATTGTGGAATCTAGAGGGTAGAAACCACAGATGGCACGTAACATCCTACAAAGCACAGCCCCCACAATAAATGTCAATAGTGCTGAGGTTAATAAGAAACCCTGATTCAGATACAGAACATCTACAAACATTTTATAAGCAGTCAAGAGATCTCAGAAATAAGCCAGATCTCATATTAGGACAAACACTATGGCATCCAGTCATATCATTTATAGAAAGCATTTCGAAGAAACATAAACCAAATTGGACATCCCAGGTGGTCATTTTCATCTCATGGCTCATTTTTGTTCTCCCAACATGAGTCTCAACCAGATAACGCCTCTGGACTTTCAGAAGTCAGCATTTGTATGCTGACCCATAGCCCAGAATAACCCAAAGAACGAGACTTTCATTCAGAAACAGTGGCATTATTTTTTATTGTGGGTCATGGCTCATAATATGCAATTCAGCTAAAAGGAAAAGATACAAAACATTCGAGATGACTGGCAGGAGAAAACTCTAAAAATGCTCCAGCACAAAAGGGGATTAAAATGTCACAGGAAATTTTTTTCTTGAAAATGGAATGGCTTATGAATGCTTCATTCTTTCCAGAACAGTTAAAACACTGTATGTGCGGGCTGCTTGAGTTCAGAAGGCAGAGCAGGCCTTTCCTTTTGTTCTGCGGCTCACCCCTAGAAGGCTTTTCCTGGAGCACTTGGGCCCAAGAGCAAGTAAGAAGATGAAGCAGAAGGTCCTTCATCTAAGTGGATATTCTGGATTCTATTTATCCTCCCTTTTGGAAATGAAGAGAGACTTCCTCAAACTGGAAGCAAAGGGACTGAGCAGAGGCGGCCAAGTCTTTCACTGGAGATAACATTTAAACTACCATCTATTACCTGAAGGCTCATTTGTCCAAGGCAGAAGGAAGCTTGCTCTTGCACTGACATGGAATGCTAAGTGATGAATGGGTCTATCAGAAGGGATGACTCAAAGCCAGACATTCTGCATCGGGCAGCATTAATCAGGTGTCGAGAGGGAGCGGGGGCCCTGTCTGCCTGGGGCCTGCCTTTGCCAGACATTCTGTACTGTTTTCTCTCCAGTTAGCAGTGAGCACGGGCCCCAGCACGGCAGTGGTGGCACTAGGCCACAGCTGCGGCTCTTAGATGTGATGGGGGGCTCTAAGGGGATAATGAGTGTTTCTTTCCTGACAATCTGCAGATGATCCAAACTTTCTGGGGTTTAGATTAATTTCCTGTTCGGCCTGCTTGCAGATGAGAAAACAATTATCTCCAAAATTACAAGCAATTAGCTGTTTGCTTGTCATTGTAAGATAAGATCTTACTGCCCTCCCACAACACTCCCAGACCCCACACACGCACGCGCGCATGCACCCTGCGTACCAGTTTTTCAGGTGTTATTTTTAAGCCTCATTCTGAGAGGTCAGAGCCCTGATCCCACCTATGCATTAACCCAGTCTTAACTATGCCTGTGTGAGCACCGCACCCATAACCTGAAGGGCAAAGAAAATAAGGGGGCACTATGTCCCTCATGATGATTTATGCTCATTATGATGGGTGTGATGGACCTTACACTGCCCAAGACGTGAAAAAAGTGAGAAAAACCACTTTGGCCTCCAATTTCTTTCCCTTTCTGGGCAGGCAGCAGGGCTAGCTGAAATACCAAAAGGAAATAAGAACGTGGGACTGAGGAGTTCGGGAGGGGTGTCTAAATTCTGACTCCCCTGCTTGCTAGTTGTGGATCTCGAGCAAGTAATTTAGCTCCTCTGAGCCCCAGTTTCCTCATTTTCATAAGGGGAATCATAAAAATGCCCTGGAAAGGAGGATTTTCCAACGGCGCAGTACTGACATTCTGGGTCAGATAATTCTGGGTGTGGTGGGTCACCCCGTGCATTGAAGAATGTTCAGCGGCATCCCAGGCCTCTGTCTACTGCAAGCTGGTAGCATCGCCACCTAGGCAGGACAATCAAGATTATCTCCAGATATTGCCAATTGCCCCTGGAGAATAAAACTGCCCCTGCTTGAGAACCAAAGCTGTAAAGGAACCCCCTTCTTTGTTTTCTTAATAAAACAGCACCCACAAACTTGAATTCTAATCCTATGGATTCAGGGTAGCACTAAAGAACATAGCTCTGAGTGAAATGAGACAACTCACAATTGTCATCTCTGGAGAACAGGGTTTGGTGTAAATTGAGAACCATCTGGCTTCACCTGGAGACTTTCTCCGGCCCTAAACTTGGAGATTCCGGATTTTATTCTAATCTTGGGCAAAGGGTAGGGGCGGGAGCACATTCTGTTTTGGGGATGGTTATGGGGCTTAAGCAAGACAATGTACATGCAGAATGGTGCCTGTAACTATTCATAAAATCACAGCCAAAGAATTAGTGCAATTAGGAATGTCACCAAGGCACTCTCTTCACACCTGGGGGCAAAACCACACTGCATGATGACTCTAGCTGTGGCATTCAGACAAATAACAGCAGTCAAGGGCCAGCCACATGCCAGCAAGAATGGCAGAAACCCAGAATTCTCAAACATGTTACACATACTTTGTTGCTGTTATAAAATATATCTGTGAATTCTCTGGCCCTCCTATGAGGGTGGATCAATGTCCTCTTCCCTTGAATCTGGGCAGACCTTTACGACTATGGTGACCAGCAGAAAAAACAAAAGTGACCCTATGCAACTTCCAAGGCTAGTCAGAAGAAGGCATGCGCTTTGCTTCATTTACTCTCAGAAGGCAGTCTCCATGCTGTGAGAAAGCCTGGGCAGCCACTTGGAGAGGACACACACACATGTTCCAGCTGGCAGCCTCTGCTGAGGTCCCACCTGACAGCATCAATGGCCTGTTCTGGGAGTGAATGGGGCTTTGGATGATTCTAGAGCCCTGTCACTGAGTCAGCCCCAACCTTCAAGTTTTTCCAGCTAAAGTCACAGTTATCATGGAGCAGAGACAAGCCACCTCCACTGCATCCTTTCCAAATTCCTGACCCACAGCATCCGTGAGCATTATAATGGGTGTTTAATGCCACTAAGTTTGGATGGATTGTTATATAGCAATAGTAACTAAACACACCTTCCTGAATCTTGACCACTGCTGCTCAAAGAATGTATTCACTGGGGAACTTGGTGTTGTAGGATTAGCTCAGTTGGAGGTTACATCTGAAGCAGTCAAGGAAGGGATCTGCCATTGGACACGGTGAGGAGCGTAAGGTCACACATTTCAGCAGTGGTATCTAGAGGTCTGTCTTACACATAGGCGTTGCAGTGATTTCTTTCATGCCACTCATGTGAAGAGAGCTAAATATGTAGGAAAGGGAGACTTGGATTTACATATAAGACCAGAACATTAAGTATGAGCCTGGAAAAGAGAGCACTCCCTTGAAAAGCCATGAACCTTCGGGAGCCAATTATTGGATCCAGAGCAGCCTATCCTAGAGAATAAACTGGCATTGACTCAGAGGTTGGGCAGTGACCTCTAGATTTTGCTTATTGGGAGAGGTCATGAGAGTTAGTATGACCGTAAGCTGCCAAGAAAAGAGATTTTGCCTAACTCACCATGACCTTTTCCCCATCTTGATCTACACAGAGAGCTATCTCGATGAAGAAAGAGAAAAGTGACCTGGCTTGAGGGAAATGGCGAAAGGTACCTTCTCAGCAGGGGTCCTGAGACTAGGGTGTGTTGAGAAAATAGCAGAATGTGTGCACGGGTGTTAAAGACCATGCCTGATGATTCGGTATCATTTGCACAATATTTGAGTAAGCCAATTCTCCAACATGGTTCTTCCCCTGAAGCACATAAACTCTATCTCCTGGAGACTCTTTAGTCACCTCATTTAATTGGGATTTAACCTGCGGCTAGATTCCGAATGTGAACTACAATTCAGGCGGAGAAGTAAAACTTTATATTAATAGCTCTTTTAAAATACAGTATGAGTATTTTTTGTTCAATACCAGTGGGGCACCTGCCTCAGGCAAATATGTGCAATTTCATACTTCATAAAATATTCAAACATCTTTAAATTACTTCCGGAAGAATTCACATGTGAAACTCCCTTTCTTGATAAAATAATGACTGGCTGCTTAAGAATTTGGTATAAACAAGAACAGGTGTCCTATAGGGATATTTGCTTATTGGGTTTCTCTACAAATTAATCCTGTGGTCTCAAACTATTTTAGCCAATCGGCCCAATTTAACTAGTGGTTTGGTTTATTCACATTTCTAAAATTAGGTTCTAAGTTATATTTGTATTTGGGTACATAGTACTCTCTCAGAAAAGCCTTTTTTTCTGAAATATAAAGTAATTCAAGCTAATTGGTAATATCTACAGGTTTAAAATTCAAATCCCCTTACCACACCATATTAAATTCATTTAATATTAGTATTTGATTTTACTTACTCCTTACCAATAAATTTTTAAAGGGGTTATGCCTGAAGCAGAAGCAAATACGTACAGTTCCATCGGGTAATTTAACTACAATCCAGTGAAACTTCTATTGTAAAGTGACCCAAACTTTACCTACTAAGACTTACTGGGAACACAAATTATTGGGTAGATGTCTCCAAGTAGAAGGACAATCTCTAGTAGAAGATACAGTAATAAATTCAAATTAATGGATTCTTAGAATAAGTGAGAAAAAAGGCAAGAAGAGATAAATTAGCAATTGGAAATATATATACATATTTTGTCAATCTGAAAGTTATGGAACTAAATCCTATATTTATCATTTCTTTATCGCCACAGTTAAAATCCTCATCCCTCGGGATATTTTGGGGGGTGGTCACTGTAACAACAGCAGCAACAAGTGTCAGGGGAAGCCTTGAGCTGTGGAAGAACATACACTCAGAGTCAGACAGCCCTGGGTTCAATTCTTGGCTTTGCTAGTTATTTGGGTTTAACTTGAACAAGTTACTTTAACCTCTCTGGGCCTCAATTTCTTAACCTTTAAAATGGGAATATCAATGCTACCTACTACTGTGAGGATTCAGTGAGAGAACTATTTATCATTCTTCAGGCCTGGACAGAACACATAATCAATGACTATTTCTCTCTCTACAGTCGGTCTGACCACTTCAAACCCATGTTCATCTATTCATCTTTCTAAACTGCTGTTTTCATCCTATTTCTTTTCGATTCAGAGATCTTCTAGTTCTCCCCTACCTATAATGTAAGTTTCAAACTTACTGCTGTTTGACCTCAAACTTCTTTTTGAGCTTTGTCGTCTACACTTCCTGCCACCCTCCAGTTCACCAGGTTTGAATTACATTTGCAATTACTTCATCATACTTTTCAACTCATTCTGTTGTCCCCCTTCGAAGAACTCACTCTGATTTTTGCTCAGAGGAAACACAGCCACTTTCCATAGCTCAGGCCCAGTGATCTTATTTCGTTACCTTGCTGTCCTGCTGACAATGCCCTCTTTTGAACACCTACATTTTGACAGCCTATTAGTCATGGAACCATGTATTCCCTTGAACTGCCCATATTAATGACTCTTTCTATGTCTTATCTCACTTAATTGTAATCTCCTTGAGGGCAGTGATCACGTTTCATACAATTTTTCACATACACGGGGCGCCTGGGTGGCTCAGTCGGTTGAGCGGCCGACTTCGGCTCAGGTCACGATCTCACGGTCCGTGAGTTCGAGCCCCGCGTCGGGCTCTGGGCTGACTGCTCAGAGCCTGGAGCCTGTCTCAGATTCTGTGTCTCCCTCTCTCTGTGACCTTCCCCCGTTCATGCTCTGTCTCTCTCTGTCTCAAAAATAAATGTTAAGAAAAAAAAATTTTTTTTTTCACATACACAAGATCAGCAAAGATCTTGCACACAATTGACTTTGATGCAAAAAACCAAAAGTATTTGTTTCCAAAATATAGCCTCTCTTAAATATCTCTGTTAGTTATTGCTATGTTACTACAGTTGATTTCATGAGAAATCTGCCACCATCCTATTCCTTCCAGAGGGAGCCCAAATGCTAGGATAGCAGTGCTAGCACAGAGGTAAGCTCCCTGGAGATGATGGGCCCTTACTTTGAAAAGACAGAGGAGAGCAGCAATGTACTTTTCACCAGAGGGAGAGAGTTCCATGTTCTTGAATAGCTGGAGCACAGTTATTAAGATTCTAAGGAAGACCCATGGCAAACTGATGGGGCAAAAACCGATGAAGTCTTAACCTCAGGATTTCCCAGACAGTTACATAAGAATCACTTCCAGGAACACCAAGCATGGCTGCTTTCTGCAGAAGGAACAGAAGCTGAAGCAAGGGAACAGCAAAACACCAAAACCACAACAACAAACCAATAGCTAAAGCTAGAACCAGACTCCTTCCATTGTGCCTCCACCCTCCCTGCTTGGATGCCCATTCTCGTACCTATAAACTCTGACACCTGTTGAAAGTCCACCTGTTAAACTGTGGCATGGGTTATGTTTTATTTATTTTTATCTCTGTTATTTATTTATTTCAATTTTAATTAGTTAACATACAGTGCAATGTTGGTTTCAGGAATAGAATTCAGTGATTCATTGGGTTATGTTCTCATGTATCATTATAGCCCAGTGACCTAACAGAGCCTGACACAGAGTAGGCGCTCGAGAAGCGATTTGGTGGGGCGCCTGGGTGACACAGTAGGTTAAGCACCCGACTCTAGGTTTTGGCTCAGGTCATGATCTCACGGCTTCATGGGTTCAAACTCCATGTCAGACACTGTGCTGACAATGCAGAGCCTGTTTGGGATTCTCTCTCTCTCCCTCTCTCTCTGCCTCTCCCCAGCTTGCACTGTGTCTTTCCCTCTCAAAGTAAATAAATAAACTTAAAAAAAGAAAAGAAGTGATTTCATGAGTGAGTGACGGAGTGAATGACTATGTTCCTCCACGCAAAATACAAAGAACGAATGCACTTCATTCTCTGTAAGCTAGCTGAGTGGGTTGCAATGAAGTTGAGATTCAATGTTTTGAGTCCAGCGGAACTTAGTAAAAACAGATTTAACAGGCAGCCTTTGAAGAGAGATTGTAGGCTTGGACGGTATCTTGTCCTACTACCTGTGCTGTCCCTTTTCCTCCAGGCTTTAGAGCAGGCTGCAGACTGGAGGGTGGGCTGAAGGTGGGATAACAGGCTTCCTCTGGGCTTCTCTTACCAAATCTCACGAGAGTAGTTTGGGAGATGTATTATTAGTTCCCAATTGACTGCTTTGCTAAGGCGAATGTTTAAAGATACAGCACTTCATTTGGGGAGGTTAGCCTTGAAAGATTAAGAGTTAGATATGTTGCCATCATATCAGACTTCATGCCAGAGTTGAAGTTCATACTCTGGATTTATGGGGGTTGGTCTCATTAGCTTAAGGATTAAAAATATTATCTATTATAACTGGTATTTCACAGCTATCTGCTTTCCGAGGAAAATTCTATTTGGTTAGGAAAACCCTTGTTTAAAATTGCATAGTTTCTAAGTGGCCCCTCTCATACTTTTTCTGTTCTGAGGAAACTTCAGACATCCTAATTTCAGATCCACTGTGATTATGGCCCTTCCTTAACTTCCACTTTATGTGATTATCCAAGCCTGGATATTTTTAATCTTCCCCAGAAGTAGTCAAGCCACAGCAGTGGGCCATGTTGCTGATTTGTAGAGTCCTTTTGTTTCTTTTTTAGATTAAGGGACACTGAGCCCTGAGTAAGTGTTTGGCTCCATGCTAAGCACTTTGCATGAGTGACAACACTTCATTCCACAACAACTCCAGGCAGTAGACATTATTATTTTTCCCACTTTATATGAGGAAATAGGCTTACAGAGGTCATGGAATCTGCTCAAGATCACACAGCTAATCAGTGCTTGAACTAGGAATTGAACCTAGGTCCAGAAACAGCGAAGCTCTTGCTTTTATGCAATGTGCATTGCATCTATGAACTGCAAGTTTCAGAAAAAGCACAGCCTCCCAGGGCTAAAGAAAAATATGTCTGAAAGATTGTTTCTCTGATAAATCAAGGATCTGAAGGCTTCATAACTCCCATGTCAAATTATTAACATCAATCATAGAACATGGTAATTTATTTAAATGACTGATCATCGAGCACAGCCAGCTATAAACAAGAAATGTGTTCTGCTAAGCCAAAGACTGCAGGGAAACTCAGAGCATCACGCATCTGTGTGGGGGCGGAGAGAAGCCAGTCTTACCCTCGTGCAAGAAAGAAGTCAATAGAGCCTTAGGGTTCTGTTTTTGTTGAAGTAAGAGGTTTTGGCAAGCCATCCATGTACCTGCATACTTCCCCATCAAACAAGCTCTTTGCTTCTCTTCGTTTATGTGCCCCCCCCACCCAAATTCCACTTCATTTAAGACACCCAGCCTTTCCAAATAATAGCCAAATATACAGAGTGCTTAACAATTTTCAAGTCTTAGTTTAGCAACTGCCCTTTCTCTCGGAATTCACCATCATCAGCAAGCTTAAACATTTGAAACAAAAAATAAAACCTATAAAAAAACTATCAAGCAAAACTCAAACATTTTAAAGGGATGTGTTTATAAAGTATACATTCGTTTCATCTTTCACCTTACTTTCCTAAGACTTTCCAGACCAGATTGTGCCATGCAAGGCAGCAGAAAAGCACTGGGCACATCTTTCCTGCATTCGATAATTTGGGCACCACAACATCAGGTTCCTTTCTGCCCCCTCAGACTTAAACGATCTGCTGTGACCACAGTAAGCTCTTATAGGCCTCCACCTAGACAGCCACAGCAGGGTATCCTGCCTAAATGGGTAACTATCCACACGAAATGTTAGTCTCAGCGGGCAACTGGGTGGCTCAGTCAGTTAAATGGCCAACTCTTGATTTCGGCTCAGGTCATGATCTCATAGGGATTGAACCCTCGTGGGGTTCCATGCTGAGTGTGGAGTCTGCTTGGAATTCTCTGTCTCTCCCTCTCTCTCTGCTCTTCCCCTGCTTACTCGCGCTCATATGCATACTCTCTCTCTCAAAATAAAATAAACACTAGAAAAAATAAATAAATATTAGCCTTAGGCAAGAAGCCCAATTTCCATTGGAAATTTATAACTCTGAAAGCACACGATTTATGACACTCTAACTTGTCAAAGTCCCTGGGTCTCTAACACAGTATCTTTCACTTTAAAAGGTTTTATTCTGATCATAATTATGGGAAATTATTCATTAAGGGTGAAGGAATATTTATTACCTGAGTAAAAACACAGAGCAAAATTCTTGACCCCTCAGAATGAAAGAAAAATAAGAGGGAAAACTAGAGTTTGAAATGACCCAAAATAGCACATCAAATACATAAAAAGAAAACATAAAACGAATGTAAGAGCTAGTAGACTTTGTCCATTTGAGAACCAATTAAAATAAAACAAAACTACAGGGGTGCCTGGGTGGCTTGGTCAGTTGAGCGTCTGACTTTGGCTCAGGTCCTGATCTGGCAGTTTGGTTAGTGGACCACATTGCACTCCCTGCTGTCAGCCTGTCCCTGCAGAGCCTGCTTCAGATCCTCTGTCCCGTTCTCTCTGCCCCTCCCCTGCTTGCATTCTCCCCAAAATAAATAAATATTAAAAAATAAACAAAAATAAAACAAAACTACAGAGCGGTTCATTATTCCCATACCCTTGACAAGTGATACGAATTATTGTTCGAGGAAGAGGAAGCAAGTATGATGAGGCTTTGTGTCCAACTGAGGATAAAGAGCTAGGTCTTGTTTTGTGTGACTCTTGTGTTTGGGCCAATCCTGTGATCCCTAAAGGTGCATCCTAACATCGCTTACCCACCCAAGAATTGAGCATCATGTTTTCCTCTTTTAGAATTTTTTTTAATGTTTATTTATTTTTGAGAGGGAGAGAGAGAGCACGCAAGCAAGCGGGGGAGGGGCAGAGAGAGAGGGAGACACAGAACTCGAAGTAGGCTCCAGGCTCTGAGCTGTCAGCACAGAGCCCGACACGGGGCTTGAACTCACGAACCATGAGATCATGACCTGAGCCGAAGTCGGATGCTCAACCCACTGAGCTACCTAGATGCCCCTCATGTCTTCCATTTGAATTAATTTCACATCAATTCTTTTTTCCTCACTAATATTACTAGAGGTAGGAGCTAATATTATTCCCATTTGGTAGATGAAGAAACTGTGGCACCAAGAAGTTACATAAAGTCATCCATGGTGACCAGGTGCCCATTAGGACAAAGGTGTTCCCAGCACCCATGCCTCCTGCTTTCTGGGGTTACTGTACAGGTCCGGCTTCTCTTTCTCCTGGAAACATCACTATTCCACTTGAGACAACGTTCCTTAGTTTTCAAGACCCATTTTCCCTGCAGAGGTTTACAGCTGCATGTAATTCACGTGTCAAGTGGTGTTATCCATGGGTTAGTCCACTTACACTGGAGAGACAGCACTATCTGTGCTATGGGTTGTCTCTTTGGAAACCCAGTTATCTGAGAAAACCTCAAGCCACATGCAACCAAGCACCAAAAAAATTAATTTTTTCTCCTTAAAATGTCCCTTCCCTGTGCATTCACACAGCACAGTCAGTTCATCAATCTCTTTATGTAAATAACAGTCATGCAGCAAGGGAGGAGGTCTGTTTATTATTTTTGATCCTGTTTTGCTTCTGGCAAAATTTCACAAACAGCAGAAGTTGGCAGAACATTGATATTTTCTTCTGACTGGCTACTGTTCTCTAGCTGCAAGTGCAGAGTGCAACCGGGACTATTCTGGTCTATGGGCCTCGGCTGTGACTGAGGTCAAAATTGCAAAATCTGGGGGAAAAAAATCTCCATATCGGACTTCTCTCTGGAAATAGAGACCCTGGTTTAATGCTTGCTTTCCTTCCACTATAGAACTGCTGTCTTTGGGATTTAGGGTCCAGGGAACAACGGTGGTTTGACCTAACTCCCACCTTGCTTCTTGTCTGCAAAGGCCTCCTGTGAAGGTTACAGGGGCCACCGAGAGAGGTGGGCCCTAGGAGCCCTGAGGAAACTTAGAGGAGGGAAGTGTTCTGCCTCCAAAACTTTCTAGGAGGAAGGGGCAGCATTTTGGAGGTTTGGAAGTAGGGAAAGGCGCTTGGGGGTGGAGGAATCTGTCCTCTCCCCCTGTTAGGCATGTTCCTACCTAACTACGCTAGATTCCTTGCCAAAGGCTGGAATGCTGCTGCCCTGACATTGACTTTGGACGGAGCATTCCTGATAAAGAGCAGCCAGCCCTCAAGAAGGCAGTGGGAGGGTAGTCAGTATATAGGACGGTTGCTCGGAGTTGCTGCTGGTTTTGGAGGCACAGGGAAGTCCTCCAACAACTTGAAGGGCGGGTGAGGAAGTAAGCACCAGCCAGGGCTAAGATGATGGAAAAAACCAAAACGAACAACCTTCTTTGGTTACAAGTAGACCATGACTACCTATAATTATAAGGGTGATGGGGTTGCACAGTGGTGAATAATGTGGGCTCCTGGGTCATACAGACTTGAGTTCAAAGCCCATCTCTGCCACCTACTTGCTGGGAGAAAAACACAGTAAACCCTTAAGCGTCAAGCCTTACCATATTTATTTTCCAGAGGAGTAAACCTAAGTTTCAGGTCTTCACAAAAATTAAATAAAACACCAATATATGTTGAAAATAGTCCCTGGAACATAATAGCGAGCCCTCAATAGGAGTAGCTATAGGTATTGTGTTACCATTTTTTAAATGTTGTAATGTTTCTAACCCTAAAATGTGTGTTATAAAAAGTCCAATCGCCACCCCAGACCCAAACCTTTTATATAAATGCACCCAAATGCTAATAAACTATGTGGACAGCCTGCCTCTCCATGGCCAACCCGGACTCCCACTTTCCTTTTCACGTGGGTGAGCCAGTGGAAATGGCACCCCTCAGCCCAGAGGTAAGGCTCCCACACCCCCAGACCCAGCTGCACAGACTTCGAGAGGCATGCCTGCGAGAGGCACGGCTGAGGGTTAATGAGCTGAGAAGAGCCTGTCACAACTCCTGCATTCTGGAACAAAGCAGTAAGCGTCACAGAACACAAGCTGCCAGTGTCCAGGGTCAGCCCTGCAGAGTAACCAAAGGTGGGAGGAGGCGACCAAGTGACAGGAGAAACCTCACACGAACCAGGAACAGAATGGCTTCCTCAGAAGCTGAACTGTAAAGCTGGAGGTGAGGAAGTAATTTTACTCTAAACAGAGGAGGGAAAGGAAAAAACTGGCCTCTGAAACCATCTCTATTCTACCGGTTAGTTAATGTTTAACAACCGCATTGCTCACTACCAAGTTTCCTTATTCTGTCAAGTGCATCTGTGCTTTTCTACCCACTCAGGGAAATGTGCCGTTCCACACAATACACCAAGTGAAAAATCCGCGTCCAAAGGAATGACTCAGGAACGCAAGAGTAGAAATAATTCAAAGTAGGGACACTTGCAGATGCATTGGTCAGGTCTCTGAAAGACAGATTCTAGGGGACAGAGCTTTGTCATCCACGATTATGATACCATTTTATGTAGGTATTCAAACAGCGAATGCGTGTGGAATTCCTACACAAACGGTCATGCACCATAACAATTAAGGGATTATTATTATCATAGTTTTTTCAGGGTTTCCAGGACGCCATATGCAGACATCAAATATTTTATCCTGTAAAGCAAGGCTTTTTCAAAGCTCAAGATTAACATTTAAGTCATGATGTATGAGGCAGGTACTAAATGAAATTTCTATTCTTTGTAGAGGAGTCTCTTACATGGAGCCTCCTAAGACTATACCCATATATTCCATACCCAAATACAGCAAAAAGCATTCTTGTTTATTTAATCCATTCAACTCCATAACAACAAACTTCACAAATGCTAATGACTGTATTCACGTGCAGTCTTTCATAGCCTAGGAATTCAATAGTGATGAAGATTATCCCTCAGTTAAAAGGAATGAAATCCCAGAGGAAACGGGCAATGGAAATTTCTTAAATAATTTGTTTGAATTAGTTTGAGAAAGGGTGCTGAGTTTTTAAATTACCAACTGGGCATTAGAAACTTTACACTTTACAGAATTTCTTTTAACTCTTCTACACAAAGGCCATTAAATACGGAAAAATTTTTATAAAATTGGCAAGAATCTCCAAGCTAACTGCCCAGTTTAGAAAATCACAACAATTTGGGAAGGGGATTCAGACATCATAGATTCACTCATCAGGCACAGAGATATAGCTCTACTACTGACTGGGTAGAGCCCTTGCTCCCAGGCTCCACACTGGTCATCTCCCTGGCCTTTCACTCTGGCCTGTCTCTGATCAGAGCCTAGCCCCCTTCCTCCAGTTCTGCTGCTGTCCCTCAGCTTCAGAGTTTCCTACCAAGTGGTTCCAGGAGCCAGGAACACTTCCTGCCCAGAACAGTCTCTCTTATTTGCCAGGAGGTAGGGAACAACAGGCTTTGCTGTTTATCGATATGAGCTGAAACCTGGCCTAAACCCATCATTTCAGGTCAGTTCAGGGCAACTAAGAATAACCGCTGTACATTTATTACTAAGTAAACTGATGTTACTAAGTAAATGAAGTAAAGGGAACCACATTTGGGAAAAGCAGATTTCACTACAGCTTAAAATTAAAACAAAACAAAACGGCAAAACATCAAACCAAACAAAAAAATTTTTGTTTTAAATTTTGTGATACTTTTTTGAGGACACAAAAATGTGGCAGTATGTATGCTTACCTTAGTCAACTTGGTATAAAGTATATTAGTTGTTCTTCATTTAATGATACAGCGCCTTGAAGGGCTATACGTACATGGATGTTTGTTTAATATATGTATTTTTCTTATATCTAGCACTTAGTATGTTCCGGATACTGTAGTCAGTGTTTAACTGTATTATCACATTTAATCCTTGCAGTAAGTCTGAGATAGTAACAGCAGGTGGAATGGAGTACTAATGGTGAGATTGGGAGTGTAGAGGGAAGGGGTGTTAGTGGATCTTCCTACTCAAAAGAGATCCATGGTAAAAGTGATGGTGATTTGATTACTGAGAACTTGCTCTACACAACACATGCTTTTACAAAGGTCCAAACAGTAAGGCTTTGCAATGGATTTCATTCTCTATTTTGGGAAATGCATTTAGGAGGAAATGTTTTGTGTCCTTGAAAGCATCTGGGAGAGATTTAAGGTCCTCTATTAAGAACTCCAGTCTTATTTAGGGGGGAATGGTTAGAATACCATTATCACTGGGATTGTGAATCTTTCTTATTTCTTATAATAATTTTAAATACTATAAATAATACTGGGGTAGTAAAATATGCTTTTATGACTACCATACTTTTTCTCAGTGTGTCATTTGGCGAATACAAGGGTATGTGAATTACTACCATTCACTTATCAAGACTGAATATTCATCCAAGATTCTTGCCATCCATATGTATGATTTTAAAATAAGCTAGAAAGAGGAGACTTGGAATGCAGAAAGAGAAAACCTTCTTTAGCTCAAAATACCGACATGTATATTAGTTACTTGCGACTGCCTAGTTTCTTTACAATCCCTACCCTTTTCCTTTACACTGTTCACGCCTGTGTTTTATCAGAGTGTTACAGAGGCAAGGCAATGCAAATCATTGGTATTTTAGTCAGCTCTGCCTCTGTCAGACTTTTAAAATTGTCAGGATTCCTACGTCTTGTGGGGAAATCATTTGAGACTGCGGCCAGACATTTTGGATTTCTTTTTTGTTGATTTCCTTTTTTTTTAAAATAGCAATAGCATGTTCTGTAATTTTCAGTTATCTTGCAACCATTCCATTTATTTATTTATTTTTGAGAGAGAGAGAGGGAGCAGGGGAGGGGTACAGAGAGGGAGGTTGAGTCCCAAGCAGGCCTGCCTTGTCAGTGCAAAGCCCCACACGGGGCTTGACCTAAGCTGGAATCAAGAGTTGGATGCTCAAATGACTCAGCCACCCAAGTACCTACCCACTGGGTATGCTCCATTTAAATTCCTTTAGATTCTAAATTAAAAAGAGACAGAGACACAGAGAGAGAGACAGACAGAGAGAGAGAATTCAGGAACTCAGGTCTTTTCAAACAATAGTGTACAACTTTTCCTGCCCTAGGCTGTACCATTCTATAGTGATTGCTATGGTCCCATGTGACTTTACATGGGGGTTTGGCTACACAGTAAGGCTAATTTCCCATGCATTCTGTGGTAACTTTCTACATTTTGTGGATTATCTCCAAAAGCATCATTCATAATGCAAATGCTATGTACTATCTCTTTGCGAGCATGAGGAAAAGTACCTTAAGAATATGTTTTCAGGCTTCCTGAGAAACTTGTAAGTTGCTTATACAACTAAACAAGCAAGCTTTATTAATTAAAATGACCTATTACCTATTAGTTCAGTTTATTCTGTCATACTGGCAGAGACTTCATACATGAAGTATGAACATAAACCAGAGATACATTTATTTATTTATTTTTTTTATTTTAATTTTTTTTTATTTTTTATTTTTTAATATATGAAATTTACTGTCAAATTGGTTTCCATACAACACCCAGTGCTCATCCCAAAAGGTGCCCTCCTCAATACCCATCACCCACCCTCCCCTCCCTCCTACCCCCCATCAGCCCTCAGTTTGTTCTCAGTTTTTTAACAGTCTCTAATGCTTTGGCTCTCTCCCACTCTAACCTCTTTTTTTTTTTTTTTTTTTTT
The DNA here is from genome assembly GCF_018350215.1 of Panthera leo. Classification (NCBI taxonomy): domain Eukaryota; kingdom Metazoa; phylum Chordata; class Mammalia; order Carnivora; family Felidae; genus Panthera; species Panthera leo. The sequence continues at coordinate 12,246,089 of NC_056679.1, forward strand.
TTTTTCCTTCCCCTCCCCCATGGGTTTCTGTTATGTTCAGAGATACATTTAGATCATGAAGTCGGAAATGGACTTGGAGCCACACTCATCAATGCCTGAGTCTCAGAGAGTCCATATCCCACGTCACAGCCAAGGAGAATCTGACACTACTGAAGGGTCTCCTTTTTCTTTCCTGTGGGGCAACTCCACTTTGCAGTAATGGAATATCGTGAATTAGCTGAGATAATAGCAGACCCCTTTGGAATTTGCCCAGGGCTTCAGCTTTATCATAGGTGAGACGAATGAGAGCCAAGAAGCAATAATCTCTTTCTTCTGGCCTAGCAGTACCTATCGTGTAGAGTTATTTGAAGACTGGTTGTATTCTTGGTAGAATTATTAACCCTGTCCTTATACCTACTCCTTCAGTTTTCTGCCTGGCAAACTTATAGGGGCCACCTAAACAGGTAAGAATCTCCCTTTATTTGTTAATTTTTATAAAGAGATGTCAATCTTGTCTTTACACCCAGTTGATTTTTAGAGTACATGGAGCTGGCCTTATTTGAAAACAGAAAATATTTACAATTTACTCTCCAAAATATAACCTCAAACTATCTATTGTCCAATCCATGCAAGAAATAATAGTCAAAGAGAATTATCCGAATGAACCACAGGTCCTGAAGCTTCCTCAATCAGCTTTTCCAAAATGCGTTCCCCAGGGAGCATGATTTTATAAGATGTCACTTCCTGGTATCCGGTGAAAAATGGATTCATGATGAAATACACCAGTTTGAACAAAGTTAAATTACTTTCCGCAGGATTTCTCTGGGCCTTTCATAAGTGTGAATTTCCAAAAAGGGAAAGAGGATATAGCATTTCTCAAATTACTTAACCACAGAAACATTTCTCCCCTGAATATCTAACAGGACTAGTGTTCTGTGAAGCCAAATGAGAAACTATCTGTAGACAGCTTCCATGCTATTTCAAGATTAAGGAGAAGAATCAGGTTGCATACCTGAACCTCCTTGTTTTGAGCCACTCACCCCATCCCCAAATATTTTTACTAAATTATAATTTGTTATTTATGCCCCTGGTTTCACTGCAGGATCCTATAGGAAACTTGCAATTGAATTCACTGCAGGAAATGTTTAATTTATCCACTACATCTCCATATCGTAGTGTCCCCTTTATGAGATCTGTATGAAACTGCTCTCATATATCCAGTTCTCGGGAGAAAACTCTCCCAAACATCAAGTCCCAGGAAAAGCTGCGCTGGTGTGTTTTCACCATGGCAAATCTTCCCCTGATCATGTTTTCCTCTTTGCTTAGATTAGGGAAAGCTCAGGCTAAATTTAAAGCCCACTTTTAATAATTATTTAGCACCTTACGTTTCATATTTTATGTAATATCTCTTTAATATATTAAAGGGATGTAATATAATCCCTTTATTATATTAATTAATCTATATTTTTCTCTTCATCAGATTTGTCTTTTAATAACCTTCACAGAGTTGTATATTCTTTTATACACTACATCAAATCCTTTAGATAATGCATTAGAATGTAAATTAATCTATGATGTCTTTACCCACATGAAAATCATATTCACACTGCCCCTTAGGAGACAGATAATGATTTTCACATGATCCTTACTTCATTCAAATATCAGATATGCAACTCGTGGTCTCCTATCTTCTTGTATCTTCTTCCTAGACTTACCACTGGGTTCGCATAGTTAATAAAATGCACAAGGCACATGCTCATTCATGACCTGTCGCCATGAAATCCCAACTGATGTGTTTCCTTCTGTATAGAGGTTTACCAAAACCCACTTTTCATTTTCTCTCTGTCTAAATTTTTTCGGGTCACCTGAAGAGCTAGAAGCACTGCCCATGACTAGGTGGCTAAGGAAATGAGGAACCTTGCTTTGTAAGAGTGGACCAGCATCGAGAATTTACAAAGAACTAAACACTGACTGGGGAAAAGAGGAGGAAAAAATGAATCTCTCTGAAAATAATCTCACTGAAAATATGAAATAATGAAATATGAAATATGAAAAAAAAATGAATCTCACTGAAAATAATATCACATAATCCAGATTTGGCAATTACCTGCATCTGGGATGTGTGTTTATAAAATTAGAGCTAATAAAAGCAGGGACGTGCAGCTATGGATGTCTCAATTTGGTTAAAATTAAACTCTCAAGTTTTACATATCATTCTTTGCTAATTCCCTTCTAGTACTTATTTCTTAACTGCTTGCATTTTTAATATGTGATCACTTTTAAAATGTTATGCAAAGTTCGTTGACTTAATTCTCCCAACAGACTTTCCTGTAATTTTCGGTTAAACAGTACCCTTTATGTACAGGTCCTTCGGTCACCAGCACTGAACAGAAAGAGGCTCTGATTCATGGAATGTGAATTTCTGACAGTTGCCACTTTTTTAAAAAAGAACTTGAGCAATACAGGACTGATGCATTCTCACCCTGTTTTCTGTGTTCCATCTGTTTTTCTGCCAGTGTTTCCACCCTCCATTTCTGAAAGTGGTTGGGTAAGAAAATACTGGACATGGAGAAAGGGCAATTCTCAAAGAATAAATGATTGTTTAATTTCCGCTGACGCTATCCAGTTGGGGGGCTGGGGCTCTCCCACCAGGATGAGCAAGGCTACCACTTAGGTCGGGCAAATTCCCAAGATGCCATGTGGCCCGATGGAGTAATGACAGACAGACAGCACATCACTAATACCCAGTTCCATTCCCTGGGAGCAGAAGGAAGGCAGTTTACTCCACTCTGGTTAAGTTCAACTCAGATGTGATCCTTAAAAATAGTCTCAGATAAAAAGTCAATGAGGGACACCAAGGTGGCTCAGTCGTTTGAGCACTGAACTCTTGATTTTGGCTCAGGTCCTGATCTCATGGTTCGTGAGTTCGAGTCCCATGTGGGACTAAACGCAGTCCATGCTAACGCAGTCGGCGCTAAACGCAGAGCATGCTTAAGATTCTCTCTTTCCCTTTCTCTCTGCCCCTCTACCACTCGCTCGCTCTCTTTCAAAAATAAATAAAAGTCAAAGAAAATGCAAATCTGACTTTCACTAATTCTCTTGGTTATGAAATTTTCTACATTTTGCATTTTCTGTCAAGAAAAGACGTCTTTCTGTGAGCACAGGGGCACACACACACGGACATTCTTTGCAATAGGCCAGGCACTGCAATACCTCCATTTCACAGTCCTGGACTCTAGAGAAAGAAAGGTGGTTTTTTTTTTGTTTTTTTTTTTTTTTACAGTTTCTTTATAATTATAGGTAGTAATGATATTTAAATAGTCCCCAAGACTGGCTGTCCTAACGTGCCCATTAAATTGATAATGAGAGCATTAAAAAGGTATCAAAGAAACATGTCCAGGTAGGTATTAAATGACATAATAAGAAAAACAGAAATAAGAACTGCCTCTCTTTCTTTTTTTTTTTTTTTTTAATTTTTTTTTTTCAACGTTTTTTTATTTATTTGTGGGACAGAGAGAGACAGAGCATGAACGGGGGAGGGACAGAGAGAGAGGGAGACACAGAATCGGAAACAGGCTCCAGGCTCTGAGCCATCAGCCCAGAGCCTGACGCGGGGCTCGAACTCACGGACCGTGAGATCGTGACCTGGCTGAAGTCGGACGCTTAACCGACTGCGCCACCCAGGCGCCCCCTCTCTTTCTTAACATGATACCTGTGATCATGAATCCCAGAATTTTAGACATGATGGGAACCTCACGTTTGTTTAATCCAAACCCTTTATTTTATGGAAGAAGGAAAGAATGCCCAGAGAAGTTGTAGCGTGCCCCAGAGCACACAATTAATTAGTGACAGCCGTAGAACTAAAATCTGACTTCCACAGTAATAATTTCCCTGACAAGTTGTAGAAAAATTATAAGCCACTGATTTATTCTACATTAGAAAGCTGCTCTGTTTTCTTTTCAACTTATTATTTTAGGTTTAAGGAGTCCCTGCTTTGCACACTCTTGTTCAAGGAGTTCTGACTCAACCAGAGAGAGGACTTGAGAACCAGAATAAACTTTAGAAACCAGAGACTGACCATCTCATTTTCTCATCAAGAAACAAAGGCCAAGTAAGGTTCTGAAACTTACCATAGTGAAAGAATGAGAGGGGGTCTAAATAAGAGCCTGCATCCTGGTCTCCTTTTTTTCTGGTTCAGTGAACTTGACTACAATCAGGTCCATATCATGCCATTTTCAGCATTCAAAATAATTTTTAAAAAATAGTATAATAGCAAGATGAATTCTTTCACAAAGCAAATAATCACATTTATGTATTTGCCTAGATTTGGATTTTCCAGATAGCATATGCATGAGTATATAAGCTTTCAACATGGTGCACCTGTAGCCAATGCATCATAGCTATCAAATGACAAGAGATCCCAATTCTCCCTTCCTGTGGCCTAACATACTCTTCCTCCACCTCCCCAGCATCCCCCCTCTTGTCCATTCCCAAGTGCCTGCTACTGAGGCAAATAAAGACCATTATTATTTCCATTCTCTCTCCATACAACAATTTACCCATTGATTCGGCGAGACTGTGGGGTAGGGATTCTGGGCAGTGTGACTTATGATAAACTTTCACTTTGCAAAGCAATCCTCTATTTTAAACTTAACTTCTCTTTTAACTGGACTTAAAACTCCAGAACTATAAAGAAGGCTAAGAGAAATAATGCGTGTGTATTTTGGAGCATACCCTAAGATGAGCAAGTTTAGATTCATCCTGGGTTTGAGCAACTAATTCTGATCCTATGCATCATCAAAGATTCCTTTATTTCTCCTCTTTGTTTTCCTTCTCATGAGTGCATCTGCTGTTGAATCATGTCCATGCCATTCAATGATTAGCTCACTATAATGAGGTCAGTGGGGAGCAACTTACTCTTGTTTGCACTGTTCCCAACAACCATGAGAGATTATGATCATCAGTAATAATGCCCCAAATTATAATAATACAATGCTAAATTCTCCATGAAAGATCTACGATAGAGTAAACAATTTTACTGATGTTGCTGTCATTTCGAGATACCGCTCTGTGAACTACAAAAAATAATGGTGCTATTAATTTAATACGCACTTGGTAAACTTTAACTGAATGATTATAGGCCATCAGTAAAATAACTTGACATCATGCATTATTGGATACTAGCTGTTCAAGGAAGGTAAAACACACAGCACTCTGCTTCCATTAGCGAAATAAAACCTGACTGGAAATAGCATTGTGAGTGACCGATTCTGATTCTGCCATATGGTTTGTTGCTGCATTCCGAGTAGAAAAGACTGAAATGACTTTGGCATATTACAAAATCTAAAATAAATCTCAAGTCCAATACTTCCACCTTCATTATAAAAACCAGAAACAGTTTAGGGTATTGCAGAGCATGGGCTTCAGAGTTATATTAAAATACTAGCACCTACTATGTAAACTGTAAGAAGTTACTTGACCTCTATGTGTCTCTGTTTTCCTGCCTTTAAAATGGGTATGATAATAGTATGTGCTCACTTAGAAGATTTTTTTGAGGGTAAAATAAATTGAAATATATGTGTGTGTGTGTGTATATATATATATATATATATATATATATATATGGCTCCCGGAGTAGTGCTTGAAACATTATAAATGCTCAGTCAATATTCTCTACTCTTACCCAGGAAATTTTGCTTCTGCTATCATAATGTCTTACTATATCATTGCATAATATCAACAAATGATGAGTTCTCAATGGCTGGACTATTGGAATTTCTTCATGCTCCCCTATGATCTTCATGATCACTCTTAATTTCTAGGCATACATTGGTTTCAAACACTCTGTTGCCCAGCACAAAAAGGTGAGAATGCTCACATATTCTATTTAGGCAAAAGAAACATAGACTCAGAGTATCCTTTCAACGATCATGCATGTGTTCACAACTTCAAATCCTCAGTAGGAATATAACTTTCATCCAAAAAACACATAAAGAATTTTAATGAAATCAATCGTCGTAAATACATTTAAGGAGATCCGCAAAACAACTTCCAACTATTTCTATATGCAGTGTTTCTAACATAATGCACTTTACATGCATGCTGAAGAACATTTAACGAGCATAGATGATAAAGCATCATCAAACATTTGCCAAGCTCCTGCATCCATAGCGATGATGGCATCTGGCAAAGCACCATTGTCAGAAATCTCTAAAGCTTTAGCTGGTTTTTATTCTAAGACTAATGTATTTTTAAATCAAGCCACAGGGAAATAATTACTTTTGTTTCTATTCAATCAAGACCTGCACACAGAGTTTATGGAATGACATAATATCCTTCCTGAAATCAGACTGGTATGTAGGACCAGTATCCTTCACACATAACCAGTTCCTGAACCTTTACAAACAAATCCTAATTTCCAAGGAAACAATCTCATCAACTGCTACTCGCTAGAATACATATTGTTCCTTTTGGAAACATTACAATAAGATTTTCACGATTACAAACCCCAGCTTCCCTTCTAAAATTCAATAAAATCTTAAACTCATTTATTTAAGTGGAAATTGTGTTTGTATAATGGCTCTAGAAATTCCTGGTAAATTTCGTATCACCAATATAATAATTTAGTTATTGGGTTTCTTGTTTTGTGTTTTTGTTTTTGTTTAGCCCAGGAGGGGCGTGGTCATAAACTTCATAAACTTACTGTGATGATGTGGGTGTATGTGTGTGTCTTTTAAATGAGCACCAGTTAGGAGTCTCTTAGGAATGCTCATTTTCCAGCTTCTACAGACCAACCCTAAGATGAGAAGCATGTTTTAACTATTTTTGGAGAATGAGGAGTTTTAGTGATGTCCAGGCTGTTGACCTATTTTTTAATTTTTATTTATTAATTTTTTTTTGTAGAGAATAAAAAGGAACATCTAGCAGCTTGTAATCAATATCCTTTCCTCTGGGCTTAGGAAGCTGCTGCTTCCAAGCGCATGTCACAAGCTTTGTTTTGAACTTAGCAGACACCTTTACCCTTCACCAGAAAAACAGTATCAACAAATCAGAGACTACTAACCTAAACATACAAATAGAGAATGCGAGTCGGTTGTCAGCCCAGTGGCCTTAAGAATAGAATTCTAACTTTCCCCTGTGGCTAACAATGTTATAAAGAATCTGGGCGGGGTACAAGTGAGTCCCCCCTCTCTACCCTCCCTCCAAGGAAATAAACAAATGTCCAAGTTTTAAATGTGACACACTGTGAGGAAGCTGCAGAAAAGCTCCCGAAACACACACCGAGTAAACCTGCCTCATTTATTGTGTAGACGCACATAAATTTTGGAAATGCAGGATTCACCGCCCTACCGTGAAGTTTTCCGGGCACTTGAAGTTGAGTTATGTGGCAGCTAAGCGCTGTCACCGTTTGTTTAAAACTGCTGCCTAAAGTTATTTCTAAAAGTTACGTGCAGCGTGGCATAGAAATCCATGTATTGTAAAGTGAAAACAACAATGTAAAAAACTGGGTTAGCATGAAATAGAGCCAACAGAAATCAGAATTAGCAACAGCCTTCCTCTACCGGCCACTCACCTTGTTGAATTTTAGTCACTAGCTGATGGCGTGCTAGAATCCGGCTCATCCTGTAAGGAGAGCGCCTCGCCGTCTGATCAAATCGCAAGTACATCTCCTGGCCCTCAGGTGTCATGGAATTTAGATAGTAGCAGCCTGAAGCTGGGGTCCTGGGTCCCTGACTGAACATCTCGGCAGATTTCCCTTGTGCCACCTCAGTCTGCCCTGTGGCTGTTCCCGGCTGTCTCCAGTCTCAGTAAGGGAGCGAGGCACCAAGCCCGGCGGAGCTCCACACACCAGGCGATTTTTAAAAAGAAGAAGGAGTGCCAAAAGCCACAACTCAGAATTCCAGCCCCCGGCCTTCACGTGACCCCGAGCAGCCAATCAGAAGAAGAAAGGAGACCGGGACCGTAAGCAGTCAGCCCCCAGCCCCCTAGACGGGCAGTTCCAGCAGCTCTGATCCCCCCACGGTGCTGAAGGCAAATGCCAGCGTTTGCGGTGCCTCAGAGCTGACTAAGCGCCAGGAAGCAGCGCTCACTCAACGAGTTAAAAAGAGAAAGGTAAAAGAAAAGGCAGTAGAAGAAAACTGAGCCCTGGGCATAGATTTCCTTGGAGGCTGTAAAAGTTACAGAAAGCACGTTTGCTTTCTCCAAAGGCAGCTGCAGACAGGTAACAAATGGGTGTGATAAACGTCTCCAATGAAAAACTACTCCAAATAAGCATCAACAGCTGAGTATGCTAGCACCCTTCCTTACAAAGAATGAATCAAACAAAGCTCTTCCAGTGAAAAATAAACTTTCAAGTGCTTTAACACCCAGAGTAAATACACTACAGACTCCTGACCTTCTGCAGTGGGAGGCTGAGAGCTCTTACAGATGACTGGGAGAGGCAAAGGGCATACACATATTTGTTAAGTATCTATTTCCCTTTAATTTTTCGACACCCCCAATAGTTAATCGCCAAGAAGCAAAATAGTTATGAAGTACCGATCACATTTAAGACACTGCCACGAATCACTGGAAAGATTCAGATTTATGCTGCCAAGCTGCTAAGGACCAGAAGAGAAGTTACGCAAAAGCTTAAGGCTTTCACAAACCTTATGTAAGAGGTGTCTCAAAAAAGACACAAAGACAATGTTGGGGGAGCGATATTATTTTCGACTGGGGTGATCGTAGCGGGGCGCACAGAGAAGACATTTGGGTGGGCTTTAAAAAAATGAGTGCGATTCTGACAAACAGAGCCTGAGGAGGTCTTTGCACTAGGGTCTATGCCCACACGTGTGGAGATCAGGAATCAGAGTATGTGTTTAAGGAAACTGTGAATAATTCCATTTGGCCATTTCCAAGTATACATATGGGAGTAATTAGAATTTTCCCCCATATTTTTCCGCTTTAATATTATTTGATGTGAAGAGAAAAAGTCCATAGAAAACATTGTTGAATTCTGAGACTGGGGCTAAATGAATAAAGTTCTTTGAAAAAGAAGCATATGGCCAAGTTGTTCTTACATTTGGCTGGCTGAAACTGAAACAGCCTGGCCTGTGATTTATAGTCTTAATGATGAAAAAACTCTCAAAAGTTTAACAGGACTTAACTTAGGACCCCAATTCTTGTTACTGTGGCTAACGGTGGTCAGCCCTAACGCTCTTCCCTGTGGGAATTTTTGCTGGCCTGATTCTGACCAGTAGGCAGCTCACCTCGCATGACTATCCTACTACGTAAATGAACAGAGCCTGCGGTAGAATATACACTCTCTCATGGCAATTGTGAGCCTCTTCCGATAGCTATGCAAGAGTAGCCAAGCATTAGGGTTTCAACAGCATCACAGTAGAAGAGGAAAGATCTCAATGGATTATGTTGTTCCCTTTCCATTCTTATTTAGGGTTTGATCAGAGTTTTGCTATTCCAGGGCATCTTTTGTGGAAGGTGAAAGGGATCTAAGGTCTAGTGGCCCTGGTATGCCAAAAGCATGGGCAGTAATGGTAGACAGGTTTAGCATTACACTTCAGTATTAGATCCTGTAATTTAATCGAATTAAATTCAAATCACATCAGAATCCAAGCTCAGGTCCAGCTCTGGATGCCCTCTGATGGAGAGGTCAATGCCAGCTACTTTGTGCACGTGCTTTTGTTTTGATAGGCTAACATTAGGGACATCACTGCCATTAAACATGTGTTCAAGCCAGACAACTAGCAGTTATCACTTTTTCACTGGGAGAGAATGGAAGGAGAATGGAGAGAGAAAGACCATGAACTTAGCAACTTGGGATAGGTTCCAAAAGCTAAGCAAGGGGAAGGTAAAGGCTGGAAATAAAATCTACTTGTTTTATAGCTGTGAATAACACTTAAAGATTGGCCATTCCCAATGCCAGGCTGGTAGTTCATTATTGACTTGGCTACATTTTAAAAATAAATGGAGTGAGCCTCTCTGAGAAGCACTGCAGTGTATCATGGCCAGTTTAGTATTAAAAAAAAAAAAAAATCACAGTGCCTCCATTCTGCACTGAAAGTCCCAAGGTGTTTTGTTCTGAAAACATCAAGATCATAAGCATGTATTCTTTGATATATATGTAAACAGATGCAACAACATGAAACATAGTATTTCATAAGAGATTGGCAATGAAGGACAAGAATTAAATGTAAATTAAGGAAAAAAAGGAATTTCTATTCCCTGATTAAAACAAAGACAACTTAGAAGAAAGCCTAATTTTTCTAAAAATCAGTTTAAGTTTTAATAAGGGGAATCTATGAAGGATTACATATCAGCATTTCTGTCTGCTCTATCATGACAAGTTTGATTTTATGGTTCAAGTAGTAGCTATAAATCCATGTGACTGCTCACCATGTTTTTGTCATTTCAAATGTCCAAAATACCATATTTAAAGCAGCTAAGTAACACTTTTCTTATTAGCACCGTTAACGACTTGTTTTATGCTAATGTATTGCTATGAAATCCACACCCTTTTAATGAATATTTTTTTCATTATTTAGTCCTAGTGATCAAATAATTACCACTGGGTGGGCAGCTCTTTCTGTTTGTTGTAAATGTAAAAGTGAGAAATTGCTAATAATCTTCCTTGGGCTGATACTGTCTCCATTCAACTAGTTGAGAGAATTCTTTGTCTTTACTGGTGAGTGAGAGAGGTCCAAAGAAATCAGAGAGAAAGAGAAAGTGCTGAACACCCAAGTGTATCTTTCAAGACTAATGCTGAATTCCTTCCTTTCTAATTCCTTTTAAAAATGGAGAAAATGGGTCCGTGGGTGGCTCAGTTGGTTGAGTGTCCAACTCTTGATTTCGGCTCAGGTCATGATCTCAAGGTTCATGATTTTGAGCCCCACGTCAAGCTCTGTGCTGTCGGCATGGAATCTGCTTGGGATTCTCTCTCTCTCCCTCTCTCTCTGCCCTTCCCCTTCTCTCTCTCAAAATAAATAAAATAAACTTTAAAAATAAATAAATAAAAATTAAAAAATAAAAATGAGGAAAATGGATGGTGCTAGTTTTTAGTTTTCACCTCTTTTCCTCTTTCCTAATTTGGTCAAGAGCAATCTTCACTTAGACTATTTCGGGGTTGGAATAAACAGATGAATACTGAGAGACCCAAAGAGAGCAATGAACAGGGGAAGGGGGAAGTGGGAGGAGCTAACAGTGTTGAGCTCCTTGTATGTACCAGGCATGTCTTTAATTAATGTCTGTGGTCTTCTATTTTGTAGAACAGGAACCTAAGACTCCCAAGGATGAAGAGATGTCCCAGGTCATAGAGCAACCAAGTGTAGAGCCACTGTCTATCTCCAAGCTGATGATATTTTAACCCTTTCCACTATCACACACAAGGGACAGGGAAAGGAAGATTGTGGCACTGAGAGGGTGCTGGGGACACTGGATAGAGGAAAAAATTTTAGAGGGATATACTGAAAATCATCTTAATCCTGTATAATTTCATGTGATACTGGAACGCTTAAATGAAAATACAGTTGACCCTTAGATACCGCATATTTATTTGTGCAGGTCTACTCCCATGCAGATGTTTTTCAATAAATATATTGGGAAAAATTTGGAGACTTGCAACAACTTAAAAAACTTGCAGAAAAACAACAAAGCCTAGATATACTGAAAAAATTTTTAAAGAATTTTGAGATTATTGTGAGAATACAGTACATATATAATACATATACTAAATATGTGTTAATTGACTCTGTAGTACCAATAAAGCTTCAGGTCAAGTTGGTATTAGTGGTTAAGTTTTCAGGGAGCCAAGTTATATGCAGACTGCATGGGGGTTGGCGCCCTAACCCCCTTGTTGTTCAAAGGTCAACTGCATAGGATTGGCTAAATTGGATTGGCTAAACCGCAATGGATTGGCTAAATTGTTGTAGTGGTTGAGATCTCGGTATCTAGAGAGCAAACTACACAGCCCAGAGCTTTTAATTAACCAGTGAGAACCATGGGCCCTCTTTGGAGCAACCCAAAGCTAAGAACTGGAGACCCACCCACTCCCACCCTAATCCCAAAGTGCAGAAGCAGCTTCACTGTCTTTTTGTTTAAAAAGCACATTCCTTTTGCAGGGTAGGCTCTTTGCCCTCTGCTTTCTGTTCATCCTCAAGGCTAACTCTGCATATGGTCTTACCTTTTCTAGGGAATTTCTTCCCAATGCAAATGCTCCAAATACAGTCAAAATTCTGAAACTTGACCTCTAAACAAAACTTTAGGTACCAAGTCTTTTGGTAGATGATCCTAGAGTAGTGCTCAGTGGAATCTTAGGTACATATAGAAGAAAGCTAGGTGTGATTTTACAGAAGCCAGGAATGACTCCCATGCTTTCATCTGTCTACTACTCCTTTTCCTCCTTCACATGCATTCCAGCTTCCTCATCAGCCTGTTCAGAGGGAGCCAAGGTAGTCCTGCCAAGCAGGAAAATGTTTGAGATACAAGTGGTAGGCGGAAAAAAGCAGAACCGATTTGCAAAGCTGCTTTTGAGATTACTTGAATCCAAATGTTGTGGGTTAATGGCAGAGCCTTCCTGTGGGTTCTGAAGCTCACTTTGAGGATTTCCACCAATTGATTCGTGGAGCCTGTACCCAACCCTGTGCCAATAAGCCTTCCCAACATGCATGCACCACATGCCCATTGACCAATGCAGGCAAGCCAGTGAAACTAACATTCAAAGCCATGACCAGGGCCCTCCATGAAAGTTTCAGAGCGGATTCTCTTCTGATTCAGCTTTACCAGCTATAGACCATGTCTCCCCCATTTAGAGTCCAGCTCCTGTTGCTGGACTTGGGGGTGGTAATAGGTTTGCTTTATTTTGTCTCTCAGCCCTCCCTACTGTCTTTGGTTGACTTTGCCTCTATGGGTCTCCAAGAACACATGCACTGCCCTTATGCCATCCCCTGGGGACCCAACTGTCAGCCCCAGTTCATATGGCAAGCGATCTGGTCTGACTTGTCCTGGGCTCATTGCCTACACCCATCCATTCCAGCCAAACCAAAATTCTTTCACTTTGCTAAGTTGTTTCAAAGATTTGGAACTGTGTGATTTCCTCTTCTTTCACCCTGTCAAAACCTATTGCCTTCAGAAACATTTTCATGACTAATGCAAAAATATTTAGTATGAACAGTCATGTTAATACCTGTAAACAGTCATTATGTGGCACATTAATTAGATTAGCTTGTTACAAATATGGAATCCACTTATTCACTGCAACTCCTATTGGCATAAAGTTTTTACATCTTGGATTTGGAAAGGATATTAAATATCTTCTAATCCAACCACCCAACTACTATACAGATCAATTAAGTAATACTCTACCCACATATATGAAGTGTTTTTATTTCACTGAGGACGACAAACTGTTTAAGAAAGTTTTTCCTTATAATTTCCATCCACTGGCTCAATTGCTATCTTTTAGATTGAGTCCAGTCTGTCAGTATCTCTTTAAGAATATGGCTCCCACCCTAAACTTAGAGCTCTAGAAACAGTCAAGCACGGTAGCTCATGATAAAATATGTGAATACCTCCTCCATTCAGGGCATTGTATTTCTGCTGATCCAGTTTAAGATACGGGATGTTGGATTTTTTTTAATCTATATTTACTCAATCATTAATTCAGCATGGACTGAATGCTTGTACAGCACTGTAATAAGTATGGAAGCCACAAAGGTGATTACATGTGGTTTCTGCTCTCAAGGGAGAGTCTGCCAGGGAAGATAGAAAAGAGACTCACCATTACACCAATGTTAAGTGTTATGTCACAGATTCTGTTTTACAGCCAATCTAAGTGCTTAAGCCTTGTGGTATTTATGTATCTTCACAAATGTGCTGCTAAATGAGTGTTCTCTATTCTGTATTTAACAAATGACCTTTCAAACTAAAGAACAGGTCTTTCAACTTATTGGAATTATTGAGATATTTTCAGTTCCGGATTTTCTCCTCCAACTATTTAATTCTGCCTTGTTCGTTGATGCAGCTGACAAAAATACCTATATTTTTAAAGCATAAAATGAATAGTTAAGTGAGTTCGGAAAAAGGTAAAGTAAGTGTAGGAAAATAATGAAGCTAAGGCTGAAATCAGTTTACAGAACTATAAGCCACACAATTCTGTACGTTTGTAGGAGGTGGCTGAAGATTCCTGTGACAAAGCAAAAGGAAAATAAGATCAATTACAAAACTCAGCATACCCATAAGATAAAAACAAAAAGGTTATTCAAGATAAACACAGATCAACAGATATTGAGACCCCCCCCCCCCAAGAAAACTTTTCTCGTAAATAAAAGGCCCTCATAAAGAATCAGCATCTTCAATGATACTGGATCTGGTAACAAACTTGAGCTCATAGTATCTTATCTGCCTCCTTCAATGCCAATAATAGTAAAATAACAAGCACTATTTCGGAAAAGTAGCTTCTATGAGGGCCTCCAGAAAACATGATATAAGTATGCTCTTCACTGTGATCATCTAAACTATGCATTGAACAATATCACTTCCCTACTTAAAATACATCAAAAGTTTTCCATTCCACCTAGAACAAAACCCAAACTCATTACCTGGCCCACAAGGTCTTGCACAATCTACTCCCTGCTTACCACTCCCACCTCATCACCCAGCCTCCTCCAGTTTGCTACCTCAGAATCCTCTTTCCACACATGCTACCCCTTAGCCTGGATTCTCTTCATGGAGTCCTTCCATCCCTGGCTCCTTTTCAGATTTCAAGTATCAATTTAACTGGTATATCTCAGGCAAGCCATCCCTGTTTGCTTTACCTAGGCAGAAGCAACACTCCATTTATCTCTATAGCACCTTCTAAATCTATAACCACAGGGACGCCTGTGTGGCTCAATTGGTTAAGCATCTGACTTCAGCTCAGGTCGTGATCTCATGGTTTGTGGGTTCAATCCCCACATTGGGCTCTGTGCTGACAGCTCAGAGCCTGGAGCTTGCTTCAGACTCTGTGTCTCCCTCTCTCTCTCTCTCTGCCCCTCCCCTTCTTGTACTCTGTTTCTCTCTCTCAAAAAATAAATAAACATTAAAAGAATTAAAAAAATAAATTTATAATCACATATTTATTTGTTCATTAAGTCACACATTGCCTTTTGCCCCCAGTAGATTTCCATGACTGAACCGTGTCTATTCCATTCACATTCTACACTCAGTGCCTTTCACAAGGCCTGGCACATAGTGGGAAATCAATAGCAACTGGTTTAATAAATGATTAAATAAGTAATCGAACAAATGATAATTTGAATTTTCCAAAGATCTGGAATGTCTACAATGTCTACAGGAATGGACGCGTATTTTTGAGGCAATCATCATAAATTTTGCTGTTGTTACTACAATATTTGGATTGGATAAGGATTGGACAGTAGATAATTCAAGGTGTTATTCTCCGGGGTGGGGGAGGAGGGAGGACTTAAATGTATGTATTTCACTTTGTTGGTTAGTGGCAAAAGTATATGCTTTGACCATCAAACCGAGGGCAGTTTAAGGTTTCTTGGGAATATTAGGGAGCCTGGAGGGATGAGCAATCCTTGCCCCCTCACAGAGAGAGGCTGAAAGCCATTTAAAAAAAAAAAGAAAGAAAGAAAGAAAACTATCTTCCTGAGCTTTGAGTCAGCCTGAACACCTGCTGTGCCTTCAATTACAAGGCAAACAACATGGGGCTGATTGTTCTTCATGGACCCATGCTGCATCTAGGTTACCAACCACCTCTGCTTCTTCATGCTCATAAATATCTTTTAATAATTCTTTCAAGAGTTTTGGTGGACACTTTAATCAACTTACTGTCTGGTGTTTTCTAGAACTTATGTGTTTTTGCCCTACTTGAAAATAACGGTAATTGCTCATTTTTGGTGTTTCTGTTCTTTTCTTTCTTTATGGATTGCCTCTATTACTGGATGGGATCTTTCAGTCTCTTAGGTGGGATTTGTCTGCACTTAGAAATTTATCCTCATTTACATCAGATTAGATTCTATAAACTCTGTCCCTATCTTAAACAAGTGAATATATTTTTTCAATGTTGACTCAAATTATAATTTGAATATAAAAAGGAAGCTTGCTCATTAAAGAAATCCTATGATGAGCCCTTTGGAAAATCCTTTATTGATTCTCCACATTATTTGTTTTGTAAATATTTGATATTGCCCAATGAAAGGTACACCATTATTTAGATTGTATGCTGACCTGTTGCTCTGGAACCAGTCTCCATTCTTTATATAATTGCTTCCCATCTGGCGTCATGCAACAGTTGGGCACGAAGAAAGGTTTGTAAATAATCATGGCCCACAAACTGTGGAAGAATAAGAGTGTGGGATTCATAATGCAATTGCATTTCTTATATATTTAAACTAATATAAGTTCTTGGATATATTTAGCTCAGTACACTAAGAATATGATAGAATGTTTTTTCTCCTTATTCCTAATACAAGACCATTAATCTATACTTTAAAGAATGGCAAGTATCAGGAGGAGTAACAGCATTAAAACACATCCTACAAAGAAAGAAACACTACAAAATTGAGAAGGTACCAAGATAACTTTCTAGAACCCTAGAAACCAGTATCAGTGGAACTTTGAGGTGATGGGGAAGACACATTTCATGGTTTATGGCTGGACAATAAGGGGAGATTCCACTTTTGGGTTGGGAGGAATGACTTGACCAAAGGTGATTCTGCTGTAATGAAAAACTGATTTTTTGGTGGCATCTTGTTTCTCATAAATAGAGACAAAGCCACTAATTAACATGTGCCACAGTACCTTTCTTTCACCCTTTCCTAGTCAAATATTTCTAGTGCATAGTTCATGCCAGGCACAGTGCTAGGCACCAGTGGTACAAAGATGGACAAAGTGGTAAAAGAGGGACTGTCTCTCTTCTCCACAGTATGATTTATCATGGCAAAAGCTGAGGACAGTTACAACCACCAGACTTGATTATATAACAGAGTGTGCAGAGGCGACTGCAGGAGCAGAGTAGCCAGATCAGAACAGGACCAAATTCATTCTGCCAAGCAGGAAACGCAGTGCTGAGCCTGAACGGATACATATCTGCATGAGATTAAGGTGAAGACAATATCAAGAAAAACCTGGTCATGAAAAAGAAAAAAAGAAAAAAATACATTAATACTTTCCTATGTGATGCTCCCTTCTTTAGTTAATAAGAGGAATTAGTATTTCAAATCACCATGTTACAGAGACCTCCCAGATTCTAAGACTCAACTTGGGAGGAGACACCCCTCCCCTAAACGTTCTACATGAGTCATTCTCCCGTTTCCCCACCAAAGCTCTAAAGTGGGGGGATACTTTTCAGCTACAGCTATTTCCTAGAAGTACTCAACTTTTTAGAAGAAGGTGAATTCACTATGGTGAATAATGGTAAAGAACTAAGAAGGCAAACTGAATTCAGGATTTATAGGCTTGGGCAGAAGTAAGAGGGGTCTGCCAGAAGGGTTCATAGGGACAACATATGTAGGAAGTCCTGAATCTATCTACCCATCAAATGGTACTCTGGCATTGTGAAAACAAGCTATCCTTTGCCTAACCAGCTTTCAAAATCAGTACAATCGTACTAAAAAAAATTTTTTAATGTTTATTTATTTTTGAGAGAGAGAGAGAGAGACAGAGCATGAGTGGGGGAGGGGCAGAGAGAGAGGGAAACAGAATGGGAAGCAGGTTCCAGGCTCTGAGGTGTCAGCACGAGCCCGACATGGGGCTCGAACTCAGGACCGTGAGATCGTGACCTGAGCCAAAGTCAGATGCTTAACCCAGGTGCCCCAGTACAATGCAACTTTTAAAGACAAATCAGGTTTCCAAACCTACACCCATGGGTGCTTCTTTGAGTTAAGGGAAGGAAAAGGTATTGCTTGGCTATTATGTCTGTTTCACACAGCCTTTCTGGAGGAGTTCCTTTTTGTTCTAGAATATATGTGTGTCTATAGATCTATAGAGACTGTCTTGAGATTTCTCATTTGACTATTTCTTTAGAGCTTGATGTTTATTGAAGCCTGTAGTGGCCTCTGGCCAACCTCCGAGAGCATAATCATAATCACACTGCCTCCTAAGACACAGACCTGTTTAAACAGACCACGCACACCATACATAGCTGGGCGTGGTTACCTTGTCTTTATGGCGCTCCACCAAGATGACTCACACTAATCAATCACGGGAAAACACAAAGTACCAAAAATGTGTTTGCTACACAGAAGGATAGAGCATACCAAAAGCTGCTCTTAGTCTTTGATGAGCTTCTTTCTCTCATTCTCTAACTCAGGGGATGTCAAGGACTATTCTTGGCCTTGGTTTCTTTCTCAATTTGGATTACCTTAGAAAACCCAGTCCCATAGCATTCTGTTAATCAATCAGCGTTTGTTGTTGCATTTGGAAAATGAGGAGCACAAAATGGTGCAGTATCTACTATAATTACATTTTGTAAAAAAAATAAATAAAATTAATTAATTAATTAAATGCATGGTAAAAAAAAGATTAGAAGAAAACACATCAAAAACATAATTGTGTCCATTTTTAGGATGGTGAAATTATGGGTGATGTCTTTTAAATTTCCATTTTCCAAATATTCTGTCATGATTAATTATATTTTTTTATATAATGAGGGGATCATTATCCAGTGATAATCATCTGATAATCATTACCCAGTGAATCATGTCAGGAGGTGTGGAGAAGGACCTCGGCCTCAGTTTATTTCCAACTGCTTCTGTGTCTCACAGATGTAAGATCGACAGGAGATAAATCTGCACAAAAATGATAGATATGGTCTAACACAGCTTGAACTTCCTTAGTGCCTAACATGGTATTAGGCAAAACCCCAGTGTTCAAAATGAGAAAGAGAAAGAGAAAGAGAAAGAGAAAGAGAAAGAGAAAGAGAAAGAGAAAGAAAGAGACAGGGGGAGAGAGAGAGAGAGAGAGAGAGAGAGAGAGAGAGAGAGAGAGAGGAGAAGTGTATGGATTCCATTTTCAAAATGCTTCCCACATCCATTCCTTCTTGAGTTACTTCCTCCGCTGTGTAGGGACCAGCCCCCAAGCCTAGATGACTCTGACAGTCCAGCTTGTGTCTCTGTGTCCACTCTTGCCTACCTGAGTACCACCTGAGCATCACAGAACACTTAGCTTCTCAGGATAGCACTTCCACCCTATTAGTCTCCTGTTGCAAAATACCAAATAATGTCCCAGATCTACCACTTATTGTGTAAGGTTCTGAGTCGCTTAAGGTGCCCCTTTCCTTATCTACACGCTTTATATGTATATACATATAAACAAGCAGGCCAAGTATATATGATAATCATTCCATTCCCATCCTTTGTTTCAACTGGATTAGCGTTTAAACCAAGAAAAAAAAAATGACTAGTTGAAAGAGGACTTTGTATCACTTCTTGAATGTCACTTTTTGGGGAAAGATGCACTGGGAGCACTAAGAACTGTCAACTGCACAAGACCCAATCTCTAGATATATGAAAGGATCTTCTCAGCTATTCTTGGGTTTAAAACCTGGGACAGAGGGGCGTCTGGGTGGCTCAGTTGGCTAACATCCTACTTCAGCTCGGGTCATGATTTCGAGGTTCTTGAGTTCAAGCCCTGTGTCAGGCTCCATGCTGACAGCTTGGAGCCTGGAGCCTGCTTCCGATTCTGGGTCTCCCTCTCTCTTGGCCCCTGACCCATCTCAAAAACAAATAAACATTAAGAAAAAAAAATCTAAAAAAAATAAAAATAAAAATAAAACCTGGGATACATAACATGTTATATCCTTACAGCTGTTTTCTACGAATGGATATTTAGTTCAGTTTTAAGCATACTAAAGTTCTTAACTCCCAACAATGAGAAAAATCCATTTAAATAATATAGTGGTGACACCAGGAAACATTTGGACAATGTGTTCCATACACTTTTTATCCAAATACTTCCTGAAAACTGACTCAGAAGTGCTGTGCCAATTGAAATACTAGTGTATTTCAAATTCTAATTTAAAAAGAAACTTTTAAAGGCATTATCCTTTTCTGAGAGTGGGGGAAGAGAAGATGAATTTAATGTTAAAAAGCAAAACAAAACAAAACAGACTTGGCCCATAATGACTCAGATCTGGACCCAGGAGGTCCCTTTTAGTATCTCTTGGGTCCCCTGTGGTCAGGGTTGGGAAGTCATTCTGTGGTTCTAAATTTTGCACAGAAGCAACCTCTCTGTACCATATTTTTACCACCCCGCTCTCAATAGTTAGGTGAATGGGCACAGGCATGTGGAATCACTTTTACTCAACAACTGTTTTTTGAACTCCTACTTTTTGCCAGGCAATATTCTTAGTGCTGGGAAGGCAGCAATGAATAAAACAAACAACGATCAGTGTCCTAGTGAAGCTCCTGTTCTAACCAATGAACATAATAGACTGGGTTTATTAACCTATGATCTATGAGCCACCTAAATTCTGGAATTGTTTACAAAATTTTGTGCGTACCTTTATTTTTCTAGAGCATAGACTTTTAGATGTTATTGGATTTTCAAAATATGCTGTAACTATCCAAGACTTTTTTAAATGACTCTAAGGTATAGTTCTAGAACACACAGAACTGTGGCTTTAAAGTCAAGTCAACGTGTGTTCAAAGTCAGGCTCTGCTATTTATTAACTATATAAGCTTGGGCAAATAAAAATTCATTCATTTTTCCACACCTCTGTTTTCTCATCTATAAAACTGAGGTTAGGCCTCATAAAGCTCTCGTGAGGATTGAATCAGATCATGTATGTGACTAGCACACTGTAAGGTTAGTGCCTTCTTCCCCATCCTCATCTTGTAGGTTCTGATCCAAAATACGAGTGAGACCTTTGAATCAAGTTCAAAGCACAACGATAGAATGGTTGCCTTCAATAGCTCAGAGTTCCTCATCCCGAGAGGCTTTCAATTTCAGTGCCCTCAACCATACCGGAAATGCCATAGGTTAGTGAAGAAAGTCCTTTCAAAACTACAAGCTTATGGTTCCATGAAATCACCAGCATTATATGTACCAAAAAGGTGGATGCCTAGAATTTTCTTTGGTGAGTATTTTATGACTCAGTGAACAGCCAAGCTTTGTTCTTTGATACTCTAAGTGGAATAAATGCTTGTATTAAGCTATATTAATGCTATTCGGTGCAATTCTCTTAGTGTAACTCCAGAAAGACAATACTCATGATGATAATGAAATTGTTCATTTGTTTAGCATTTTATAATTTTTGAAGACTTCAAAGTTATAAATTAAAGCCCTTCTTTTTACTTGATAATGAACACAACGCTTTATTTTACTTTTTTTAATTTTTATTTTTAGAGAGAGAGTGGGCAGGGAAGAGGGGCAGAAGGAGAAAGAGACGATCTCAAGCAGGCTCCATGCTCAGCACAGAGCCTGATGTGGGGCTCGATCCCACGCCCCTGGGATCATGACCTGAGCACTGTGCATTTCCCTTATAGCCTGTCCCAGTTGCATTGTGACATGGGTGGGGGAGGGGTGAGTATTAGATTAATTAGGATTAGATTAATACCTCCCCTAGTTTGTACATTCTATGAAGGCAGGGAGCATGTATGTTACTGCTCATTATTGTATCTAAGAATTTGGCCCAGTGCCTGGCACATAGGAGTGAATAGTAAATTTTAGTAGAATGCACTGTTGGGTGAAAGGCAAATAGGGCATCTGACCAATCAGTGGGGTTGAAGCATGGGAACCCGCTGCCTTCACTATTACTTTATCCCTCCTCCCCCACACTGTATCTTCTCTTCTCTCTCTCCTTTTCCGGATTGGACTCTGTTCTAATTAAAGATGTGTAAAGATGTGCCTTTTAGGTTAGTATGTTAAGTCTTGGTTTATAGAGCAGGACTAACTTAGGGAAAACTGGAAGCTGCTGATACATATCAAATGTCACTCTCTCCATCAAGTTCTGCCCTGGGAATTTCCACCTTGAGTTTCTTTTTCTTAGAAAACCTGGGCTCACCCACTTATTTTTAAATTGTTCTCAGAATTATAGCCCTTCTTTCACCCTTGTGCCTCCAAGCAGACCTCATGCTCATGTAGAAGTAAAGGGAGAAAGATTGATACGACCAACAAAGCAACATTAAGCCAAAGGAAAGTCACTGTGTTGCCCTAAAGATACTGAAGTTTCGAGAAAAGCTGGCATTAGCGAACACCTACCTGGAGGAAGCACGGAAGAAGAAA
This sequence comes from Panthera leo, assembly GCF_018350215.1. NCBI lineage: Eukaryota > Metazoa > Chordata > Mammalia > Carnivora > Felidae > Panthera > Panthera leo. Next base: position 12,268,289 of record NC_056679.1, read on the forward strand.
ATGATGATGACGCCAGCGACATGGTAATGTCCTCCCACATGCCCGACGCTGAGCTACAAGGCTTTGGAAGAACTGCATCTAATATCTGTTAGGTGGAAATAAGTGCAGGTTTGGACTCGTTCACCTTCAAACCTAGAGAACAGAAGTAGCGAGAGCTGACATCTGTTAACACTATGTGTCAGGCACCATTCTAGGTCCTTTACATACATGTCTCATCTAATTCTCAAAACAACCCTGTGAGGCAGTTACTGTGATTTCCTCATTTTACAGATAAAAAAACTGACCTCCTGTATTCCTCCCTCCTGCCTCTTCAGCTCCAGTTTTTCGCATTTCTAGTTGCCGGGGTAATCCTCTACAGTGTAGTTCTGATATATTATTTATAAACGTGGAGAGGTGCCCCCATGATAAAAGGATGAAATCCAAATTCTTTGGTCCAGTAGTAAAGGCCTGTCACAGTAGACTCCATTCTGGTTGTCTGAAAAAGCCTTGAAAGTTTTGACGTTTGTAAGGAAAGAGATTTCACTCCTGTCCCCACTGCCTGTGAAGCTCTCTTCTCTGTTCCTTTAATTCCTACTCATTTTTTCAAGACCTGACTCAGTGGCCCCCTTCTCTGGGAAGGCTTTCCAGGCTGTTCTTGCATATACAGCCTCCTCCCTCTTCTGTATTCCTCTGAAACTTATTTATAGTCACTGGGCACTTTCGTTCGGATTCCTTTGTGTCCTCTCTTACCGCTCTTATTATAAGCTTATTGAAGCCTACAAGATGTCCCGTACATGTTTAAATCTCCATCTTGATCCTGTCTTTTGCATCCCTCAGAGGGGCAGTGAGGCACAGTGGAAAGAGCACAGCTTGGGAGACTTCAAGACTTAGGTTCAAATCTTGACTCCTCTTAATGGATGGATAGCCCTAGACTTCACTCAGCCTAAATGTCCTCATTTGCAAAACAAAAGGTAATGACACACACCTTGCATTGTACAGTCTTGGGCACAGAGTAAGGGTTCAAGAAATTATTATCTGAATTTTTGATTGACAGATGATACAATAACTGCTGGCCAAATTCCTAAGAGCCTGAATTCACACAAGGCGTATTATATTATATACCGGTATTTAAGTACTATGTTCTCAGGTTTGTCCGCAAAATTAAGGAAGAAGAGTGTACTGCATGCCAGTGACATCTAGAGAAGCTTATTCCTTTATGGGGCACCTGGATGGCTCAGTTGGTTAAGCATCTGATTTCAGCTCAGGTCATAATCTCACAGTTGGTGAGTTCAAGCCCCATGTCCGGCTCTGTGCTGACAGCTCAGAGCCTGGAGCCTGCTTCAGATTCTGTGTCTCCCTCTCTCTCTGCCCCTCCCCCTCTCGTGCTCTGTCTCTCTCAAAAATAAATAAACATTAAGATTATTCCTTTAAATCCAAGTGGTAAAGTAATGATTAGCACTGTGCATATTCAATGAGAAGGAGTTCCAGAAGTGTTTGTAGTTGAACCACATTCCAGCTTATGTCTGATAACAGAATTTTCATGCTGGAAACCTGGAAACCTAGGATCCCCAGGCAGCAGAAAAACCTCAAAAGATTTCCAGGGCTTGTTACTGATAGTGAGGTTGACAACCAGCAGCCTGGGCAACATCTGGGAGCTTACTGGAAACACAGAACCTCCTCCCCAACTCCCCGACCCACTCAGTCAGAATCTGCATTTTAACTAGATTGGCAGGTGATTAGTGGTATATTAAAGTTTCAAGAGGTGCTGTTCTAATATAACCCCCTCTTTTTTTATTTAATATTTTTAATTTTTATTCATTTTTGAGACAGAGAGAGAGAGAGAGACAGACAGAGTGTGAGAGGGGGAGGGGCATAGAGAGAAAAGGAGACACAGAATCCGAAGCAAGCTCCAGGCTCTGAGCTGTCAGCACAGAGCCCTAGGCAGGCTGGAACCCATGGATCATGACCTGAGCTCAAGCCTGACACTTAATCGACTGAGTCAGCCAGGCGCCCCTAACCCCCTCTTTCCATCGAGCAGGAATATGGGTGTATTGGATTTTCCCAGGTTGTGAAATCTGCCACCTGCAGACACAACGCAGGCTGAGGTGCTTTAAAGTTGATGTTTTTGACCTTTCTGCTGAGCCACAGATCCTTACATGATTAGGTGAATGTTTTAGGCACTGCTTTGAATGTTTTTACTCAATTACATCACATTTTTAATATTACTTATCACTGGAAGTAAAATTATTTTTCTTAAATATCTTATTGATTTAGATGGCCTTTAGTTTTAAGAAAAGAGCTGAAGTTTATTGTTGGGACAAAAATATTTTAAACACTTATAGGAGAGTGTTTTAGTGCTTAACATTAATTTCACAGAATTAAATTCTGAAACCCCTCTTTTTAATTTTTTTAAAATTATCAACATTCCATGTGATCAAAAAATCCAGCTTAAAAATACTTGATTTTCCTTGCAGACATAAAGACAAGAATTCTGTATATTTTTAAAACTCCACATCTCTGAATCAAGGAATTCTGTAACTTTGAAGAATGAGGGTTGTTTTTTTTTTAAGTAAAAGTTAATGTTCTTCTGGAACACCTATTGAAATTCTACCTGTTTCTTCAAGATCTACCCACAATGTCTGTGTCTCCCTCTCTCTCTATGCCCCTCCCTGACTTGTGTGCTCTCTCTCTCTCTCTCTCTCTCCCCTCTCTCAAAAATAAATAAAAGCATTAAAAAAATGGGTGCCTGGTTAGCTCAGTCCGTTAAGCGTCTGACATGGGCTCAGGTCATGATCTCGCCGTTCACAAGTTCAAGCCCCACGTTGGGCTCTCTTCTGACCACTCAGAGCCTGGAGCCTGCTTTGGATTCTGTGTCTCCCTCTCTATGCCCCTCCCCCACTTGTGCTTGCTCTCTGTCTCTGTCTCTCAAAAATAAATAAAAAACATTAAAAAAAAGATCTACCCACAATGTTATTAAAACTTATTAATTTTACTCACAAAAAATATTGTACCTCCACAGCAAGACATGATCTTGACCAGAAGTGAGTTCCCCCTATTATTTTGTTTTATTTTTCTTTTACTCTGTGTTTTCTATCATAGCTATTTGTCTACTTTTGGCATCTCCTCTACAAAGACTAAAAAGGAAACATTAAAAACTTCATTCAGCAAATATTTACTGATCATCTACTATCAGTGGGAGACTGAGAATACAATGGCGAACAAGATCAATATAGTTAGTATCGGCCTTCAAGGATCTTACACTACAGTTACGAATTAAAAAATGCTGACCATAATTGGCTGAGAAAAAGAGCCCATGAAAGATTAAAGGATTTCATTAGGACACTGATAGCTATTAGCCCCAAGCTTTTGATGTCGAATTGACCACAAGGACCAGATAGATAATCATTTAACTATTCTTCACCAGACATTTAAGGAATACCTGGTGTATCCTAGTCACTAAACCTTCAAAGAATTGACAGATGATTCATAGTGAGTTAAAGAAGAGTGCACTATGTTAGCCTGGGGATAAAACTGGGGTTAGGTGGAGTGTCATCTCTTTTACATCTCTGTGTCCTCCACAGTGATTAGAGAACACCTTATCCAGAGGAAACATACAGCTGGTTAATCAAGAAAGTAAAATTCACCTTACAGAGTGGATAGAAAATCAGCAGTGAATGTCCCTGTTGCTAAAACATATTAAAACATATGTTGATTATAAGTGTTTTAGCAATGGGGATAGTCATGAATTCAACAACTATTTATTTATTATTAGTGAGTATCCGCTAGGTGCCATGTACTATGCTAACCATTAGGCACAAAGAAATGAAAGATGTAGACCCTCCTTACGTGGGGGATAAAGTAACAATAGTGACAATACCCTTTAGTAAGTATTATGATATATCAAAACACAGGGTTTTACAGAAATGTGCAGGACGGCCTTGTCACCCATGTAGGGGTGGAGGGGGCTTCTGGATCCAGTTTGAAGGTTTGCATATATTCCCCCTATCTGTATCTTAGAGCTAGATCCTGGATCTACAAAAGCCCCAGATATACATTAGAATTCAGACTTTATGTAATTCTATCTGTGCTTATACTATTCCTATAACTTCTTCCTTTGGAGAGCACACATAAAAATGTGAACCTCGTTGGTCAAAAACCACCACATATTTTTCATTTATGATCAAATATTTTAAAGAATTACTGGTATAAGAGCAATTGTGGTGCCTCTTTATCTGTCAGTTTTACCAAAGAGATCGCTCTTTACAAAAGTTTCTGGGCAGACTTCCATTGTTTCATTCCATTATTGGATTTCTTGGCCCTCAACACAAAGGGACTATATTTAGAGGGACAATAGTCCTACTCCACATGGAGCTTTATAGTAGTATTTGCTTCAGGACACTTGGCAAAACCCACGCAGCTGATTGTCTCCAGAGGAAGAACAATTAAATCATGGCCATCTCCTCCCACAACGATAGTCACTGTGGCTTTAGAATTAACCCATTTCCCAATTAGCTGTTTTTTAATTTCTTCCTTTGATTACTCCTACTAAAATGTTTCTGAGTATATAAGTGATACACAGTGCACAGAGAAAATAGAGCCTTGATATGCCTTGACATGCCTGACATGGATGTAAGAACAGAGTTCACAGTATATATATATTAAAAAAAAATTTTTTTTACACTTATTTATTTTTGAGAGACAGAGTGAGACAGAGCACAAGCAGGGGAGGGGCAGAGAGAGAAGGAGACACAGAATCTGAAGCAGGCTCCAGGCACTGAGCAAGTGTTCAGCAGAGCCCAACGCGGGGCCCGAACCCACGAACTGCGAGATCATGACTTGAGCCAAAGTTGGTCAGTCACCTAAACGACTGAGCCACCCAGGTGCCCCAGACAGTATATATATTTTAAATCTTGGAAAAGTATCTGTCACTATGCATACTTGCATTTCTTGAAGGCATTAAGCCTGGACCCCGTGATCTGTTCATTTATTTTTTCTAATTTCCTATCAAACATCTCCGCGAAACTTGTTTGGCTTGTAGGACTGCACCTTTGCTCCCGTATGGTGCCTGATGGTTGCCCACAATAAGTGTGCTGGGAATCTCTCCAGAGCTCTGGGGTCCGCAAGACCACCAAGGATCTCATGATGGTCATTTTGTCTCTTACTGAGCTCCTTCATCAAATACTTAATTTTGTGATTCTCTAACAAACGCAGCTTCCTGCAGACTTAAAACTGATCGTAGTCGAGAAATTCAGTTTTAAACTTGCACAACCACCGGATGTGTATTAGGCATGATGTTGAATAATTCGGGAAACTGTCTTAATATAAAAGCTCGATCTGGGCAGTTTTGATATAGAAGAGTCCACCCACCATTGTAGTGAGCTTAAGCCCTGTTCCCTCCATGACACCTTCCATGACCATACACTCATTCTTCCCTCTCTGAACTCTTAAAGAGTGTGAAGTGAAATTAGAGAGTTGCGGGTCCAGAGGATGGCTCAGGACCCTAGAGGAAGCCACAGAGCTGGGTGAGGTAAGCCAGAGTCTTCACAATAGGGGCCACAGTGAGAATGGGAGCTATGGGTCAGCTCTCTGCAAGGAGACACCTGACCAAATAAAAGGAAGGTGGAGGAGAGAAGCTGGTGTGATGTCTACATTTACAAAGCACAGGCTGAGCCAGTGATGCAACTGGTGGGCAAACTGGAAAGAAGATCAGGAGAGAAGAGTCGTGTTCAACCGTAGTTTCATCCAAATACACTGAACAACGAACCCTCCTAAAACACACTGGCAGGTAGCTTTCTGTGGTAATCTGAAATAACTGTCCTGTGTTTAGGTTTTCCTATTCCTACCCAGGATATTTGTCACAATTTTTTTTAAATTTGCAATTTTTTAGAGTGTGCACATAACAGCAGAAAAGGAGATACCAATATTCTTCACTGGGAATGAATGGGACAGGAAGAGTTTCTTTGGAATAAAAGGTATTCCCTCCAAGAGGCGGACTGAGGATGGAGGCAACACATGCTCTTAAGCCCTGACCAGACGATTCCTAATGTTTTTCCTCCAGACAGCATCTCATTCCTAGTAAATGACAAGTATTGTAAGTGACTTACCTCGCATCTGTTTTCTAGAACCTTCCATGGACATTATGCTCCCCTGGGGAAGGAAGGGGATGGCTATGGACAAATGCTAGAGACATGTAAAGGCCTCTCACTTCCTGGACTGCGGACACTTAGGAACACATGAACACACCGCATGGAGTTGTCTGTGCTCTTTTCACCCGCAAGTCTAGATGGCAGCAGGCAGTCTCACTCAGTTCTTGGGACGGCGCCTTGCTGACACCCTCCTGGATGCTGGTGGTTCTTCCAGGTATAAATCCATTAACGATGAGATTTCATGAAAGGAAATTATTATGGGATTGCAGAGGGGAAATATATACTTAAAAATATTTTCCTGGGATTACAATAGAGTGCTTTGTACCCTCCAGGCTTCTCTATATGTGAAAGTTAACACATCTCTAGGCTGGAATTCAGTCCATCTGCACAAACTGATAAACAGCAGTGCCTCCATCACTGTGGGCAACCTAGCAGGCCAGGTTAATAAAATACTCCCAAATCTCTCATGATATTAAACTTGCACTGCTGGTTCTTCTTCTTTCATATTGATAAAAAATAATAAGCCGAATGAATGTGAGCATTCATAAAATGTTATTAATATTCTGAACTTTTTTAAAATAGAAGGCTTTACTTATTTCCCCCTGAATAAAATTCAATATGTGAGATAAAATCTTTTCAGCTTCTACTCTTTGTGTATAAGGCCTCTAGAGACAGGAGGATAGAGCAGAATTTAGGGAGAATCTAAGTTTAAATCCCAGCTAAGTGACTTCATTAGCTGTGCTCTAGGCAGCCTACCTAACCTCTCTGAGCTTCTGTTCCCTTATTTGTAAAATAGAGATAGGAGGTATCTACCTCATGCCATGATTTTGACTATTAAATTGGGTAATGAAGTGCTTTACAAACTGTAAATTTCAGTTATAATATTATCTGTTTCATCACTTCTAGCCTGAAGTTATTCATTTCCTTATTCATTTAGCCAAAAAAAAAAAAAAAATAGTATAATCCTTTTATTTATTTATTTATTTATTTATTTTTATTTTTTAATGTTTATTTATTATTGAGAGGCAGAGACAGAGCATGAGCGGGAGAGGGGCAGAGAGAGGAGGAGACACAGAATCCAAAGCAGGCTTCAGGCTCCAAGCTGTCAGCACAGAGCCCAAGGCAGGGCCAGAACTCACAAACCATGAGATCGTGACCTGAGCCGAAGTCGGACGCTCAATCGACTGAGCCACTCAGGCACCCCTAGTATACTCCTTCTAGGCCCTGGAATACAGAGATAAAATTATAAAGTGTCCGAGTTTCCAGAGAATACGCCAGGCTCAAGGAGAATAGGTAGCCATGGTAGGAAATGAAGCCAATGGTGGTCCCAAGTCCTGGTCTCAGCGTAAGTGGAAAGCAACTTAATAGGTAGAGACATTATTTAGACTACGCTTTCCTTGCATGTGATTATCTTAGAAACTTCCATGTCAGTGGAAAGATGGTATAGTTGTTTCAATCCCTGAAAAACACCAAATGTCATTGCTCTAAGAAAAACAATAATGCCTCAAGATGTGTCTACCATTGAACATGCGGTTCCTATCGGAGCAAATGGCTATTGTTTTTCTTTCGAAAGTCGTGCTTAAAGCATTGCGTGACACATCCACGTTTTGCTTGACAAAATAGACACAAAAGCTACAATAACATCATACCAACAAATCATTTTTACTGTTTATCTTATGGTTTCCTTTGCTTTGACTATAAAAATCTGAGGTTCCACATTTAAGTCCATGTATGTATTAAAGAGAAACAACTCATTCTGCCCTAAGGAGAAAATGCTACATTCCTTTTTCCCTTTCTCCTTTTCTCTGAATGGCAATCATAGGTTCTAGATGCCACCTAGCTGGGGAAGATAGTCTTTCAAGTTAGAATTCCCTTGTCAGGGGCATTTCCCCCCTAAATTCCTGTCTTGAGAAAGGGCATCCTGCCTTTCCTGCTCCTCCCCCACCAGTCTTTTTCCCACTTCCCTCCTTCCCACCTCCATTCTCTTATTTTCTATGATTCTACCTTTCAGCATTTGTGCTGGCATCAGGGTGCAGGTTAAGGTCAAGAGATGGCATCATTAACACAAACAGAAAATGAGAAACCTGTCTATTTTGATGTTTTTGGCATGCATACTTTCTGATATGTTATACTTTCTGCTACGTAGACTTGTTCCTTACAAATGAGTCAGTTTAGACAGTAATGTTAATTTATTTGAGTAGACATGTGGCAACATAGCTCTCTTCTGCAAATAAAAAAAAAATCCTGCTGAATAAGTATGTGGATATCTGTTATTGGACTCAGAGACACATTTTACTTTGGAACATTTCATTGATCAAAGTAACAACAACATTTCTAATAACAAACAAAAACTGTCCACGAAGAATGATCCATTTGTTGAGTCAGACTTATCATAATTCTAATGAAAGTCTTTCCTTAGGTAAAAACCTTCTCAGTTCTCCCTTAGCCAGTTGTAATGAGTTACCAAATGTTTACATCCTCATTAGTAGAACTGAAGTCTCAACTCAAACCCTTCTTTCCTTTTAATCAAAATGGCTAGCTTTTGCTGTCAGATATTTTTAAATCTGAGAATATGAGTAAGAACTGTATAAACATCTAGTAAAAAATATATATAATTTAAAATGTATTGTTAGGAAAAAAATTTTTTTTGATTTATCATAAGTTCATTGCCCTAGAGACATATTTTTTGGAAAAACAGGGTGTTCAGAATGAAGAATTTGCTACTCCAATGGGAAATAATCATTACTTTTTAATTAATATAAACAAATTGCTTACTTTATTAATTAAAAGTTCACATGAGCCAAATAAGGAGAAGCCTCCAACCCTACTGAATAATTTTTAAGTTTATTTATTTATTTTGAGATACAGACAGACCACGAGCAGAAGAGAGGCAAAGAGAGATAGGGAGAGAGAATCCCAAGCAGTCTCTGCACTGTCAGCACAGAGCCCAATGTGGGGCTCAAACTCGCGAACCATGAGACCATGACCTGAGCTGAAACCAAGAGTCAGATGCTTAACCGAATGAGTCACCCAGATGTCCCTCTACTGAATATTTTCATTCGTATGCCTTTCAGGCATCCTGATATGGGGTCAGTAATCCTGGACCCTTTGCTTCTTACTTGCTATGGCATCATGCCTAAATATCTTTGCACGTGCTGCTGATCCTTGTCAGAGCGTCCTTCCCTCCTCCCCACCCTTTGGTGAATTTTTACTTATTCTTAAAAATTCACCTTGTACGTCACCTATTCTGGAAAGCATTCCACAACTTATTTCTCCAAA